>NC_051182.1:33511552-33852215 GCF_013339695.2 Rhipicephalus sanguineus | reverse complement strand
GTCATTTAATTAAGCTTTAGCGTTATTACTTTATAGTTAGGCACTGCACACAGTCTCACTACTTTCCGAGAAAACAAACATTAAACCATCTTTTATCAGAGCTTATGTTTAGCTTACAGTATCTCTGAGCAGAAAGGCTGCTTTTATGGCGGACGGAATTGCTTTCATCAACCACGATAGGCCCTGCGTGGTCTCTCGGAGGACGTCTGATACAAGGCTTTCCTGTGGGGTTGACACACAACATAAGAACTAAGCAATATAAACACCGCATAAATGTCACATCCATAGACGCAATCATTAACAGCAGCGTGACTTTTTCATAATGTCTTCTCTGCACATCAAGGTGCTTTCACGACAAGAACTGGTACAGGATAATAGCGAACGTAGACACAAGAAACAGCACCCTGTTAATCAGGGCGCGATCGACATGAAAGAACTCGGCGCCCGAAAGCTCCACTTTGGCGTCTTCGATGTGGCAGACGAGGTTCTCGAGAAGCAGGGCGAAGTTCAAGTCCACGTTGCGGTCCTCGATCGTATTGGTCACCCTGAGTGCGTAGTGCAGCGAATCCGACACGTTCTTGGCGATTTCTGAAGCCACGAATGACATTGTCATGAAAACGGTCATGTCTCGCACAAGGTCGACCAGGCTGAAAGCATACTCGGAGAACTCAGCGCCTCCGGAGACAACGAGGATGCAGGAAGGAACGCCGAGCAGAAAACTGGCCGTGAGTTCGGCGTACCACCAGGAAAATATGGCGCCGTAGGTGCGGTTCAGCGCGTTCGCGACATCTGAGATCCGGGACAGCCTCAGCAGCACTTTCCGGACAGCTTTGATTTCGGAAGCGCGTGCATTGGTGAATTCCGACTCCAGAGTCAACATAAAGCGAAGGGTAGAGTTTGACAACATGTAGCAAAGCCCTACGAAAAGCACTATAAAAAACGAGGAGAGTGTTTTAGACAAAGACAGTAGGAAAATGTCAGTCAACACCAGCACTGCTCGTATACCGTTATCATAGTGCGCGTATGGGTATGCCTTCTTTTGCATGAATGCATTCATCAGAAGGGCGGGCCACAACACCAAGGCACACACTACACAGAAGGCTGACAAAAGCTTTATGAAGCGCGCGAGCTTCGCAACGTGGGAATACCCATCGAAGATGGCGCGTATATTGGTGACAACCTCGTTTAACGATCTGTAGTGCAAACAAAAGTGAACGACGCTCAGGAACGAGGTGAAGGTCGTGAAGGTGTGACCGAGAGCGAGCAAGACACGAAAAGAGGACAGGTCATACTCACGGGCGAAGAAGGCAACCAGCAGGCGAACTGCGTAGGCGAACAAGACAAGCCCGACCAAAAGACAAATCTTGCGATTGGAGGCTGTGGCCGGCTCCGTCAGAGGCACCAGAGGGAGTCCGAGGGCTCTCAACGGAAGCGTGATAGCACGAAACGTGGCCGACACTTCAGAAGCCGTCGAGTCGGTCGACTCGTTGCTCAAGGTAACCCGCGTCACTGCCCACCTCGAGGTTGGTGCGGCTCGGGTTCGGGCGTTCAAGGCAGGCCACATTGCTTCTCAGCACGGCTCGTAAGCACGGCGATTTTTGAGAAGCAACGGAAGTGGGCACACGCACAACGCCGAGTTTCGATTGCGTCTGCTTGTAGATTCATGACCGCCGGTCACGCGATATCTGCGCATGGTGCGTCTAATGACGAGGGCTCGTAAATTAGTCGCAACCAATGCATGCACATGAGCATTCGATTTCAGAACGATAGAGCGAATGTTTGGGAAGGTAAAAGAGGCGAGATTTTCACGAATTGGCGCGCCTACGGCAACAGAAGAGTGGCTTCCTGTTACCACAACATCTGTCCAATATGAAGCGCTCGGGGAAGGAGATAGCAAAATCGCCAAAGGCAGTGATGTTTCTCAGGAGAATTCAGCTTCTTTATCTGTCTCAGAAATAGCTCATTCACTGAAATAGGCGTTGCCAACTGGGAAAGGTACACAAATAAAGTCATTGAGGCGTATCAGCATCAAATCTTGAAATTCGATATTAACGCCTGCTTGATTCCTTAGACCTAATCTTTATTTACGTGTAGCTCATTCCACAATGAAGACATGCGTTCATCCCAAAATGCAGCCGGCATTGTGAGTTGCTTGAGGTTCACGGTGGACTTTCGTCGTAGCTGACGCGTATACTGTGGCTCAAACGCTCCCTCTGAATACTTGCAGTGAATACTGAAGGGCATGTCGAAGACATCGTGGTCAGTCACACTGGCTGACCTTGTGTGCACCTCCTCTTGCAGATGACAGTGTATTCTCCACGGCAAAAATAAGTGCAGCAAATAAGGCACTGGCTGTCAAGCTCATTCTGCACATCGAATTAAGAACCGAGAAACGTCACTGTTTCGCGCATTGCTAAAGATAAAAACTTGCATTGTATGTTAGCGGAAACGTAGGCAGGCGGACCGAAACTCTTGCGCACAGCTAAGGAGGAATAGAAACGCCGCGAAGGCGACGACAGTAATTCAATGCATATTGCGGAAAGCGTAAAATTTCTCGTCCGTAAAACATGTGATGTAATCAGATTTCAGGAATGGCAGCAATAATCCGATGATCAAAAACGTGATGGTGTCGTTAGTGCAGCTTTTTTATAAAGCACGTGAACAATAGTCTAAGAGTTATCTTCCACAATGGCATAAACTGTCTAAGAAAGACTTATATTTTCTCTTTTTGAAGATATGATTCTATATAGTAATGCAGAAGTCACATTCACTTTTCTGCAACACAGCAAGACCGGAACAATCTGATTTCTAGGCAAAATAAGGAGGGTCAGTGCGCAGGCGGATGCGCTTATTGGGAAGGATTGCCATCATCCAGAGCTGTTTGAATGTTATAGGCCGGTATGACCGGAACACGGTGCATTTCTTAATGGGTTGCTGCTTAGGCCATGTAATACATGTCTCTTTCTGCGTTCTTTTCCGTGCATCATTCACCCTTTGGGATAGCCTGCCTCTGCGTGGGAGTGCAGTATTCTACCACAGAGCCATGCCGGTGCTTCAAACTCCGTTGCAAAAAGACCCTATACAGGTTTCATGTCGGGAGGGAACCACATCAACATTTGTAATATAGCGCCGTAGAAAAGTAAAATACCAGCAAGGCGTCACACAACGCGAATTCTGCAAGCAGGCGTCACACAATGCGAAGTGCGCAACGAGTGGGTCATTGAATGCTTCTAACGCATTATAAAGGACTCAGCGACAATTTTTCATCGTAATCAGCCGCTGCATCAACAAAGTGGACACAATGCCGTACAGGTGTGTAGCGGTACTTCGCTTCTCCGCAAAATGACGAATAGTGGCATAGTCAGTGCTGCCGAACTTCAGCAAAATTATTATTTATGGCGTGGCGGGTACCTTGCAAGCGTTCGTGTATTAGTAGCCCCAAGAAAGATTACAATGGGCTCGTTTTTTGTTTGCGATTGAATAACCGCACTTTCTCCTTACCCCATGCCTTCTTAAAGACCTGTAAAATATCTGTAAAAAAATTAAATGATTAAACTAAGAAAGGGTGCGGCTAAGATTAGCTTTCAAGACGGAAACGAGATTCGCAGCCGACATCTGAATTTTAGACACAGTACCAACAATACCACCTTCGCACATTTATCACCGCACTGTTTGACCGCTTTTAGAAGCTCAGGACGGGCAACCGAGTAAAAACATGGTTGATCCCTCCGTCATAGGAATCGGTATAACACGAAAGTGATACGTGTCTTCGCAGAAGTAGTGCTTATAGTGCAATGATATATGAGAGCTTGTACAATGTCTATTCGTGTTTGGCAGCTACAGCACCGTTTTGACGTGGATGCATCCATGTTGACGGCATATCTCTATCGCGATGACTAAGGCCCATGATCATGATTAAACCGTTGTGTTAGCTGACGTTGTGAACATATATTTGGACACAGCAAATCGTGAATCCCGCGTAAAGATGATATCAACAAGCTCATAATCATCATCGGTACCCGGTATGCACTTCTTCAAAGCGTCTTCAATTAAGGAGAGAAACGGCACAGTGTGCGCTTTCTAGCAATGGGTGACCGACGCCTGCGCTCATGCATACGCTACCACACACTACGCTTCAGCAACACGGGAGGTAGAGGTTCGTAGCCTGAGCCTCAAACGCGTGCGTCCCGCTGTGCTTTGTCTCGCAGGCGCTAGACTCGCTCCACCAAGGCACGACATTCGCCCGTCGAAATCGCGTCCTTTCTGCAACGCGTATTGCAGCTGTTTTGTTAGTTGGTGCTCTTGCAATCGAAGCAGTCGGCGGCGGAGAAATCCCGTTGGTGCATGTGGAAGCTGCACTACTCCGATGAGCCGACGCACGCTAATACGAAGCGAAAGGCAAAGAAAGAACGTAACCAACGTAACTGCATCAAGGGTGCCTCGGCGACGCCTGCGCGGCCAGTGTACTTCGCTGGTATCGAGACGCTGTAAGCATGACTTACGATATCGCGCGCAATCTCGGAGGAAGCGCTAGTAAGTGTCGATCGTGAAGCATTACTTCTTTTCATCTCTCACAGACGGCGGCACCGCCCCGCTCCGCGCCGCCTGCCTACACCGCCAACAGAGAGCACCGTGCGAAAGAGAATGTGTGAAAGATATAAGGCGCGTTCGCGCCGTGTCCAACATCTGCCGAGTTAGCTTGGTCGGTAGGGCGTCGGGCGCTTGCCGTCGCGGCCTTAAGATTGTGGGTTCGATTCCCAGCGGGGGATCTTTTTCTTGGCTTTTTTTTCTTTCTCGCCCGTTGGCGTCCATTCTATCAACGTCATATCCGTGACGGATGTACTTGGTGGACCCCGGCATAAGACACTTTCGTGTTAAAAAAAATCACACCATCTCCCGCTAAAGGGGACCATGAGGCGATGCGAAGCAGTGTTTCGGCATGTAGAGCCCGCGTTTCAAAGGTGGAGTGGTGAGGGGGAAAGGGGAGAGGGGAAGTGGAGAGGGGGAGGGGAGAAGGGGAGGGGTGGAGAGATGGGAGGGGAGAGGAGGAGTGGACAGGGTAGTTGGAAAGGGAGATGAGAGGGGGAAAGGGAAGGCGAGAGGTGATGTGGAGAAGGTTTGCGCATGCGCGGTAAGGGTGGTCACGCCGCACTCCACCACCACCATCACCACCACCGGATTGAACTCCACTATAAGGTGCTTCACATCTAAAAAGTTCCTCACCGTCAATGGAAAACGCTTGGCCAGTTTCTTGGCTTCCGCGGAAATGCTCACACTTTAACCGAGATTCCATTCAACACGGGGTAATTAAAGTTAACAGGTAGCGAAGAACAGGAACGCTATAGACAATTTTCAGCAGCGGCGCATGGGCGCGGCCATGTTTGGTCTCGTGATCATTACTGGTATTCTCCCAGCCAACGCGTTGGGCCAGTGAAGCGGTCGTGGCCGTACCACAAAAGCTGGTTGCAACAGGGTGTAAGCAAGTCACATGCGTGCGCAGAAAAACATTATCCTACATGTAATCGCGTGAAAGTTGATAACGTTATCACATTTACGTTTGTTTTGTCCGTACTGCGCCACAGCAATACGTAATATGTTTATTATACTTAGCATTCGTGGCGTATGCCTTTAATTGTTGTATTAGCAACCGCCAGTAGCAGGGGTTAGAAGCTGACATGGCAGCATCCATGCAGACGCGACCGCCCGCTTCGATCCGAACTCGCACTTGCTCTGTGACTACGGTCAAAATAGGTTATCACTTTGTGTCATCGTACACTGGGAACAAAGCATCAGGTACGTTCTGTCTTTATTATTCAGATCAGCTGTGTTTATTTAGCCACGATTGCTAAGCTTTGTCTCAGAGAAGTTGAGAATGAATCTTGGAAACACCGCAAAATACCGACGAATACATGGCTCTCGGTAGCTTTAGGACGCAAATATAAAGCAAACAAAAACGTTGGTTTCAAACTTACGGGTCACAAAAGGCACGACGACGACGTGATAAATTCGAGACGGAAGGAAACGGCGTCCACAGATGCCGCCACGTTTACTTTTTTTGGGCGCTGCTGTTTGCTCGGTTTTACTTGCCCAACGCCTGCGCGCATACACTAGGGGATCCCGAGCACACGAGGCGGCGCGGATGGAGACATATTGAGCAGCGCTGCCAAAAGCCACGGCAGGGAGAAGGCCATGGTGCGGTGGTGCCATCTACATAATGGAACGGCAGCGCAACCGCACACGGGCACATGAATGAGAGGTACACAAAACACAGCGGTGCCATCTAGTTTTGATTGAACAAACCACGGAAAATCGTCTATAGCGGAGCATCTTCTCCACTATCTGTGACGTTACGTCACGATTTCCTGGAAACTCACCACGTAGTATGTGTCTGCTTTTGACAACGCGGTAATATAGCAAACAATACTGAATGCTTCGCCATAGCCAGAGCGTGAGGCAGACTGGAACACAACCAGAAAGGAATAGATTCGCCTTATAGCACACCTACAGGTAGGCTTTAAGAACTGTCGCTAAACACACACGGTAGCAACAATAAAAACTTGGCTCAAACTGATTACTATAGCGTGAGGCATCCGCATCTTATTTTACCAGCGGAGCTGTTCAGGCCGAGCGTAAGGTGTACTCCGTGGACTGGAAAAACCTCAGATTGGTTACATACATTTGCGGGCATTACCGCCTAGGTCGCGAAACCCTCCCGCCTTTACTACGTCTGTCCTTACGCAGGCGCGAGGTTCTATGGCGTAGACTCCAAACCCGCACTTTTCTTTCCCCTGCCTTACGCCACAAAATTTACCCCTGGATGTACCCTATTTCACACTGCAAGTTTTGTTCTGTCAGGCGAGCGGACCTTAACCACATTATGTGGCAATGCAAACGTCTCTCCCCTCCCCCGAGCCTTCGTAAACAATTAAGTAGTCAGGAGCTGTGGGAGGCTGCCATGCGCAGCTACAACCCCGAACTTCAGGAGGCTATCGATGAGGTGGGCTGAGGTGGTAGAGAAGGCCTACCGCGAGTAGGATCCCTCACCTTCATCTCGCAGCCCCTTTCCCTTAAGATGGGATATATAAAGTTATTACTCTCTCTCTGTCTCTCCCCGATTGATGAACGGGCATGCGCTCTTTTCCCCGTCTTCTTCCTGGTCGTCGTCTTCTTCATTTTCTGCTCCGCTCCAAAAAAACGCGCGCGGATTCCTCCGGCGATGAATGCAATAACTAGGATGGGTGAAGCCACGAGGACAGAGAGAGAAAAAACATGGCTGATCCCTCCGTCAAAGGAATCGGTATAACACGAAAGTGAAACGTGTCTTCACAGAAGTAGTGCTTATTGTTTAGTGATATATGAGAGCTTGTACAATGCCTATTCGTGTTTGGCAGCTATAGCACCGTTTGACGTGGATGCACCCATGTTGACAGCATGTCTCTATCGCGACGACTAACGCCCATGATCATGATTAAACCGCTGTGGTAGCTGACGGTGTGAACATATATTTGGACACTGCCAATCGTGAATCCCGCGTAAGGATGATATCAACAAGCTCATAATCAACACTGGTACCCGGTATGCACTTCTTCAAAGCGTCGTCAATTAAGGAGAGAAACGGCACGGTGTGCGCTTTCTAGTAATGGGTAGCCGACGTCTGTGCTCCTGCATACATAACACACACTGCGCTTCAGCAACACGGGAGGTAGAGGTTCGTAGCCCGAGTCGCAAACGCGTACGTCCCGCTGGCCTCTGTCTCGCTCCACGAAGGCACGACATTCGCCCGTCGAAATCGCGTCCTTTCTGCAACCAACGCATATTGCAGCATTTTTGTTAGTCGGTGCTCTCGCAATCGAAGCAGTCGGCGGCGGAGAAATCCCGTTGGTGCACGTGGAAGCTGCACTACTCCGATGAGCCGACGCACGCTAACACGAAGCCAAAGGCAAAGAACGTAACTGCGTCAGGGGTGCCTCGGCGACGCCAGCGCCGCCAGTCTCTCTGGTATCGAGACGCTTTAACCGTGGCCTCCGATATCGCGTGCAATCTCGGAGTAAGCGCTAGTAAGCATGGAGGAAGGAAAAACTAAGGAGAGGCCCTGACGTCACATTCGTGAAGCCTCCACATCGCAAACACCCGCATTGCCTCCTAGCGAAGGCGCAGCGAAACATTTCGCGACTTCCGTCTCGATGTTTGCAAGCGCATGCGCGCATCGCGAAACTTTGCAGCCTTTTTGTTTGTGTTTGTTTGTTTTTCGCCGTGCGAGCGGTGTAGTCGATTCACGCATGCTGCTCTTTGTGTGTGTTCTTTAGGAAAGCTACGCAATGCCCAGCTGTTGCGTATACCCGGTGCAAATCGCGTGCACGCGGACAGTACCTGGTGTCACTTTTCATGCGTACGTATACGTTCGCTTCATTGCTGATCACTAAGGCATGGTATTTGCGTGCGAAGCTCTCGGATGTGCGCTCTGTTGCTTTCATTCTGTCAACTCAGAACTCATGTGAACTTTTGTTTTTGGCGTCTGACGCGCCGTACATAACATGCGCTGAAGGCATCGTACATTTTAGAGGCTGTGTCGTTCAACGAAAGGGCAATAAACTTTTGTTGTTATTATCGGACTACGTGATGTATGTATTGTTCGGTGTGCGCTCGCTGCGTGCTTGTGTTGTGTGCGCACTGGAATCACAAACTTTACGTGCACGATCGCCTATACAATTCAGCGGTGCCCTCTTTTCGACGTGAAGTTACGTCAACTATAGGTTGGCGTTGCGCCGCAACCGCTAATCGGGCAATCGGGCTACGAGAACGGAAAAGAGAGATCTAACGCCCAGTAGAACGCGTAAGTCACTGCTAGGTGAGTTCGAATACAATGATGCAGGGGCTGAATGTT
This sequence comes from Rhipicephalus sanguineus, assembly GCF_013339695.2. Lineage (NCBI taxonomy): Eukaryota > Metazoa > Arthropoda > Arachnida > Ixodida > Ixodidae > Rhipicephalus > Rhipicephalus sanguineus. The sequence goes on along the minus strand of NC_051182.1, from coordinate 33,843,331 downwards.
TTTGATTACGGCACGTACCGGTACTTTCTGTACTGTTGCACAAAAACGCTCGCTCGGGCCTGCCACGCACGAACAGCCTGGTAAACGTCTGCTTGCAACGTTTTACTACGTGCAAACCGCACAATACGCGCTAAGTTTACGCCGGGACTACAAATCTGAGCAGAAGCGAACCACCGCGGAGAGCACGCCGCGGGGCGTCTGCTGTTTTGTTTGCCCCATACCGGTTTGTTTGCCCCATAAATCTGACGTCACTTCCGCCACACTTTTCGCAATGCATTGGGATACGATAGGGCCTCTCCTGAGTTTTCCTTCCTCCATGCTAGTAAGTGTCGATCGTGAAGCATTACTTCTTTTCACATCTCACAGACGGCGGCACCTGCCCGCTCCGCCCGCCGCGAAAGAGAATGTGTGAAAGATATAAGGCGCGTTCGCGCCGTGTCTAGCATCTCCCGAGTTAGCGTAGTCGGTAGTGCGTCGGGCGCTTGCCGTCGCGGCCGCAACGACGTGGGTTCGATTCCCAGCGGGGTATCTTTTTCTTGGTTTTTTTCTTTCTCACCCGTTGGCGTCCATTTTATCAACGTCATATCCGTGACGGATGTACTTGGTGGACCCCGGCATAAAACACTTTCGTGTTAAAAAAGAGAGACAGAGAAAGATAGGAAAGAAATAGAAATAAAGACAGACAAAGAGAGAAACTCTAGAGGAAAAAGCTTCTTCGCGAGGCGTGGGTACCCGCGTACCCACGATCTGAAGGCGAGCGTCCTATTCACTCGGCTATCCAGTATGCTAGCAGAGCATAGCATAGCCTTGTATAGTCTAGTATAGGTTGTATTCACGTGACGTCATGTTGGCAGAAGTGATAGCTGAAAATGCGCCGCCTGTACTGGCAACCGCGTGGCCGCCATTTTGGAGGCCGTCTGTGCCGACCGGTGCATTCACCGTCCGCTGCCTACAAGCTGTATTTCCTGGAAATTCTTACTGTTTTAATTTATTTGGGTGAAGAAGTATCACGCATACCGGTTGTGAGGCTGCTGCAGCCATGGGCGATGAGCAGTGGGCTCGCTTGAGCGTGTACGCCTAGAGATCGGACGCCGATGCGAAACAGCGATACACGGAAAAAGTGGCACTCAGCGGTGGCATTGACCCACTCATTCTGACAAGCAAGGAAGCCTCATTCGACATCGCGCTCGTAACGAAGGTGGAACGTTCAGGCATAAAGGATTACTTGCTGCACGCTACAAGTTTTGTTACGCATGAGCAACTGAAAGCCATGAAGTGTTTGGAAGAGTGTGTTTGTCCAGGAATACTCGCTGAAAAGTTACGGCGACTGCGTCGTTGTGCGCGCAAAGGTAAGACAATCTTTGGTGTTGACCTTAATTTCAGCTGTAAGCGCGAAAGAAGAGTTTATCAAACAATTTGATGTTAGTGCGATTCTCTACGAACCTGGTTGAGGCAGCGGAGTTAACAGCGCTTACGAAGTAAAACATGTGAAAGTACGGTTACACGGGGGTGTACTTTCGATTGCAGCCGAGTGCGAACGAGACTGAAATTTCGACGTGATTGGCTCAACCAGAGCTTTGATCGATCGCGATGAAAAGTCATCTTTAGAGCGTTATTATGTTTCACGAGACCAACGTTGCAAGTCACGTGTGTTTTTATGCAAGTGTACAAAAACTCGTAGCCAGAAGTCCACTTTAGCGAGAAAAACAAAAGCGTGCGCGTCTCATTTTAGCTCGCTATGTACCGCGCATGTGTAAATATGGACAGTACAACGTTGAGTAATTTATTATGACGGGGTGTTTGCAGACGTCTTTGCCATTTAGTGCAATGCGGCAGAAACTGAATGTATTTACTGTGTCAATGCGATTTTTTTTCGTGTTTCCTTCGCGTCTGAATAAATGGCTTTCCTTCTTTTTTATATACAGCTGTCAAAATCTGAACTTAACTGAGTTTCCACTTGCAGGTAGACCCCTCTCAGGCGCTTACCACACATACTTTGAGCCCGGCGAAGGCGGCTGAACTATTCGTCACAACGCTTCGCCGAAACCTCCAGAGTACGCGTCTACATTGGCCGCCAATACCGTTCGCCAACGAATAAAACTTAACCGCTTTTGCGTACTCACATGTGTCAATCTTCGATTTTGTGCGATTGCTGCACGCTAATACTACTCAGTTACCTATGATATTGAATGGCGGGCGCAAAAAAAAAAAAACAAAGACAAGAAGAACGGCTGAACTTAATATCACGCAGAGGCACACACAGGGGACCCGGCCCTAGACATGGCGGTAGAGAACACCCGGAAGCAGTGGCATCCCGGCATGCCGCGCGGGGTATGGTGTGCGAGCTCCGGGTTGGTCGGGGTTGAATACCACCTATAGAAAGGGGAGGCAAAGGGAAACGAGGATGAGGAGGAGGGAACGGAGGAGGGGCGATAGTAGAGCACAGCATAGAAAGAAACAAAAAGAGAGAAGCATAGAGAACGAAACGAAGAAAGAGAAAGAGAAATAATGAAAGAAAGAGAAGGGAAGATTGAAAGACCGAGAAAGAGAAAAAATAGATAACGAGACAGAGAGAACAAAATAAATACAAATAAAGACAGAAAAATACATACGCAAGAACAGAGAGAAGAGAGAAAAAGAAAAATAAAGGAAGAAAGAAACAGAAATGTTGCAAAACTTAGCAAGACAGGAATAGCCAGGGCTACCTAGGTGCCCATAAGCTCCGCTGTCTGTTTAGCAATGCACCTCCAGAGCAAGCTGCGCATTTTCTTTTATTTTAGTTTTCTATTGTATCTAAAGCAGGGACACAATGCTGCGGCAGGGGGAAAGATTCACGTGCATCTACAGCGTGGCACAACACCCAGATGCACCCAAACGCCATGTTCCTTCCCTTACCACTGCTGTACGGTTGCCGTGTTGCCAGTCAGCTTTAAATGTGGAAGAACAAATAAAATGTACAAGTGTTGATAAATAAGTGCGCTCTTACAATGCTTTTTGATAAGAACAGCCTTGTGATATACAAGAATGGTTCGGAATTAGATCATGCAACGTGGTGCCAAGCCGTGATTACTGGCCAGTTCATGTTCCTTCCCATATCGACTTTTTTGTCAACTTCAAAGGTGACCAGGGGCGTAGCCGGGGGGAGGGTCTTATGAGGCTTCAGCCCCCCCCCCCCTCCCCTAAATTTTTTGTGCTCTCACACCACCGACCAAGGGCGTCACCCGGGGGATGGTATTTCTTGGGCTTAATATTTATTTAATTATTTATCTTTTTCAGACCCTCAAATGTTAGCAAAAGCAAGTTTCAGATCGGGCTCTACACAGATGACTCAAAAATGGATGATCAGACAAAACATCAACTGGTAACTTCTCCTTGGATTCCTCCGCCAGGCTACATGTTTAAGTCTATGAACGATTTGGAGCAGAAACGAAGGTTTCAGGTGGCTTGGCTGGGCAGGTACCGATGGCTTAGGTACGCAGCGCTTCAAGAGGGCGCGTTTTACCGAGTGTGTGTCCTTTTTAGCAGAAGTGAGGTTGGCAAGGGCCTACATTCTCGCACTGGGGCCCTCGTATCGAAGCCAATTCTAAAGTTGAAGCACGTCCTCGAAGTCTTCGGTGCACATGAAGCCGCTAAATATCACACTGACGCTCAGGTGGTAGCCGATAATTTTCTTCAAACGTTCTCAGGATGTGTGCCCAGTGTTGTTGATCAACTAGATCATGGCAGGCAAATTCAAATAAAAGAGAACCGAAGGAAGTTACAGACTATTGTTGAGACAGTTCTTTTTTGCGGGCGGCAAGGCCTGGCTCTCCGTGGCCATAGAGACAGTGGTCCCGTGGAGCACAGCCTCCTGTACAAATACAGGCAATTTCAGAGCGCTGCTTCGCATGCGAGCGGATTGTGGCGACACAGAGCTAAAAAAGCATTTGGAAAGTTGCCCAAATAATGCCTCGTATTTAAGTCCAGATGTACAAAACCAGATTATAGATATCTCTGCTGCGATCATCAAGGAAAGCCTAGTCGCAAAAGTAAACGCTGCAGGCTGCTTCTCCGTACTTGCTGATGAAACGACGGATATTGCTGGTATCGTGCAGCTTACTGTTTGTGCAAGGCACCTTTATAAGGATGCGAACGAAATGGAAGAAGTGTTCTTAGGCTTTGTGCCAATTAACGATCAGAGTGGCCGGGCCCTCGCCGACACCATCATAAGGTTCCTTAGAGACATGGGAATTAACATGCAGCATCTCAGTGGTTAAGGCTACGATGCAAGCTCGATGGCTGGCAAACCGAATGGTGTTCAAGCTGCTGTTCGTGAGAAATATCCAGCCGCACTCTACACTCACTGCGCCAGTCACTCCCTTAATCTAGTTCTGTGTGCGTCATGCTCCATCACAGACATCCGAAACTGTTTTGGGGCACTTTGGCGTTACCAAACAAATTCAGCTATTGGGAAGCCGTACTAGCGGCACTGTTTGTTCCTTTCATTTGTCGTTTTTGTTCTTCATTGCTTTTTGAACTAGAAGCGACAACCATCCTTTTAGATTGAGTGCATAATAGTGGTTCGCACTTTTAAAACAGCTTTGAAATAGTTTCTTTCCTTATTTCTGCGCTCTTCCTTTATAGTTCTGCCCCATGGTGCGTCCGAGACAGTAGCTTGGCCCAAAGACATATCAGTTTCTGTGATTGTGCAGCATGTTCTTTTGCCTTATTCTGGGCATTATGTATAGTGATCATTGCTTAGTTCCGTATATTGATTCGATCTTTAAATGTACATTTGTGATGTTTTGTGCAAGCATACGCGCACTGTTTCCGGTGACATATGTTTTGCCGTATTCGAGGTGTGCTTTCCCATTCTTGTTTTTCCCTGGCCGCATAATATGTGCAAAAAGATTAACATTTTGAGTAAACAATCTGCATTGAAATATTTGATCTCGGCCTGGTTATTTTGTGGACTTCGTTTTTTGTTATCAGGCGCTTCTTCAGTTAAAAACTGCTGCAGTACCGAAGTTTACGTGATATTTGCCGTACCTCTTACACAAAAAATTAAAAAAATTGAAAAGATTGAGCACAGTTATTCCTGGAAAGATTTTGCGGGCATGCTAACATAATATTTTAATGAAAAAACACATTTCTTACTCCTTCTCGACAGTGCGCAGCACCCAGGAAGTGATTTGCAGCATCTAATACAAATTGTCACTGGCAATACGTGTTATTCATATACTTAGTCGTTCGAAAAACTCAATAAGGAGGTCGCGTTGCAACTTGAGCCCCCACCCGAACAAAATTTCTGGCTACGCCACTGAAGGTGACGTATTGTGTAAAAGCTGTAACGCAAACGTCGACCCATGGTGGATCAGAAACAAAGATAAGAAAACAAACTGGCGCTATCTTACGCAAATCGAAAAGGCTAACTTTTCAGGGTGCTACTTTCGTTTAGATTTCAATATTTTTGTTCCTAATTCTACGATTACGAAATAACCCGTTATATCGATTGACCTGGTTCAACAAAATCCTGGCAGAATTTCCTTCAACAGTGGTGTGCTTTTCATCATGATAACACCCCATTAAACTTTTACACTGTGGCGAGGAGATGGCACCGCGACTGCCAATACTCTGTTGTCAGCCTTGTTGCTAAGGCACCAGCGAAATGCACAGAAACAAATGATGAAAGGATTGCGTTTAAACCTTTTCAGAGACTTCTGCCCTCTGATGGGTCGTTCTGTCCACGAAAACAAACATTGAGTTTTCCGTCACTGATCGAATACATCAAGACATGTCCTGTTGTATTCAAACACGTACATCATCCACCCACGACCTTATAACTTGCGAGTCGTGTGATGATAGAGTAAGCCAATGCGCAAACAGTAATGCTTGTAATTTCGTAGTCATTATCTTGCACATAATCAATAAACTACGGGCAAAAAAGGGAACGTCGCTTGAAATTACAAAGGCTTAAAGCACACATGTCGAACAGTAATTCTACAGGCTGTAAAATTGAAGGGAGCAGTCGCGCATGACGCACCTTGCATAATATATCTATCATTGTGTGGTAGCGGTACGCCCAGATACCTTGACTTCCTTAGGAAGTACAATTCACTCGTCGCTCAGTCGCATCACCGCCTTCTCGTGTGATCTCCGAACGGGCACCCTTCGAACGACTACTAAACAGAGCAAACATCGCTCTACTAAAATCCCTGATCAGCCAATCCGCCCTCGATTAGAGCCGATGCAGTACCAGGTTAAAAGAGATAACACACAAGTATAACTAACACAGTGATATCCTTGAAGGTCAGTCATGCAACCATACCTACTTGTCTTGCTAGTGCTATTTTATTGCTTGTGCTTCGTTCAAGGAACAGACAAGCCGAAAGTCGAGCATTCACAGAAGTCATTGATACCAGAGAATACCGACATCCACTTACTTTGTGAAGCAAGACCATATTTCCACAGGCATTTTCTCTTCCATTACGCAAGACCTCACAAGGTTCTTTCATGGTGCATGAACTGGGAACAGTATGTCGATGGTCTGGCAGTGGCGTGTCCTTATGAAAAGCATATTCTGGTGGTGGTTCCGAACAACCGCTGGAAACGCATCCTGGAAGAAACTAGCGGGTTGCGCGAGGCTATATGCCCTCACGTCAAGTGGCTACAATTGGCGACGACGAATGTGAAGAATTCATCCCAAGAAAGAACGCACGAACCAATAATTCTTTCTATATTCAACATGCTTAAACACACCACACCTAAAATGATGGTGAACTACGATGCTCCGCTTTCCACACAAGCATTTTCTGGTAGAACGAGGTCCTGGACCCAGCTGTCGGGCAAGAAAGTGAGAATAGGCTGCGTTGTGTACAATAAGACCGGAGCTGTCAACTCTTGCGAGTCGATCGACGGGCAGGCATTCACCCATGCTCTTCGTCAAATGAATGTCTCTTCCGACATTACACCCGTGCAAAAAGGACGCTTCGCGGCAGCCCTCGGGAAGAATCAAGCCGACATAGTGGTGATCCCAGTAGGGCTTACGGAAGACCGCTACAAGTATTTTGACTTTAGCGTCAACAAGTTCGGGCAAGCTGTGTACTACGTACAAAAGAAGTGGAAGCTCCGTGCTGACTTCTTCCTCGGCGTTCTCCCATGGACATCTCTGTTGGCCTTGTCGACTCTCTTGTCTGTGGGCTCCTTCGCTATACTCAACTTGTGTCGAGGCAGACGTCCACTGAGTGACTTGGGCCGCGTTGTCCTCGCCCTCACTGCCACCACGATGTCATTCACCTCGCCACTACACCGTGACCATGCGCACAGTTCTAGCGGACGAGTGGTAATGGCCTTCTGGATGATCGCCTGCTTCTCCCTCGCCACCTATACCAGGAGCCTTTTCACCGCCAGCCTCACGGCGAAACCCACCTGGGAGGCCGATGACACCTTCGAAGAAATGTTACCAGAGTTAAAGCAAGGACGCCTAGTTCCTTGTGCTGAGAAAAACTCCTTTTTCCACGTCTTACTCTCCATTGCCGCTGGTAATAGCAGCGACGTTGTTGATGTCATGGCATCGGCTGCAAGGCGTGCGGGCAACGGCAAGCGTCGCTTCACCGGGAGCTTTGAATCTTGTCTTGAGAGGACCAGGAGGGGTACGCATGTGCTTTTTTCCGAGGGTGTAGATTTTTGCAAGTTTTCGAGGTATGAGGAGGCGATTGTAATTGGAGAGAAGCCCATTCGCAGCCTGATTGGTGGCTTCCCGATTAGGAGGGGTTATTCGCTGCGTGCTGAGCTCATTTTACTGGCTCACAGAATTTTCGAAACCGGTTGGGACATCAGATTTAGCAGGACGCTCAGATGGAATTGCTCTGGAGTTGTCGGAAAGGACGAAATAGATTTTGGCACTGCACATTTGTTCTATCTCTATGGCGCGTTTTGCGCTGTAAGCATTCTTTCCCTACTCCTAGAACTTTTATACAAACAGCTATTTGACGATAAAAAGAAGAGAACTCTAGTCGGTGGGAGACTTCGACAGTTACCTCCTATGGACATGCTCCGGTTAACTGTCCTCGTCGGAGGCGACGTATAGGTCGGCGTGTTCTGCTACGCAGAGTGGGAACCCTAGATCGAATACTTGAATATCCCATAATTCGGATTCGCCCTACGCTGCAATAAAAAGGACACCAAGCCGTTGCAGGATTTGCAGTGCAGCTCGACAACTCCATCACTCTTTTCTTGTATTGAAGGCATGCAAAATAGGAAAAGTTGCTTTTTTTCTTAGCACTAGCACTGTTGTTTAGACGTATCTGAACTCTGTTCATGCATGAAGCTCCCACACAGCGATTATTGTGTATGAAAAAGTGCGCCGAATATACTGCACAAACAATAGTTCCTGAAAATGCGCGGAATTTCGTGAAGTCCTAAAGACCAGGCCTATATTCCGAAAGAGACTGTGGCACTGTATTTCTTCGTAACAGCACAGTCATGAAAATCCTGGTAGTAGTAGTAGTAGAAAGCTTTACATTTCCTTTTGCTTGTAAAATCCTGGACTGAAGGCTCCACCCTCAGTCCAGGGTCCCATTTGCTACTGCTATTCGACTGGCTCAGTGTTCGATATATTATCAGCAAAACATCTTAGCCAATGACAAATAGCGCCTAAAACTAAAAACATCTTTTTAGCCAATACGGTCGTGTCAATCTTGATCTCTTGAATTGTACTTCGGTTTGCTGTTCACCGGGCGCCTTTATTAATGTCATGTGGGCCGGTACACGAAGCTGGTGCTCGTAAGCACAAAAGACCTACCTTAAAAATGTTTTCATACAAACACCCGCAAAGGCAAACCGCTAAGCCAAATCTCCGATATATCTGCTATTCTGGTTGACAACAACGGCCCATTAACACATTGCAGCTGAACCCTATGCACATATCTAAATAGGTGAGATGTTCAGGAAAAGATAGAAGCTTGAGGAGATGAAAAATTCGTCAACACGAGGTGTCACTGGAGCCAAGGTTTCAATATGCGCTCTTGTCTTCTCCAAGGGTGCAACTGGCTGTATCTGCAGTCAGTTTAAGGCTCCAGTTGCAGCCTTCAACGTTCGCTCCAACGACACCACATGTTGAAAAATGTTTCATCCCTGTGCATGTAATTTCTACACAGCAATATATGTCACTCTGTCACTTTAACATTATTGTCATAAATACACTGCTTCGCACATTGTCAAATTTCAGGAAGCACCAGCATTCATCACTTGCAGCTATTCAGCTGGTCATAATAAATATTTTGTGTCTGATTACGTGGCTTGAGAGTATTTCTCGTCTACTGATGTACCCCGGCATTCTCAAACATGCCTCAACTCGTAGTTTGTCCTTCCCTTGACCGAGCTGAGCACAGCGCGGCCGTTCGGCGGGAAATGACACTGCGTTTCTGGAGATTCGCTGCTGATTATTGATAATACGCAGTGAAAATTTCTACTGTGAGAAAGAGCTGCCATCAGCTTTCTCCAGTCAAGCTGGAGCGCCGAGTGGAGGAGGGCCATTCTGGGATGCCTCTGGTAATGTCTAAAATTGGTGTCCTCATGTTTTTGTCGCGAGTATTTACTGAAGATGTGCGACGTGATGCTGCCTTTTTGCTAATCATCAGATTTTTTCCTTAGTTTAATTAGAACTGTCCTTTTTCTCAGCCCCAATTTGATGAACCAGGGCAGAGCAAGAATCCCTCTGTACAGCACAGCACGCACGTCCGTATTTCATGTTTCGCGTGTGTTTTGCTGATAGCCGTTAGGCTGCATTCTTACCTCTAAAGACCAACTTATTCTTGTGATGGTCGCAAAGAAATCTCTGTAGAGCGAGTTTAGTCGTTGAGCACGCATTTAATTTTAGACTAGGAACCACCATCACAGCACTTAGGACAACTTGTATTGCAATCTTTTAGCTGCTTCTACGTAAATCAGCGTGCCCCAGTCGTGCCTGTTGAACAAATAACCTGTCCCGCCTTTATGAAACATGTAAATGCCTATGCCTCGTAGTCCTACTCAAGTACCTATACTTAGAGACCCTTAAATGGCTCCTGCGCAAGTCATGCAGATGTTGTGCAAGGCCCTCTACGTTGTGTGTGTTTGTCATTCTTTTCTCTTAAAAGCTGTGCTGCCAGCACAGATGTATCTCAAGATAAAATTTGCGCTGTGTATTTTGTACTACCTATCGAAAACGAATGAAATCCACCGCTAATGTCCTTCTTGTGTAGCGATTGCTGTAATTCTGAATGCTACGCTAAATGCAGTTCCACTACTTTAAAACCTGAGGAAGAGCGTAGCACGGGCACCCAGCGATTCCCGCTCGTAGAGTTCCCACCGCGCCGCTTACCAAACCGTCGACAACGTCAGTGTTTGTGGTAAGCAAGTAGGGTTTCCCCGGCACGAGCAGAATCTTGATAGGGAGATTCGAAAACTCGGTGTGCGACATGCGCGCTACTTTTTGCTGCACTTTATCGACTTCCTGCTTATTACGGCAGTTGAGATACGTGTCGTCAGCAGCGATCCCCGTAAGGTTGTTTCCCTCTTCAGACGTAGCGACGCAGGCGCCTGCGGGAGCAGCAACCGCGCGCGTCGCGAGGCGGTGGTGTCCTCTTTCGCCCGGCGCGCCTGTCAACCGCATGTTGCCGTAGTGCTTTTAGCAATTTTATCTTATTTATTGCGTTTACTTCTTGGTTATTTTTCCTATTTAAACTCTTTTAGACTTTGTTCATTTATTTTAACCCGGTTTCGAGGATCGCTGGCCTCATTTTAGGCCTGTATTCAGCACTTGATTTTGAGCGTGATCACGGCACATGACATCTATACGGACAACAAGCCAGGCACCTAAAGTGCTATGCACCTAATGGCTGGTTAACTAATCTATGGCGTTAAATTACCGATTTATCAGCCGCCTCTGTACATCTGCCCAACCACACAAACTGGCGTATAGCTGTAAGACTTTATTTCCCCAATTACCTGTACAATAAACCAACTATGAAAACTGGGCTATTTTTAGGGGTGTGCGAATGTTCCAAATTTCAAACATGCATCGAATATTTTCCTTAACCTAAGCATGCTGGAATATTACCGAATTTTGCCATGGCCAAATGTTTATTTATTTATTTATTTATTTATTTATTTATTTATTTATTTATTTATTTATTTATTTAACGATACTATGATCCTTTGCTCCGGGCCATACAGGAAGTGGATGGTAAAAATGCATGTGAGCATGGGAGTAATAGAATTGAAGGAAAAGAGGGCGAAACGCCAAAAGAAAAAGAAAACAGGCAAGAAACTACTCTGGAATCAACGTAAGAAACTTTCTTGGCTTACAGTAAAAGGAAAATGAATGATCACCAATATTGCAACATCAGTCCTGTGACATAAATTGGGTATCATTATACGCGGTTGAAGGGGCGGTTTTCGGAAAAGGAATATTAGAACAAGTAACGACTTGCGAACGCTATAGGTATTCTTATTATTGCGATCGCACTTATATGGACAGCAGAGTGCCAAGTCGGGCTAGTTGGTTTAAGTTCATAATGACGACTAAATGTGCGCTAAAACCGCACCTAAACATTTAGGTGCCACTTTATGACGTAGACATATCTGTGTACAATGATCTTATTTCACCAAATGTTAACTGTGTATATATGTCATCCTCCAAACATTAAACGTTCAGTTGTGAGTCTGCGCGAGTCCTGTTTTCCCCGTCTTTGTCTGTGTTTTTAGCGCAGTTTTAGTCGTCATTATGTATATGGACAGTCCAGGCGCATCATTGCCGTCACCGTCATGTCTACCGCTTAAAGTCCAAATTGATGGCTGCCCCGCGCGTCGCATGTTCTGTGTGCGAGCGAAAGCGTGCGAGAATTGACGCCGGTCACAGGTCAAGCAGAGGTGAAACACTCCGGCCGTCTCCGTCTCTCTGGGGGAGGGGGCTGTGTCGCTCAGGCACCAACTGCAGACTTTTAACAAATGGGCGCGGTCGCACGCGCTGTATCGGTGTGTTAGTCTCACCACTCGGTTGCCGGTGGAGTGACGAAAGCACGAAGGTCGCTTTGCTCGCGGCTGCGGCCGTGTTTCCTCACGCCAGCGTTTTGTTGAGTTACGCCAGATAGAATCATAAAGGAGTGTGCTGCTCTTAGTAGGTATAGCATTCCGATCTGTTGCCATCGCATTCGTTCCTTCATGCTTGCGGTGGAACCAGGCGGAACTGTGATTTATTTTTAATGTAGAACGTCGCTGATAAGTACCCGTCAGGTTACGTTGTACTTTGCAGTCACTGCGTACTACAGTTCAGGGCATACTTGTACACTCTTAATCAAGTCCTGGCTAACGCATGCCCCGTAGGCGGGACGCTTCAAAACTCAGGAAAACTTCCGGCTTTAGTAGGCCTTGGAAAAGTAGTTAGCCGTGACAAGCGTATATAAAAAAACGTGCACCCTTCACCGCCGCCTTATAGACGGCCTGCAGTGGTAGTCGCGCGTCGGTTTGGGCCGCGTACGTGAGAATCCTGGCTACAGCTCAGCGTATGCTCCCGCGTGTTATAACTTGTCGGCGCAAGCGTCGGTGCTATACGCATGCGCCGATAGCGTCAGCTGCAAAGGCGAGCTATGCTGCGAGGAGGTGTACTCATGGAGCTAACTACGCACTCTCTCTTGCGTGTGTGAAAGGGAATATGGGCTGCTACGCTCTCCGTTGCACTCCGCTTCTGCTGTTTTTGCGCAGAGAAAAGAAAGGAAGGTGGTAAAAACGAGAGTTCGAAGATACTGTGCGACGGGAAGGGGGTTGCGTTTTTGGCGCGAAATTGGTTAGTTGTAGTGCATTCCACGACAGCGGCGGATGTTTTATAGGTTGGTGTGGTTCGTTGAGCGTGTCGGCGTGAGGCTGTACTCTGCCGCCATGGATAAATTCTCTTATCTCAATATTAAGGGGGTGTTGCGATGACATAGCGACATCCCCTTGCTTGCGTTGGCTACACGCAAGCTGTTGACGCAGGATTACACGACGATTTCGCGCCATTTCTGTCTAGATGGTGCGCTCACTGCGGACACAGCCCGGCGCATCATATCCGCCTGGGTGAGTGTTCTTTCTTCACATATATGTTCATGCTGTTAGTGTTCACATTGTTGCATGCTTGCGCTGATATATTTGAATGACGCTATTGAACTGTCAGAATATTCTTTTGGAGGCTTTCGAAATAACTATACGAGTATGCGTACGAGTAATTATACGAGTGCTTATCTTTCTTGTAATCGTCGTCCGTCTCTATAGTCGCGCACGTGTTGTCGTGTTGGTCGCATTTATTCTGAACTCTCATACAGTTTAGGCGCTTTCGACGCTCTTGACAGGTGTCACCGAGATGATCACTTCGTGTTGCTTGACAAGCTGTGTAGTTTTAGCTCTCGCATGACTTCTTTGGGCTAGCAACTGTTCTCTGCATTTCTGGATCCATCATTTCATGCGATGCAGCAGCGATATATAACCATGGTTGTATAAAAGTGCTGTTGTTTTCGTTGGCAGCTCATTATTTGTGTTGTTGGATTGCTCATTGTTAATGTTATTACAGAGAAGTGAAGTGCATACAGTAGTCGTAATAAAGCATATAATTGTCGTTCATCCTCGTGATAGTATACACAGAATTTGAATACGTTTGCAGGTGACAAAACCTTGTGACACAAGAGCCAGGCGCAGTTTTATCGAGCAGCTGGCCAGGAGCTCACACATTGCAGGTTTCCAGCAGTAGCAGCAGCAGCAGCACCGGCCGTGGTGTTGTTTACAATGCCGTAACTGAGCATAGAACATTCTTTTCTGTGTTTTTATTTATTTATTTAGTTATTTATTTGTTTATTTATTTGCGTTTCGCTCCCATCTAAATATCGCCGCCGCCGCGGAGCATTGACCCGCCGCAACGAATTAATTTTAATCATGCATTGGCTGCTGCAATTCAAACATTCGCCGTGCCTGGCATTCACCTGGTATTGAAGAAAAGTTGTTTGCAATATTGTGCTATTGCAATATTGTGCAATATTGTGCAACCAAATTTCAAGCCAAGTTTGCTGACATTTTATTTACTTAACGAATGAATAGTGAGTCTATTGTAAAACAGCTTTCCTTGTACGTGATTCTCATCAAATTGCGTCTGTGCTGTGGTTTTCACTTGCAGCCGACATGCGAAACAGAGCTTCACTTCTAAGAAAAACTGGAAGTTTCATGGAAAAGTTAAACAAGGTCAAAGTCATACTCGGTCAGATGTGCAATGCCTCATGTCAGGCCCGTAGCCAGGAATTTTTTCGCGGGAGGGGGGGGGGGGGGGGGCGGCCACTTGCTGAAAGGCTTGACTCTTCGAGGAAAACGCCTATTTCCATTATTTATTTTCGGTAAAACACCATGTATTGTCAATATTTCGGGGGGGGGGGGGGGGGGCTACGGGCCTGCCTCATGTATTTAGTGGAGATCGATGCGTATTTCTGAGGAAATCATGCTAAGCTTTCTCTCATAACTGTAGTCAGTTTATGGTTAAAACACTATTATAAAGCTTCATTAGCAACTTCTGCAAACACTTTCATATTTGTAACTTCTGTGACGCTGTTTACACAAAATTCGACAAGGTGTACAACAGATAGAGAACAACCGTTTACCAGGTACAAGCTTTTATGTGATAGGCGAAAACACCAGGTGATCTAAGAACATAACGTCGCGTGTGTCCTCTGCTTTTATTTATTTTTTTTCGCCAGGATGACATGCCAGCAGCCCACCCATCGCCTGACCGCAGAATTTGGAGGCAGTACGACAACAAGGCGTTCTACTGCGATCAAGTACAAGAGAATGTGAAACTATTGGTTGGCGCGCTTATAGAGAAAGCCCTTATTTTGTGCTTGACGATGTACTATATTAAGGTCTTCACATACCCAACTGGGTATGCTCAATACTTCGTCTTGTGCAGAGTACAATGAGCCCAGTTGTTTTCCAGGTGTTTTGCCGGCGGGAAGCTGCTGCAGACACATTGAACGGATTATAGGTATTCGTTATATGCACCGGAATATATTTGTCCCAAAGACATCCGATATCACGTTTATGCTTTTAGCGCTGTTTGCATTCTTTTACAATAAATAATTATTTTTTCACGTGAGCAGTAGCTGTTTCTCGTATGCTTGTACACGCTAGACACAGCCGGTACTGTTCAACTATGAAGCTGGTATGGTCCGTCAAGTGGTTCTCAACCAAAATCATTTCGCTGAATGATACATTTGTGAAGAAAGCGGTGCGTCCATGCTTTAACCGCCGCCACTAAAAAAAAAAAAGGATGTACATTTTTATACGCATGTCTAATCGCACTGCATGCTTATAGTTTCCAAGTTACAGATGATGGTTAACCTAGGTAACCATCATGGGGGAACTGAGCGCTAAAACGCTGCTATGCGATGTAATAGGTTAACTTTAAAAAATCCCAAGTGGTTAAAATGAGGCAGTTTTAGAATACGGGTACCCAGAGCTTCGCGTGCACAATTTCTTGTTTGTTGCTACTGCGCATGTGTCAAAGACTAGGCACTGGTATGCACGTTACTTTCCCAATACGGTATAGCATACGTGCCCAGCCAACGCACGTCTCCGTGCAAAATTCTAAAACTCAATTAGCCCACAATCAACCACTACACGGCGTGCCATTTGACGTCAAGGGAGTCTGCATTAGGGATGCCGCAACCTGACTGCTTTCGTGCTTCCTGTGTATGCCACACACACACAAATACACAATAATAGTAATGCGGACGCTGGATAGGATCAATGGGGGATTAGTGAAGAGACCTTCATCCTCAAGTGGACATAAAATAGGCCGGTAATGATGGAAAGCAAAAGGTTTCTTTGGACAAATGTGCGAATTATATCCCTGAAATGTACATATAGAACCTAATGTTCTATCAGTAAAGGCATGCTGCCGAAATCAAGCGCGGGCGGTAGTGCTTCCACAAGGTGTTCTAGATTGCACAAAACCGCTCAGCCTTTGCCAGTGTGCCAGTGCCAAGTGCGCACGCCGGTGGATGCAGGGGCGTAGCCAGAAATTTTTTTCGGGGGGGGGGGGGGGGGGGGTTCAACCATAGTTTATGTATGTTTGTGCGTGCGTTGGTATGTGTGCGTGCCTATATACGCAAGCAAAACTGAAAAATTTCGGGGGGGGGGGGGTACGTTCGTATCGTACACCGTCTTTCTCCGCTTATGTCTTGATGTGTCGTTACGCTGTCTTGCCTTTTTTGAAGCGCTTCAAGCGCCGATATTATGCGACCTGCTGCCCCAGTGCTTTCTGGTACCCTACCGTAAATCGCCGCATATACCTCCGTGCTGTAGCTTGGCCAGAATTCCTTTTTTTTGGGGGGGGGGGGGCGCTATTCAACCATACTTTATGTATGTTTCGTGTGCGCATTTTTATGTGTTTTTGTAAATATACGCGTGCAAAGTTGAAAATTTTCGACGGGGTTTAAACCCCCATCCCCTGGCTCTGCGAGTGCCTCCGTGTGAAGCAGGCGCTCCTTTCCGGCTGGCGTCTCAATTCTGCTACAAGGCATACTGCAGCCCTACGCGGGAATTGCATGGCTATTGAAAGAGAAGGCTGTTCAAGTATGCGTTTCCAATTGACTCATTCGATCATCAGAGCTGAGTAAGGCAGCCAGCAGGGCTCGAGTTTGCAAATGATCTTATACATTAAACTGTGTTTCCAGACGGGTGTCCTTTCGGGCTTTGCTCTTAGTGTTTGCCTCTGATGCCCAATGTATTATATTTTCTGCCTTCAATCCATCCTCCCGGCGCGGGGTAGCCAGCCGGTCTAACAACTCACAAACCTCTATATTCTCACTAACCTATCTTTCTTTTTCTAAGCTGAGTTCGACGATTCAAAATGATGATTTTAGCATGGCATATTTCACGCAACACCCATTGCTGCAGTTTTGACATGCCGTAATGTCCTTGCGAACAGGGCCAGTTCAACCATTTAATTATTAATAAATTTCAATTTTTTATTACAGTAACATTTTACTGTCCCTATCTACAAGTGTACTCTCTGTCTTGAAAATAGAAGGGCAAAGGTTCAGAAACGCGCACTAACACACAATGGCATGCACAACACAGGTAGGTGCTGACTGCTCATGCTCCCTGCTTCTTAAATTTTGCGCTGCTGTTTGCGCTGCCAGAAATTTTGCGCTGCCAGAAATAACGGTGGTCATTTTCTTGAAATTTTTATTCATGCAGAAGTGTGCGTGGACATTACAGGGTTAAACGAGGTGATCAACTCGGAAACATATTCAATCCCTTGCAAAAGAAGTCCTCAAGGCAGTTTCATGGCACCCTTCTTTAGTCATTCACAAAGTTGATTAGAACATGTCTTGATGGCGAGCCCCATAAAAGATGTTTAACTGTGAAAGCTCAGACTTGTTCGTCACTAGCTAAACCAAATTCAATCGTCCCTTTCCCTGTTCCACCTGTTTTTATCCGTGCAGCTACTGGGTATGCTAAGGAATGTTCATTCTTCTATTCTTTGTGCCGAATGGTAGCCTTGGATCATTCAAGCGGTGATATCTGCAGCAGTGCGATGACGACCTAGAAGTGAGCACTCGGTTGACTGCTCTCTGCGCTCACGTTTTCGTAGTGTTGTCCATGGGATCATCAAGATGCTCCGACGAGAAGTTATTATGTGAACAAATAAACAATAAAAATGTCAATCACATTCCTGCGCATCTTTTCATATGGACAATTATGTCTGCACATGGCTCTCTGTGTTAAGCGTTAGGAGGTCATGGACTTCTGCGTCGCACTTGGGTACGTTGAACATTGATGTCTTGACTTCCTGAAATTGCAATATCATTAGGCAGCAAGGTAAACTGATTTGCTCGAGCATTAAATGCATGGAAAATATTCACCTTGAGTTTCGATCCGTTCCGGAGGCGTGCTGGTTTCCGCCATATTCTGACGAGCAAGTCACTGCATAATTCCGGTTGCTCTTCCTTACTCCACATTTCCCCTATAACAAAAAAAGCAATCGTACGCGGTTATTCTTGCGCAGTGCGTTGAACAGCCCAAGCGATTTCTGCAGTATGATGAGACTCGATACCTGTGAAGGCTGCAAATAGAAAATTCTAAAGTAAACACCCTCACAACGACATAACACAGAAATCTGTTGCTAAGCATCTGTGTTTGTTTCATGTCAGCAAAAAAAAAAGTGAAAGCTGGAGACGAAAATTGAAAGGAGTAAGCCCTCGCAGAATCTTCGAGTTTAGTGCTGCTGTGTATCACAAAATTGTCTGCGTCGACGCAGTGCACCAACTCTAACGCGAGGAAGGCAAGGTCGTCGTAGATGGACTTCAGGATGGTTTCCTCACACACAAATCGAGAACCATAAGCGCCTCACATTTGCAAATGCACGCAAGTTGGCGTAATTTTTTTTGATACGTCGCAACAAACACTACAAATATCGGCAGATCTGAAGAGCATCGGCAGTGATAATAATGACACAGTGGCGCGACAAGAAGTCACGTCTGTGCACGTCACATAAATCGAGCCCCAAGCATTCATCATATGCACAGGCGAAAGGAACGAAAGTTTATGTAGATCCACTAAATACTCTCGTAAGTGTGGGAAGTCACTGTTCGGGCGGTAATTAATTAAATGCCGTACAAATCTTAATCATCTAGACAGTGTTTTCACAGGATCGCCCTTGTAGGCTAGCTCAGCAAGGCAGTGTGGCGTGGCGACACACACAGCGCAATCATACGACAATCAAACAAATTGCCTCCGTCATGGGCTCGCTGTGCTGCGGCACTGCCTCGGCGATTGACCATCGTCTAAACGGTGACCTTTCGTCTATTTGTCTATAGTGTAACACGTCACTGTTACTCAGGGCGCTTCGCCTTTCGGCCAATACGACGACTTTATCAGCTACAGTAAGATACGTTCGGCCAATACGACGACTTCCTCAGCTACTATAAGATACGATGCACTGTAGTAAACATATTCTGAGACTCCGATGCTTAACTGATATTGTTGGGCACAAGGACATCAGATTTTTTATGCAGCTGTGATCGCGTCGACTGCATGCGACTTTCTGTACTTGAACGAAAAGGACGCACGATAACAATTAAGCACTTTGGTATAATTGCGATAGAGCATTGTAACGAGATAGATACGGTTACAACCACGGTGGAAGAATAAGAGAGGTGTATGAGCTGGCTTCCAAACGCGGTACGCGAGTCGCTGTGATTGCAGAGTTTCAGCAACAGATGGCGCGATAACTTGCGGTCCGTGCGTCGTGGTCACGTTGACTTGCCGTAGCTGAAATATCATGAGCAATGCAACTGGTTCCAGTGCTTATGTTTGCGTATTTCACCTTTTTTGAAGCTCCGGTGATCGAATTTTTATTTTGTGAAAGACGTTCAAGCGAATGTAGGCGCGTATATATGGAGAGAAGAGATAAAAGGTTTATTATGGCAGAAAAGCTGAGAGGTCGGCCTGAATCAATGTTCTGGCCTGCTACTCAGCATTAGGAAAGGGGAGAGTGGTAGTAAAGAGAGGGGAGAGAAGAAGCGGATGATGATGATGAGGGAGAAAAGTGGCGACGAAGTAAGTCCTTGAATGTCCAAAAACTATTTACAGTCTCTCGTCGAGCTCTGTATCACGCAAAAACATGTTCAGCGCTTTCAGAATATCGCGCTCATGACATGGTGGTGGTCCCAACAGAACTTCTTCTGAAACTTGTTGCTTCGATGACAACAAGGCGGCCGCCATTGAATTTCTTTGCCTGAGGTATTGTGGGCTTATTTCACCGACTACGACTAGGTGTGACATTCACACGCCGTTACCTACACCTTATCGGCCGTGCCGACAGCCCCAATTGCGAGATGTGTGGCACTCCTGAGACTATCGAACACCTCCTGTGCGTTTGCGTATATATGGACGTCATGAAAACGCAGGTAGCCGAGCGGTTTCTCTAGACTGCGGTTCGTAGTACGGTGAATAAGGGTGACTACAAAATGAGAAGCAGTTAAACACCTATGCGAGCTCTATGATTACATGACAATGCCTGTGAATCTAGATATTTGTATAAAAGACACATGCTACACGTGTGCGCCACCATGTGCCATTGCACAATGAAGCAAAGGACGCTTGTAGTGTGGCGGCGTTTCTTTTCAGCGATTAAGAGCGAAATCTCCTTCCGTTTTCCTTCAGTTTCTTCGTAGAATAGCGCAACTGAAATTCCGTATTGTAGATCCCGTAAGTGCAACGTATATTTTAACGTCTGCAGCCTGCTATACCTACATTCACTTTTGTATGAGCGTACGATGCGTTGGTTCGTGTCTTTTTGATGTCTACGAGAGTGCTTGAACGTCGCCAGCGGACTTGTGTTTTCATCTTCGTTAACTGTAGTTTCGCGTCACACTTACTAAATATGGCATACTCACGAAGTTGGTAGCCGTGAGCGAGAATGGGATGTCGTTAAGTTAGTTGTGCGCGCGTAGCAATGTCTTTAGCCCTGTCATACATTTCTGTCGAAACGGTGCATGCACCGTTGCGCAGAAGCGTTCGAATTCAACTGATGAGATTTTATTAGAAAGTCTATAAAGGCTTTTGCGTGATTTTTTTGCGTGATTTTTTTAGTGGTACCGGCTCTTGACACAGCTGTTTACAGAACTGGGACGAGATTGTAGGCATGAGTTCTGCAGATACACCGCGCGTGCGTACACTAGCGCTGCAGAATACGCAAACGGTGAAAGCTTTATTGGCATACGGTAAAACAGCAAAATAAATTTACGTGTTGCAAGCACCACTGGTTCAGGCTCCGAAGGAAGATCAATATTGACGTGACATATTATGACAGACAATACGACCTACGTGGTTCCGCCAAAATTTTCTCGACTGACTTTAAAGCAACAACGGTTAACAGGTATGCCGGCAATCAGGGAACTTTATCGGCACAGCACCCTTTGATAATACGCCCGCCGCGGCACGTTCATCGGGACGTGTTCTTTATAGTGCACTGTCCATTCTTTGCACACGAGTTCAGGTTCGAAATATCTTTCGCAGGACAAAATCGGTCGACTGAAGGATTTGATCCTTGCTCGCGATCACCCACCTCCACTTCTCCAGAATATCGGCGTCTCTTAATTGGTACACAAAACAACGAAAACTTTTTCTTTCACGTCATGTACGTATACCCCGTATTGCAGCGGGGTACAAAAATATTTTCTTACCATTATGCATACACAGCGCGGCGCATTCTTGCGAAAGCGCGCGCAAAATGACTATGTGCTCGTATTTTCCCAGTCGCTCTATGCCCAAGATACTGCCCAAGATAGGCCCAAGATGCCCAACAACTAGTGCCATCTATCGTAGGGCGTCAGCAACTACAGCGAGCAAGTGTCATGCCCTCTCCACTGCGCCGCGGGCTATTCGCACACCTCTCTTATTCTTCCAACGTGTTTACAACCTAACAAAGAATGTAAGCTCCGCCACCTAACAACGGGGCGCCTGCGCTTCACCGGGGAAAGACAGTCCTGCTAGCTGGTTTCCGCTTGAACCGTAAGTACTCCTTCTCGGCTAATGTAAATACTATGCATATAATAAAGTTTCGCCGTTACTACCTAAAACACTACGTTCGGCTAAGCAGCGATGTCCGAATCCCTGACGAAATATAGCAGGACGTTGAAATTTCCCACCTGAAAAAGCGAGCCAAACGTGTGTCTGTATGGAAAGTCAACTATCTGAAGCACACGAGAAGTGCGTGACGTCACGAAAATGAGCAAGCGCTATTGGGTGGAGAATTTATGCTAATTCTCTGTGGGAAGGACAGCGATGACTGTGGGCCGTGCTGACATTTCTTCTTAGGTTGTAATCGAGTATAGGCATGCAAGTATTCTCCTTGCCATTACACACGACTTGCTGGGGCAATGGGGCGAAATTATGCCTACCCATATGGGAACTTTCCGGGTTTAAATAATTGACCACATTAAGTTGTGTCCGCCAGTCATGCAGAGCTAAAGACATGAAAAGGTGTGACTATAGACAGTTATAGTTTAGCAGGCTTAGTCGAACAGTGGGCTTAGCGGAAGAACGGGATCGAAATGCGCATGCGCAGTACGCTATACGATGCGTAGCGTTTGCCGTACTCACGCGATTTTTTAGATTTAGCGTTACTGTGTTTGCGTTATTAACGTTGCGCACATAAAACGTGGCGGCGGCTTTGGACGCCCGCTTCGAACTGAACTTAGCGTGGATGTGGACAGATTCACTTCTTTCGTAGTAAACGACTGCGTAAAATGGCCTCGCTTTCCTTCACGCAGCGTCGGCGACGGAGTATTAAGGTTAACCTAGCGGAGTTTTTTAGATCGCTTCAAATTTCGAACGTTCCTCGGCCTAAGAAGAGAATCGGTGTAAACAAATCTGCATCACATGAAACTTCGTTTTTGGTGCGTGGCTCATATTTATTAAATGCGAAGCATTTCGTAGCGAACCTTCGGCAATTTGAACGTTTCTATCTACGTATCTATCTATCTAGCCGCCTACGTCGAAGTGCTCTCATGACCGCCTCCTTAACTTGGTGTAAACCGAAATTGGCATGAGATTTGACGAATATGACTGTCGGGTCATGACATGAATAACATGAAGATTCTGTCGCGTACGTCGTCAAACCCTTTCCTCCAGACACGTGTGCCACATACCCGTTTACCACGGGCCGCGGTGTACGGGTATGCGCCACAAGTGATTGACAGTTTATATCTACCCAGGAACGGCGCGAACACACATTGGTAACTTAAATGCGAGAGCGTTAGGAAAAACGGACACCGGCAGTGTTGGCCCGACGAATGGAAAGAATGAAAATGAGGATCCCAGCAGGAATCGAACCCAAGCATTCTGCGTGGCAATCAGGTATTCTACCACAGAGCCACGCCAGGTCTATAAACTGGTTTGTAAAAACAGCCTATGTAGGCATAATGCCGGTGCAAAGTCAATTGTGTTTGTGGCGCTGGCTATCGAACTTTACAAAAAAGCAATAAACACTACATATGTACTCCTACGACACAGGCGTCATATAAGATTAAGGTACGTGGTTCCAGCGTTGGCTACGCTTTTATAGCAGTCTAATAAACATTCCATTTGTATTCCTATGATTCAGCATAGCTATATTCAAACATTGCTCGACACCGGTGGAATGCATTAACGAAAGTTCCGTGTGATATTCACATGATGGCATCATAAAGTGCACTTAGTTTCGATAATACTGACGTATGTACTCTAACGTGAGGGCTGACGTTACGTCGCATCATAAGCTACCCTTTAAACGCCAGTGTTGTCGACGGGCCTGGTAAGCCCACGATGTGAACCTAGCTACTAAACTTGCAGAAACACGTCGATCAACCTCGTTACGCTTGGATCAAAGCCATAAAGTACAGCACAGAAGTACTCGCTGACTGCTTCGCATGAAATCGATTCCCACAACGCTTGAGATCTGCCGAATTGTGTATCTTTATTATTAATAAGAAAGTAGTAATCTTGCTGAATGCGGGGATCGTGGTGAGCATTCTCAGTTTTTTTTTCTTTCCACTTTTTTTAACGCATTCATAGCAGATGACGCCACCGCACTGCTAGAGTACGTAAAGGACGCTATCCCGGTATATAAAACGCGCTGTGCGCAACGAACGTTTGCGGCACGGTAACGCTGCTCCCCTACGTCCCGCTATCGCGCTAACGCTAAATTAGTACTGTCTATCGTAGCTGAGGCGAGCGCGTACAACGAACCGTCCTCCAGATGCGCCACATTGGCTGACGAGGATCCATTGATTCACTGTAGGATTTGCAGCACTGTTCCTGTAACACACTACCATTGTTTAGTATTTATGGTGCTGGACTGCTGGCCCGAAAGTCGCGGGATCGAATTCCGGCCGCGGCGGCTGTGTTTCGATGGAGCCGGAACGCTGGAGGCCCGTGTACTTGGATTAAGGCGCACGTTGAAGAACTTCAGCGGGTTGAAATTTGCTGAGCCTTCCACTGCGGCGTCTCTCATAATCATATCGTGCTTTTAAGACGTAAAACCGCAGCAATTTTCCGTATTATCATTAGCACTGTTCCTGCAATTTTTCGAAATAACGTTGGACTTTCTACATGCGCCGTGCCTTCGAGTGAGATGTGCTCGCGTTTGCCTCTGCGCGCAAGACATGATGCTCGTCGTGGTGTGCTGGAACAGTTTTGACGATCTTCTGCAAACGCACTGAGCCGTTAGAGCAAGGCTTTAAGGTCATTAGCAGACCAATTTACTGTCTGCGTAAAGCGTATAACTTATTACAGGGCTGTAAATCTGCTAATCGCTGCAGCTCGTAGTGACGCTGCCAATCGAGTTTTCAGCAGCCCCTGTCCACGGCATGTTGCATCGGTGAGCGGACACCATAAAGACGGCCGATCTGATTGGATATCCGACTGTCGTCAGATGAAATATTTCAAAATAATTATTAAAACAATATTGTTTACAAACTTTGAATAACTTTAATCCTTATTGTAAAAATAATTACAGCATATCCACGGGGTGAATGATGATGAATGGGGCGAAGCTCCGGAGGGAATCATCGGTAAACCGTGAAACTCTGCCGTGAAATTCGCCCAGTACATCATATAAAGAGTGTGAATCACCGTATATATAATAAACATCAAACTTTTATTGTACTGTTGGTTTACGTGGTCCCTTCATTATCACCGCTTTGTGATCGGTGAAATACAGGGAAACTGTCCGCTCCCGAGCGAAAGAGAAAGCGCGCCAGCAGCGAGCGCCTTTTACGATCGCAGGCATCCAATGACATGCGCCATTCGCATTATACAAGCGCCATCTGTCATCTTTAAACAGCAACTCTAAGAAATACATGAAACGCCATCTACTGAGCAATTCATTAAACTAGAGCTGGCTACATACATACTACTACTACTACAGAGGAGGGAACGACCCACACCCTAA
The DNA here is from genome assembly GCF_013339695.2 of Rhipicephalus sanguineus. Lineage (NCBI taxonomy): Eukaryota > Metazoa > Arthropoda > Arachnida > Ixodida > Ixodidae > Rhipicephalus > Rhipicephalus sanguineus. The sequence continues at coordinate 33,818,355 of NC_051182.1, read as the reverse complement.
GGAGCTTCGCCCCTAAAAAACAGTAAAAGAACCAGAATAGGCAATCACAATTTACTACTATACTCTTGGCAATCTCCGGCCGGCAGCATGCGTCGTCTGCCCTTGTTACAACGCGCTCCATCTTCACGTGAGCTGTACAACCAGCGTTGATCTTGAGGTTTCTTTTAGATGCGAAGCATCTTATGGCGAAGGTCAAACCGGTAACGGTGGTGGTGGTGGTGGTGTGCGGCGTGACCACCCTTACTGCGCATGCGCATACCCTCTCCACACACCTCCTTTCCACAACCTCCTATCCGCTCCTCCTCTCCCCTCTCCACTCCCTCATTTCCCCTTTCCCCTCTAGACTGACCCTCCCCTCTCCTCCTTTCCCATATCCACTCCCCCTCTCCGCCCCCCCTCTCCCCTTCTCCTCTCCCCTCAGCATCTCCCCTCTCCCTCCCTCTCCACTCCCCTCTGATACGCGGGCTCGACATGCCGAAACGCTGCTTCGCATCGCCTCATGGTCCCCTTTAGCGTGAGATGGTGTGATTTTTTTCTCTAACACCATGAATGGCCCTTGCTGCGTTGCGAGCTAGAAATCTACTGACTGGCACTATGTCAAGTTTCCACATCGTGCGGCCTTTGCAAGGCGAGCGGGGTGGCTCCACAGCATCGGAATCTCACTCTGTTATCAATCCCAAGACACGCACCTTTAGGCTGCAACTTCACCTCCGCAGGTGCAATTCTGTTCCCGTATTTGGTTACGCTTATTGGATATCGCTGAAATACAAAAATCACATCATCTCCCGCTAATGGGGGCCATGAGGCGATGCGAAGCAGTGTTTTGGCATGTCGAGCCCGCGTTTCAGAGAGGGAGTGGAAAGGGGAGGAGAGATGGTGAGGGGAGAGGGGAAATGGGGGAGAGCGTAGATGGGAAAGTGGGAGAGGGGGAATTGAGAAGAGGGGCAGTGGACAGGGACAGTAGAGAGGGTATGCGCATGCGTAGTAAGGGTGGTCACGCCGCACACCACCACCGGTTTGAACTCCGCCATAAGATCTAAAAAAAGACGCGTACCGTCAAGGAAGGACCAAGACAGAACAGAAAAGGGCGCGAAAAAAGGATGCCGTACTCATTTTTATAGCCGATACAAGGCGACAATTAAAATGAGTGCGGTATGGCTGCGTTCTCTTATGATGTGACTGTGTCACTTCTTCTTGGTGTTTCGTTGATGGTACGTATCTTTTTTGTATTTCGTAAGCGCGTACCAACTAGCCCAAGAGCAAGTTTTACTAAGATACATATCGGTGATCCTTTTAACTTGCCACAGTGCTTTGATACGACCGCATAGTTCTAAGCGTTTGTAAATTATCGGCGCACAGGAAAAGAAAATGTGAGCGGCCAGCGGGGCCTAGCCTAAGGTCCCTATATTTTTAAAGGTAGCGACAACAACACGCGTGCCCTCTCGAGGGGTCCAAGGAGCAGCGATAGCAGACAACGCGCCGCTCGCTCCCGTGCATATTGCGGGCGCCTGAAACCGAACTCGGTGCGCGCTTGAACCGTTTGTGGCCTAAGATGCTCATCAGTTATCAAACTACAGGGACAATAAATTTAACGAGCACGGAGCACGTTCAATATTTCCGAAGCAGGTGCCGAGCCGGTTCCCACAGCAGCTGTCATGCAGAGCATTTTTTTTGTTCCTTCGCATATTTTGACATTGAGCGTAACTTGAAGAACAGGTGGTGTTTGGGTGAGTTAAAAGTGCTTGTTTTCTTGTTCGAGTAAAATAGGCAGGTAATCTGCTAATTTTCTGTCTTGGAAAATTAGCAAAGATGCTTGGTGCGGCATATATGGTTTCAGTTTTTTCCTCCAAGTGTCGTGCAGTATTTATTCAAACTTCTGAAAAGCATTGTGATCCTCTAGGGAAAACATTACGCGGAATGCTTCAACGAAGAAGCCTTAATCGATCTCGCACACAGCAGTGCGGGAAAACACTGCAAGGTGTGGCAAAAAACTAATCCCAAATGCTCAGGCAGCTGTATTGGGTTCCGAGCAATTTAATGTTAGAGATACGGGGTGTGTTTCTGTATTGACTACTACGCACAAATCTACGGCATAAGGAATGCCGAAGAAATAATAGCGTTGCTGAGATAATGCTCATGCATATGCACGAACAAAAGCACGCGGGCAAGGCGACAGGCTGATTGAAGTTATAACCATTACAAAATCACTTACTCCGCATAGCCGGGTGTTTTCTGTGGGCACAAATTTCTTGCGACTGATTTTGTTGGGCCTTCCTTCAGCATATATTTTTGTCACCGCGAGGAACGAAAAAAAAGACGTTTTTTTCTGTCCTTCGCGCATAGAAACGCGACATACTAGCACGTCACGCTCCAAACATTAAATTGAAACAAGGAATTCCTGCGCCCACTCAGTTTCAGGTATAAACGCTTCTAGTTTGCAACAGCAGTGAGTCAGAGGCGCGTGAAGTAACCTTTACTTGCTAAAATCGCCCGACTCCACGCTTGAAAGCACAGTGATCTGAAGCTATCGCCGGCACAGCGCTGCCGCCGCTGGACCCTTTGGGCGGGGCGCGAAGGCGCAAAGGTCACGTGTCGCCAACCGGCCTATTGCAGGGCGCGGCGGCTGGATCAAGACCTTTCGCTACTTTTGAAAGATAGAGGGACTTTAGCCTAGCCGAGATCGTTGCGGCACCTGCTGGCGCAGAGTATAACTATGCGCTGTCGACGGCTGCTGGAGGAGGAGCTCCTACGGCCACTCATCCCGAGTGAACTCGGCCGCTCGGCGAGGCGAAGGAAGAATAGCAGTGCTACACAGTAGGGTAGCAGCTAGTTGCCCATAGCTGCCCCGATACAAGGCACTTCGCTTAATCTGTGGTGCGAATGATTTGATAATCCGGTAACCTAATGCTTACACATTTTCAAAAAAAACCTAGAAAGGCCCATTTAGTTTTAATTAATACGCGAATGCTTACTGCAGAATATATAGGTCAAACAAAGTCACGATGTTAGCAATTCATTGCTGTCAAATGCATTGCTATCAATACAGGGTGTTTCAGCTAAAAAACACCAAGTACTAAAAAGCAAACGTAGGTGCTACGCTCCTCGAATTGACGCAGTGTTGTTCTAAGCCACATAGAGCACGTCAGTATATTTGTTCCAGTGCACCAAGCTCGCTAATTAACAAGGATTGCTTAATTAACTTATTTAAATAGTAACTGTAGCGAAAAATCTTAAGTGCCGTAGTTGTAGCGCTTGTTCAGAAACATCGGAATTTTTAATCGTTGCTGAGATAATTTCCCTGCTTAAATTATTTCCAGTCTTTCTTTAAAACGCGCGAATTTTTGAAAAATAGCACGTGAGTGCCGCCTAACGTGTTGTGCTTTTAGTGCCTTCAAATGTAAGTTGAAGGAATTATCAAAGGCTGCTCCGCATGGAGGTCGATTTAACAGGCTATCGGTTATTGCGATGGACGTTAAGTTGTGGCAGGGACGTCCTGTTTCAAAATAAAAATATTCGACGAAAAAGCGGCCGCCATGTGTGAGTGAATCTGTTATCTCGCTCCTTCATCACACTGTCACCTTGGCCCCTTCCAATGTGTTTCTTCATTGGTGCGAAAGGAAAAGAAAATAAAACGCCTGCGCTGTACCATACGCTGCCTACGGTCTCGTGTAAGGCACGTGGCGGGTGCTTTTTCATTTAGCAAATTTTCTCTCTTCAAACGGTACGCCCCTTTATTTTCTTAACGTCCATGCCCCAGTTATCGACAGCCCGTTCAATCGACTTCTGTGCGCGGAGCAGCTTTTGATAATTCGCTCTACTCGCATTTGAGGGCGCTAAAAGCGCCGCGCCTCAGTAAGCAATCAAGTGGTATTTTTTAAAATTCGCGCGCTTTAAAGAAAGGCTGGAAAAACATTAAGCGAGGGAGTTATCTTAGCATAGATTAAAAAAATCTGACGTTTCTCAATAAGCGCTACACCTACTGCATTGAAGATTTTTCGCTAGGGTTACCATTTAAAAAGGTCATTAAACAATCTTGTTTAATTACCGAGCTTGCAGCATTGAAAAAAAATAGCCTGATGTGCTCTATATGGCTCAGAACAATACTGCGCCACTTAGAGGTGCATATCGCCTACATTTATTTTTTTATTACTTGGTGGTTTTTAGCTGAAACACCCTGTATCAGCGCCTCGCTTTTCGTTCTCAACTGGGGCATCTTTCAATACGAGAATAAGAGGCCTAGCTCTATTCAAAGACAAAGAAATTCTTTCATGTGTTACCTGTCAATGCGCTCACCAATACGCCAAGCGCAACTGTTGCAAAAATGCCGAAGAAGCTGATCCAGTAGTACGACATCCTAAGCAAGTAAAAGGACTCCTCAGGTCTGCAATAAGAAAATATGAAAAAGCGGAAAATACACGCATTCTATGCAGGCAGAACGACTTCACACGCCGTATACTTTAAAGTTTTCCATCTTTTAAAATGCAAATAATTTTTTCGCGAGCCAAATGCACTCTTTGAATCTATCTATCTATCTATCTATCTATCTATCTATCTATCTATCTATCTATCTATCTATCTATCTATCTATCTATCTATCTATCTATCTATCTATCTATCTATCTATCTATCTATCTATCTATCCGCCAACGACTTCGCGCTGTCGTGACCATAGAGTTTCCTAAAATTAACTAGAGGGGACTCTGGCGCTGCGATCGTTCAGCTACCAAGGGAATGATGGGTAGTACACAAATTTGCCTAGTCTTCGTGCTTGCGGCTTCAAACGTACTTGTGGCTTTGTTTATTGCTATGTTTTGGTTTTCTTGCGGATAAAAGAATGGATCGTTGTGAACTTCGTGACCAGATTTGAATTGCTGAGCCTAAGGAAGTTAAAGTGGCGAAGTGAAACTGCTGGCTTTTGATGAACTTCGCTTTTCGACAAAGCGGATGCAACCAACGCGCAGCCAAACGGAGCCGAAAGTACGAAGTTTAGACAAATTTGTGTACTACCCATCATTCCCATGCTGGCTGAAGCGCCACGCGTTGCAGCTCCCATAGACACTAGCGCCAGAGTTCCCTCTAGTAAGTATTATAGGAAACTCTATGGCCGCGACCGCTTCGTTGATTTGCTGTATGCACGGCACGACAGGAGTTTACGATGAACCACATTGATAGCTCATGAAATGAATATCGTGACATGCATGCCGTGCACGTCAGGATAGATAGAACATGCTCCCATTGTGACGTCATCGTGGTCGTTACATTACCGTGCTATGTTGCATTAGCATCGCATGCTGTTCGTGCATGACTAACATTAGTGGCAGGTGATCGCTTGGACGCTGCTGTCATGCATGTCATCTGTATCCTGGCATGAATGATCGAAATACCATGCTGCATTCGTGATGGAGCCGTCGTGCTCGCTTAATCGCAGCATGCACCGGAATACGTACACACGACAAACATGTGGTAATACATGACATGTTATTACATGAATGTGGGGGCATGTCATTGGCATGGCATATATGTCCTGTATTCAAAAAAGAGAGAAGTTCAGAGGAAGATGGGACCTTGAAAAGATAAAAACTTTATGAGCACGCGGTGTCGCTGCAGCCGACATTTCGACAAGCGGACTTCAAAGCTGAAGCCTTGAAGAAGACAAGTCCGCTTGTCGAAGCGTAAAGCCCCTTGATATATATTGCCACGTGAGTTTCTTTATCGCTTTTGCTGTATTCGGTTTTCGCCCACAAAGACTGTCAGCGACGCTCAGCGCGAACCGCGCCTCATTGTTCGAGAACCTTCGCGATCATTGTAGATCGTTTTGTTAAGATTGCGCGCAAGACGCGCACACTCGAGCTTATTCTAGAATTTGCACGACAGCCAGCGATAACGCTGGAATATTCGACGGCACATGTTTAAATACCGACGCGCTTCACCGCCTGTCAGTTGATCGACGGTCGACGCTCTGTTCGCCGCTATCATTTTATTGCTGTAAGCTGGAGTTTCATTTTCCCGGCCACAAGTTCGGCCTAATAAAGAGTTTCATCTCGGACGTGCTGACTGCTGCCTTCGTCGACGTCACGACCACGTGACAATATAGTGATAAGAAGAAAATAGAAAAAGGCAATAATTTCTGCAACCGATTAGGGTGTACGGCTCAGCGCCTTGAAAGAAGGTGGGGAGGTATAGGGGGTAAGGTACCAGTTCTCCTGGTACTCGCCGCCGCCACGCGACCTCCTTGCCCCTCCTTTAGCGTCCTCGCCGTTCGCCGCCGCCTTTTGTGCGTGACGATTGGTCTCCTTTGCGCTTGCCCTTGGAAACCCACGAATCTTGCGTTTTGCTTGTGTCTGTTTTTTGTTTCGTTCGCGCCATTCTGCGCCTCGGCTACGCGTAGCCACCGGTACGCGCGCTTTGTTATCTGCGCTCTGCCGTGCTTTTGCGCCTACAACTGCAGCAACAAGCATGCAAATGGTTACGCACTTTTTATGATACCTCAAGGTAAGCGCGATGGCTTGCGCAAGAAGCAGTGGCTGCACAACATAGGCCGAAAGAACTTTATTCCGAGAAGGAGCACTGTTGTTTGCGAGGCAAGGCTCCTTTCTTATTGAATCCTCAAATGCTGCATGTCAAATATTCTTTCGGCCTGCTGATCAACGTTTTCTTTTCTGCGTTGTATAAAAATGGTGTAGTCCTCAGTACGCTGTATGTTCTGCTGAGATTGTGGCGCGTCGTCAACTGACGACGTCTGCAATGCACAATGATAGACTCTCTTCAGTCTGCGAACAGTTATGTGCGAGATAAAGCTTCACAATCGAAATTGTCATGATTGTTAGGATCCGTTTAATGTGAATACTTGGTAGAATTGGCAGTTCATTCGAGAAGAAAACGAAGGGACGAAGAGAGGTAAACGGACTGGCGCTGGTTTCTAACCCAATTTTTAGGGGCGAAGCTCCTTAAAGCGGCACCCGTTCGTCCCCGTCGTAGTGCGTAACCAGTCTTAACGGTAGTACCAGATCTTGACCTCCAAGGTGGTGCCGGTGGGAGATTTCTCCTGTGCGTTGTTGAACAATAAAAAAATTCGCAGCGTGCGCGTTAACTAAAAGCCGAACTGTCTCTCATTACCCATCAGCAGCCATTGGCATGTTCCAGTAAGAAACGTTAGTAGAAGTGTAAGTGTTAGCTAAAAGCCGACTTCTTCTGTCTCTCATTCCCATTAGCAGCCATTGTCTACCTCCAAGGTAGTGCCTGGTGAGATTTCTCCTGTGCGTAAATAAACAATAAAAATTTTGTTCAAAACGCCGTTGATTGATGAAATAAACCAACGAAAGACGCCAGATGTTTTCTAAAAGCAAAACGAAAAGACGCCAGATGTTTCTAAAGCAAAACGAAAAGACGCCAGCTGCTTAACGAAAGACGCCAGATGTTTCTCCTCTCCTAGGCAGCGTCGTGAGGCAGCGTCGCGGCAGCGTCTTGATTGAAAAAAACCGACCGCTCGCGCTGCACAGCCGTTCACTGACCACCCCTTATATATAGGCACTGAATTTTGACCTCCAAGGTAGTGCGTGTGTGCGATTTTTCCTGTGCGTGAATAAACAATGAAAATTCACAGCGTACATGTAAAATTAAAGTGAGCTGCAAGTCGTCATAACTCTCATCGAAGCTTTAGTATAAACGCGCCCGATCTCACGTCGGTGATGATGTACTGGGCAGAATTCACGGAAGATTCACGGTTTACCGATGAACCTCCGCAGCTTCGCCCACTCATCATCATTCACTCCGTGGATATGCTGCGATTTTTTCTTATTAATCTTTTATCAGAGGGGGGGGGGGGAAGATTCACACAGAATAATGACACCCATGCGATCCTGTGCAAGAAAAATGAACAGTTGTTCCGTGTACGAATACAACCGATGGGCGAAGCTCCTTAGAAATGGGATGCAAAGGACTATGTACGTTTCGGAACTGTTCATTGCGCCGCGCGCCTTGTCTTTTATGCAACGCGCGCCAAACGCCGTGCGCGCCCTCATTTTCTCTTTTTAGGAGCGAAGCTCCCTAGTCCCGCACCACGCCGTCGCCGTCGATGCTCCCTGCAGCACAGATGCGGCGCCGGCGCAAAAAGACAATAAAACACCGAGCGCAAAGCAAAAAAAAAAAACAAGAAAGAAAAAGAAAAGCAAGGCGCGCGGCGTTCGGCGCGCGTTGCGCAAAACAAATACACAAAAGAAGAAAACAAGGCGCGCGGCGCAATAAACAGTTTCAGAACGTACAGTCGCACTCAATATGACTTGGGCCTCGTAAGGTTTAAGATCACCCATGGCTTCCACCATTAATTATTTCCACAAGTAAACGCTGTTCACCTAACCTGGGGATGATCCCAAATAAGAAAATATAATTTAGCTGCGGAAATTAAGGCAAGTTGAAGCCCCGTGGCATCTTTGAAGCAGCTGATATCACCCGGCGTTTGACACCAACCGGCATTTGTGGTGTCCTGACTTCTTTCTTGTGTCCTTGTTTGCACACCCTATCTTTTTACACTGCATCTTTGAACTCGTGAGTCAACGCGCTTCCGTGTTGCAAGTCATATTGAGCGCGAATGTAAATATTCATAGTAAAAAATTCGGCAGATCCCACGCGATGTGGGAATCGGTTTCATGTGAACCAGTCAGCGAGTACTTCTATGCTGTACTTTATGGCTTTGAGCCACGCGTTACGAGGTTGATCGACGTGCTTTTGTAATACCCCTGACACACGGGCACTCTAAAGTCCTTTAGACTAGGGGACATCTTCCGGAAAGGCGTTCAGGCGCAGTGACACACGACAAAGGAGTAACTCCTTTCTGCCAAAGGTTCCTTTCCGAAAAGCAGATCCCGCATCTACATTTCGGGCAGTAAGGGAGTACTCTCGCACACAGTGTGCAGAGCTGATCAATAGAAGAAAGCGTGTCACAACGGTAGGTCGCCCCGGGATTTCTTCCCCTAGAGAAAATGTGTTCATTTTCAGTAGTGAAGCGATTTGTTAAACAGTAAATGTTTACAGTAGCTATACTCTCGCACGCGCGCATCACGTCACTGTCGCCGCCACGTTGGTGTTGACAGTGGCACAGTGCGGGCTGTCGCCGGTTGTCAAACCCACACGTTGTGTGTCGTCGCGCGCGTCACGCTTGTGTTCCTTGTGTTTAAAGCAGCTATACTCTCGCACGCCCGCATCACGCGACTGGCGCCGCCACGTTGGTGTCTTCAATGTGTGTTGTCATCACTGTGCCTGCAAAACCCGATCTGCAATGTCAACTCGCTTATCGAGGAATACGCGACTCCACGCTACCTGCGAGTGCGCTGCAAGGGACGCTCATCGGCGTGCTTGCCATACGCGGTCCACGTCCCACAAGAACGCTTAGCGAGAAGCGCGTCGGGTGTGCGCTGGCTTCGGTCGCCTCTGTTGTATGCATTTGTTCGCTCTTGTAATGAGAAGGCGCGTCTCTGCGCTCTTTTGTCAAGACTCTGGCGAGTAGTCGTATGACTTTGGCGTGCGCTGCGGTAATCTAACCATCAAGAAATCCGAGAGCAACAAGCGTCAGGATTACCGCAACTGTTCCTTTATCGCTATCGCTAATTACTCCGCTAATCCATCACGTGATCACAGTTGTGTGGATAACGCTATGAATAAAACGCGGCACGCCGGCACTGACACAAACGTGAGAAAGGACGGCAAGAACGTGGGTACCAAAACACCGACTGTTGATAGTTGCAAAACCAATCGAGGTCGCTGCTAAAATGCAAAAAAAAAGAAAAAAATATACGAACGTGAGCAATATTATAAGCCGTCAAACATTAAAAACAAACGTTTTCGAGTTCTGGTAGCGCTAAAAGTGATCTACATGCGTAGCGTTTTTAAAAATACATCGCTCGCAGAAGAAGCGCCATTTATTTTCAGCGTTCTTCTGAGGAACCACCTGAAGCACTAGTCCGGTGCCGTGTGTCATCGGCGCAACTCCTTTCTGAAAATGGTCCCTTTGGGCGACAAAAGTGGTTTACTTCAAAGCACTTTACTTTTGCCCGTGTGTCAGGAGCATAAGTGTAGTAGCTATGTGCACATCGTGGGCTTACCAGGCACGTCAAAAACACTGGCGTTTAAAGGGTAATACGCTGCGACGTAACGTCAGCCCTCATGTTAGAGTGCATACGTCAGTATTATCGAAAGTAAGTGCACTTTATGGTGCAATCATGTGAATACCACACGTAACTTTCGTTAATGTATTCCTCCGCGGTCGAGAAATGCTTCAATATAGCTTACTGAATCATAGAAATACAAATGTAACGTTTATTAGACTGCTATAAAAGCGGAGCGAACACTGGAACCACAGACGTTAATCTGATATGACGCCTGTATCGCAGGAGTACGTATGTGTACTGTTTATTGCTTTCTTGTAAAATTAGATAGCCAGCACCAAAAACACTATTGACGTTGCACCGCGACTGCGCCTGCATAGGCTGTTTTTCCAAACCAGTTTAGAGACCTGGAGTGGCTCTGTGGTAGAATACTTGATTGCCACGCAGAAGGCTTGGGTTCGATTCCTGCTGGAACCCTTATTCTTATTCTTTCCATTCGTTGGGTCAACGCTGCCGCTGTCGGTTTCTCTTAACGCTCTCGCATATAAATTACCAATGGCTGTTCTCGCCGTTCCTGGGTAGATATAAACTGTCAATCACCTGTGGCGCATACTCGTACACAACGGACCGTGATAAACGGGTATGTGCCACACGTGTCTGGAGGAAAGGGTTTGACGACGTACGCGACCGGATTTTCACGTTATTCATCTCATGACCCGACAGTCATATTCGTCAAATCCTCTTACCCTCCCATGCGACTTTTGGTCTACACCAAGTCATGGAGGCGATCTTGAGAGCACCCAGACGTAGGCGGCTAGATAGATAGATATATGGATAGATAGATAGAAACGCTCAAAGTGCCAAAGGTTCGCTAAGAAATGCTTCGCTTTTAAAACAGCGCGAAAACTACAAGAACGAATCAACACAGGTAGCAATCAGGCAATACATTGTGCTGCGCGTGGATGTACCCGAAACTTTCACCAGACGCGCATCGTGCGCCGGTATCGTAATGATCACGCCCGCGAAATTTACGAAGCCTTCGCCATCCATGTGGCAGTCACTCTTGTATCAGCCCCCCTTCTATCACACTAACTGAAAAAAAAACAGATTAACTATCTTCGTACTCGAGCGTTCCACGCTTCGTTGTCAAAGCACGGCAGGTGCGCATGTGCTAGGAAAACCCTCTTCGTTCCCTCCGTCATTTCCCTGTTCCAGAAGCGTATATATCTGCACCGCAAAAATAAACGCACTTGTTGGTAGTCAGTGCTTCTCCTGTTTCATCTGTCTTGTCCTTGTAGTTTTCGCGCTGTTTTTTACTACGAATTTGTACCAACAAGCTCAAGTTCGCACGCTTTTGAATGTACATACATATTCGTTTGCGTCCCATTTCTAAGGAGCTTCGCTCATCGGTTGTATTCGTACACGGAATAACTGCTGACTTGCTTTTTCTGCGCCGCACGCGCCTTCGGCGCGAGCAGCGTTTCATTGTCTTTTTGCGCCGGCACCGCATCTGTGTTGCAGGGAGCTTCGACGGCGACGGCGTGGTGCGGGCCTACACTCTAATCACGGTAACGTTTACGACAGCATAAAAAGACATGTAACTTATAATTTATAAGTTACGTGGCTGTTACAGCAATTTTAATTTTGTGTTTTCTTTATTTCCCTCTCTCATAAAGGTTACATCGACAGTAGCGTGCCAAGTTAAAAGCTAAAGCACCGCGATGAGCATTGTAACCTTTATATTGTAACTTATAAAAGCGCAATGACTCATCCGTCAGGGGACCTACACTATGGAGTGGAAGTTTATTCATCGATGTGTCACATCGCGATCTGTCTTGTTCAAGGCTGGCTTCATCAATTGAACAGCGGATGATTTACACACAGAACGGGTCTTGACAGCAGAAAAGCAAATCACAGAAGCAGCGATTTTACATTGCGGCATACTGAGGCAAGCGATGGTGGGGTATGAACTAAAACTGGAGTTCACTAAGGTGAGCCCGCTTCCGAAACCCGTGATTTATGAAGTGACATAATCTGCACAGACATCGGCAGAAGCACAAGAACGAAAAACTATCGTATGTTGGTCAAATGTTTTTGCTGAATAATTTATTAAGTAGCTCTTATATCTATTTTCCTTTTAAGCCGCTTAAGTAATTAATTTGCCTCCGGGAAGCTTCGCATACGGCGACAAGATAAAGTACTGTGAGCACACGACAACCGACCAAATTAAACTGACGATGCGATCGAAGAACCATCCCGTGGCGCGAGAAAAATATTTTTCCGAGACTCGCAATACAATTTATTCGACTTTCGCTGTCGTGTTTTCTAGTTTGTTTCTTTTTTTTCGCGTTATAATTAACGGATCGTAAAGTGCAGCAAACGTCACGGGACAACATAGCACCAAACACGCTTAACCGTCATCAATTCGCCAACACGGGAGAAAAAGATGCCGCTGAGTTCACAAAACAGCGTGGGACGGCCGCTCCAGTAGAGAGGCCGTGTAGAGAGATGTATGAGCTCGCTGTGAGTAACAAATGTGGCGTCCTCAAGGCGCCGCTTCAACTTTATCGAACCAGGGACGGCGTCATCCCTTCTAGGCTTTGCGCAGCTTGAGGTGTATGCCGGGAAGAGAATTCGAATGCGAGGCGGTTGGTGCGGTTGTTGAAGCCCCGTTTGTGCAGTGCTGCTCTTTGTTTCGTCGATTTAACCAGGTTTTACGCTCCGCGCTTTGTTGACGTGCGTGGTCTAATCGTGTTGTGTACGTGAGTGGCGTGTAACTAGTGATACAGCACGCAAGGACAGTCATTAACGTGCGCGATCCGCCGCAAATCAGCCACGACGCATTGCAACGGGCACGTTCAGTGGGCTGCGCGGCCGTTGCGACGAGCTGCATTGCTGATTCTTCGCTTGCCTGAGACTGGCAATTGTCGAGCGGGTTGCATCCGTTGATACGTTGCCCGAAGACAGTAGTAAATGTGATTTGCAGGTAAGCAATATTCTCTCTTCAGTACGTTGTTTGCTTGTGTATATGTACTTATGTCTCGTGTTTACCTGAATTCATGCTCATGCTTACGCTACTGTACGAGATGGGTCGTGTCATACTTTTATGTTTTAAATAAATCGTGTCATACTTTTATGTAATGCACTGTTATTGGCAGTATTTGCTCTGCGTTTCACATTACAAGATGAGTTTTTGGGCGTATATTATCAAAAATCCGACTAAGATCATTCGTTATCATACACGTTTATGTGAGAAGAGATGAAGGACAGAAGTTCAACCCTTCTTGCTGTCGCCGTCTTGGTACCTTCAACACGCTCGATGAAGGCTGCAATCACGGTGTGAAATACTGTAGGCGGCATAAACAAACTGCCCCAGATCAGCTTTGCCCAGACGAGCTCTGCGTGCGCAGTAACTCGCTCCTGTCAATGGCAGTCTGGGCTGTTTGTCATGTCCTTATCACCGGTACATGATATTTCGTGGCGTCTATACGCAACGTGTCGGCTAATTCAACTTTTCGCCATGCTTCAAACTCTGCTGCGGTTGTTTTAGGTGGACGAGTGAGGGTTTAAGGCGGTAATGCGGGCTAGTTGGTTGTGATCACTGGTGTTCATTTCGGTAGCGCAAAGAAAATTAGACACATAAAAAAAAAGCCCTCGTAGAGTGATGTAGCGCGTCGCGCCTGTGCAACGGGTTTTTGTGTGTTTCCTTGCAGTAAAGTGAGTTGATGTTTAGCGCCCGTCCTGTCTACGTGTTCTCTCTTGTCTTTAATTGTTTTGCGCTACCGAAATGAATAAAGCTTTAAGTACACGAAAGACAATGAAATGGCGTTAAGAGTGCGTTTTAAGTGTAGTTTTATGTGTCTTAAAGGAAATCACAGCATCCTTCCGTGTGTAGCTGAATGTAGCAAATCCGAGGCACTGCGCCGACCGAATTAAACATTTAATACACACACACACACAAAAGGACGTTTATGACGTGAAAAAATAAATGGTTAAATCCAGTGCTTTGGCTGAGCACGTTTCAGGGGACACGTAATCGACTGGGGGAAGGCACGTGCTCGCGCTAGAGAAAAATGACTGTCACGACGTCTTTATCTCGAGTCGCTCTTGATACCGACCACTCCGTGTGTGTGCGTGCGTACGTGTGTGTGTGCTCGTGCGCGTGTGTGTGCTCGCGCGTGCGTGCGTGCGTGTGCGCGCGTGTGTGTGTGCTCGCGTGTGCGTATGTGCTCGCGCGTGTGGTCGTGCGCGTGTGCGTATGTGCTCGCGCGTGCGTGTGTGTGTGTGCTCGCGCGTGTGTGTGTGTGCTCGCGCGTGTGCGTGTGTGCTCGCGCGTGTGTGTGTGTGCTCGCGTGTGTGTGTTTGCGCTCGCGCGTGTGTGTGTGTGTTTGCTCGCGTGTGTGCTCGCGTGTGCGTATGTGCTCGCGCGTGTGCTCGTGCGCGCGTGTGTGTGTGCTCGCGTGTGCGTATGTGCTCGTGCGCGCGCGTGTGTGTGCTCGCGTGTGCGTATGTGCTCGCGCGTGCGTGTGTGTGTGTGTGCTCGCGCGAGACGCGTTTGCGTGTTTGCTCGCGTGTGTGTGTTTGCGCTCGCGCGTTTGTGTGTGTGTTTGCTCGCGTGTGTGCTCGCGCGCGTGTGTGTGTGTGTGTGTGCTCGCGCGTGTGTGTGTGCGCGCGCGCGAGTGTGCTCGTGCGCGTGTGTGTCGTGCGCGTGTGTGCTCGCGTGCGTGTGTGTGTGTGTTTGCTCGCGTGTGTGCTCGCGCGTGCATGCGTGTGTGTGAGTGCGCGCGCGCGTGTGTGCTGGTGCGCGTGTATTTGCTCGCGTGTGTGCTCGCACATGCGTGTGTGTGTGTGTGTGTGTGTGTGTGCTCGCGTGTGTGTGTGTGCGCTCGCGCGTGCGTGTGTGTGCGCGCGTGTGTGTGTCGAGTGCGTGTGTGTGTATGTGTGTGGGTGCTTTTTGCTTTAGTCGGCTCAGTGCCTCGGGTTTTCAACGTCACCACGTATCAACCCAACCAGACGGGCTTCCGTCAGACTTCAAACTTCTGCGTCTTGACCTAACTCGAAACCTTACCACAAATATATGCTGAAGTCATCTTCATTCCATAGTTGCACTCATACAGATCAGAATGTACGGCATTCAAAATTCAGATAATTCATGCTCATGCTTACGCTGCTGTAAGAGTTGGGTCGAGTCAGAAAAATAAATTGTCATGCTTTTACGCATCGTTGCCGGCAGTATTTGCTCTGCGTCGCTCGATTACGTCTAACTGCTTCGCTGTCGAAACGGGGCAGCTGAGAATATGTTACGCGATAAGCGATACGCTGTGGCTTAATGATTTTTCAGATAGCACGAATGCCAGCAATGGTGCAACGTAGGAGTTCAAAGGGGGACATGGTCAGTGTGGTTGGTATGTCTTTCGATCTGCTTAGTTCCTTGGCGATAAAAATTTGTTGTCTGGCACTGAGATAACTTTTTTTTGTGTTCTCGTTCTGTTCTATAGGGTGCAAGACGTGTCATTGTGGTTATAAAAAATGAATCAGTATACATGTGATTTAACTGTCAAAGCTGGAATGTTTAAAGGTACGTAGACAACACAAATGATTTTTTTCCCACCATATTAAATGTGTTGCGTTGGAACTGTTTACAGCATACATCCCGCCCAAGGCATGCTGGGATGATCTCCTATCAGGCAGCTTGGAAACTTCCAGACGCCGATATGCCTTACGTTCGGTGCATGCAGCCGAGGTTATGAACTGTCAAGTGGAATGTGCCCCTTAAAGAAAACGAGCATATTCAAGCTCCACGCGAAATGCAAAGTATGGTCATTGAAAAATGTAAATTGTAATGTTTCTCTTTCTAATCACCTGCTGTCGTGTTTCTGCTACTAAACTGTCACTTACATTATTGTATTGCTGACTCTTGTGCTAAACAGATGTAAATTGCATTTGGGATTAACGTGCGTTTTCAAATAAGATTTTTGTTTTCCGGTAAACGTATTGCACAGGATAGTAGATTTGAGGAACGCTTATGTATTGGTCAAGTAACACCCTTTTTTTTTTGGGGGGGGGGGGGGGGTTGGAGTATGTGTCTCACATTACATGTTATCGGCAGTTGTGTGCAAAGTGGCAGTAACCGTTGGAATAGTGTAAAATAACGGTCCTCTTCTTTTAGGATCGACTGTCCAGCGAGGAGATTGCGGAATCAGCAACTGACATATTGACTGATGAAACATGATGGTGCGTGCAGCAAGAGAGGGTTTGACTGCAGATCCTGACCACCTGCTCCTGTAAATTTCTACCAACCACAGGCGAAAACAAGGAGAAACGCTTTGAATACCTGCGGTCTTCTATCAGCTAGACAAGTCCCTGAAGCTTTAAATCAATAAACTTTGATGTATTCTGCTTTGGAGGTATAAAGCAATGAAATATGAATTCTTTTCGAATGGTGCATGTTTTTTTCTTCAGAAAGTTTCTTGTGAGCACGCACAACCCGAGCAACAAAAGTAAAGGACTGACAATCACCCTCTTTTTGGCTGCCCTCTGGGTTTCAGCTGCCCTGCTTATGTGCAAAATACCAGCAGTTATGGTATGCCGCACACATTAGTGTACTTAAGGAGAAGCACGGCACTGATCACGTATTATTTGCAGGGGGATCCACTCAGTATGACCGCTCTACCCGTGGCCCACCGACCCAGGTGTCGCCTAACAAAGGGTATGTGCCTCTTTTTTCTTTCGATCTTCTTTCTGCGACACATTTCGGACCACTCGCTACGCGCATGATCGGCCCAGCCAAGTGTCGTCTATCAAGAGAAGCGTGGCTCTTCCTTTAGGGCTTCTTTCTGTGCACGCCTAATCTTTCGTACTTCTTCCTGTGGCTTTATTATGCAGCGTACAAATATGTACACAGAGTAATGAGAACTTTCACGGCGGTGTCATATGGCCTGCCCTTTCCTGAACACACGCTGGAGCTTTGCAATAATTCTGGTACATGCATGTCTGCTTAGAGCACGACAATTTCGGTGTCCGTGGCAAGAGATGTACGCTTCCCTAATCGCAAGAAAAAACACAAAACAATTTCCTTTGGAGTTGGCTTAGAGTTTGCATGCATCATAACGTCACACCTTCGCCCACAAGCATCGCGTCGTTCAAGGGCGGTCTGCCACTAAAACGATAATTAAGAAGAGCAGGTGATTGACAGATATTCTTAATCATGAGTTGTGCCATGTGTATCAGACAAGTATCCTCTCTTGATCCAATTACGTGGATGCTTAAGCATTACAATTTGCATCTCTCGAGAAAACCGCGTTCCGGCTCTTGATATGCGCTCTTGGTATTATTGTATGTTTTGCGTACGCATACATTTACATCTACTGCGTGTTTTTCTGATAATATCATTCAGCATTCGTATGTAATTTGCACAAACGTACCAGCCAGCTACTTATTACGCGATGATTTCAGACATTTCTTTAGGTTTTGCGAGAAGTACGTAAAACTGACTTAACGTGGCGTATGGTGAGTGGTCTGTATATCAATTTTGAATATACTCTACGCCGTGAGGAGCAGTGTTAATTCTCCGCGCACTTCTTTACCGCCTTCAGCAGCTTCCCTGCTTCGTAAACTTCCCATTTTGTCAGTATCCACGTTTCCAATGCTGATACCATATTTGAAGGTGAACAAAATGGCAAATAGCCCTGTAACAAATAGACGGCTGGTATTTATTATCAGATAACACATAGTTTGATAAGCACGAATCACACAGTCAAAATGAAATTGCACCGACAGGAAAAAATAATTGATGTGTTATAATCAGGCCAACCTGCTTAAACTGCATAGAAGTTGGACCAAGAGAGGATTGCCTGACACTTATATCATGGTACTGTTATAAAATCTCCGGTCGTCACTGATATTGACGGGCCGACAACATTTTAATAATAATCGCGGCTGATCATTACTGTAGTGCACTCTAACTCCAAATCGCCTAGATATGCGAATGTTTTGTTAGCTGCCTCTTCTAATGAGCGAAGGCAACGCGTTTGGCCTCGGGCACCACAATTGTCACGTTCTATAAGCAGTCATGCATTTGAATTATTACAATGCGCCATCGCGTGTGTTCCGAGAAGCACCTTCCATGTGACACCTTCCGCAAAGTTTCGCGTTTCTTAGCGTACGTATATAGACGGTGTATTAAAACCGCACAAGCAAGCACGGAAAAAACACGAGGCATGCGCAGCACGAAGTGCGAAAGAGTGGAAGGCTGTGCTTCCGTTGCTGTGGCACAACTGGCTGATCCAAGCATGTGATGAGCGTAACCTCCTGGAATGCGTCGAAGAAAGAAGAGCGAAGGAAAGAAGAGGCGCAGAGCGGTGGCCGTATAAAATCTCCTGCAAGCCGTTTTGTGTAAACACTATACCGTGTACTGTACAACGTAACCTCTATTTTTACGCGATGTGGCCGCATAAGATCTTCTGCAAGCCGTTTTGTGTAAACAGTATACCGTGTACTGTACAACGTAACCTCTATTTTTACGTGAGAATGCTCGATACTATGAACGGGTACTAAAGGTTACTAGATAACTTCTATTTTATAAGTACACAAATTTGTGAAAATGTGCACCTTTAGTAAACGTTACCGTGCTTAGAGTGTAGCTTCGCTCCTAAATAGTGACGAAGCCTGCACTAAGTAGCGCAAGGCTTCAAACAGCGAAACTGGTCTAATCTGGCTGCTTCTAGGTTGTTGCTAGGCTTTAGCTACGTTAGTCACGACACGAATGTTCAAACTACAGAACCGAGTGTTTACGCCTCTCATAGATATACCGGCACGTCGTCGTTGGCGTAGGGCTTTCATCGATTCTGGCTCTTCACGCAGCCCCCGTCGGCTTTCCCGTTCCCTAGTATGGCACCTTCGCACTAGTCGGGCCAAGCGTGTAGGAAGAGGGCAGCTGGGTCGCCTTCTTTGCTTGCCATTATTTTTTTCTTTCTTTCTTCGCTTTCTTTCTCTTTCTTTCTTGTATCTCTATTTTGTATGTTCCTTTCTACAGTAGTAGAAAGAAACATAGAAAACATACATACTCGTTCGCATTAGATTGATTCGTGCAGTGCGGCGCCTCTGTCACTATTGTTTTGCTTACGTATGTCACATAATCACATCACGTCTTTTTTACAAAAAAGATAGCGAAGCTACTGGTATGTGAACTAAAGCAAACGCGCTACAGTGCGAAGTATGCTGGCATGGCTTCTCAGTCCTTTCGGTTGCTTGTAACAGCTACTGAATGTAGCATATAAAGCTTATGTATGTTGTTTATTTTTTTTTCTTTCGAACATGTGACTAACATGTGGCAACATTCGTACAATGTCAAGACTTCCCACTGTTCAATTGGGGCAGGCCACACATTGCTTTGGAAGACAGGCACCATATTTTTTCACAGCATCAGCAGTTACTCAGAAAATGATGGCACGCCTGCGCGAAAATTTTTGCTTCAGAAGTAGCCGCGCGAAAACGAATATATCGTAGATACCTTGCAGCTTCGAAAGACTGGCTACCGCTGAATGCATTCGAGGCTGCTGTGTAGAACGTAACGTTTCCAGGGCAGTACTCCAAGGAAACTGGCATCCTGGGTGGTGTCGTGCCCCTCTGCATTGCTTTTGTGATGTGCCATAATTGAAAGACAGCCGTGACAATCGTGGCTACACCTGCACCCTGCAAATAAAAGACAAAAATGAAAGAAGCATGTTCGCGCGTGCCAGTCAATTGTGCTGAAAGGTCACTTTGTCGTTTGTGTAGGTGCATCTCGTAGTCATTCGTTAGAGGATGGAACCATGGTACCGTGCCTACCTGGTGCCCAGCGTTTGCTACTCGTTTGGCAAAAAATTGCTGGGAGTATCTTGTGAAGAAAGAAGTGATACGGCTCATGAAACGAACCATCTGAAGAGAACGAAATGTTGCGCATGTTGTGCCCAAAGCGTTTAGAATGTCACGTTAGCTTCGCTCTTGATATTCAATCAGGTAGTTCACTACACTGACCATCGCGAATCTTCCAAACGACTTTCATGATGTTCATTTCTAAATCATTCTTTAAGCTTATATTAAACTCCCAAATTTAGTGTAATTTCTCGCAGTTGATGACGACGGTTCTTTTTTATTATGTACAGATTGCAGCTGCTTACCTTCGAGTGGACAAAAGGAAATAGCATAGCCAGGAGGCACAAACCGACGAATGGCGAAGTCAGGCATGAGTAAACCATTAGAAATACCTGTTAAGAAAAAGAAAAACACTGTTATAAAGTGATCTAAAAAAATAAGTTGCGAACCTGTGAAGGCAGCGCGTTCCCGAAAGTAACCAATAAATGCGCATATTTATGCCTCATCAGTAACCATTTCTGTTGTTACTGACGAGTACGGGGTGGTAATTGTGAAGTGTTCGAAAATTTTCCCGTGGCATACCACACCTCTAAATGCAATGTGTGCACCTTTCTTACGTCTACGGACACTTTTCTGTCGTAGGCCTACGAGAATGATTGCAACCCTATGATCGGTTGCGATCTAAACATTATTATCCTAAATTCCAGGCCCCAACGTCTTGAACTTCGCGATATCGTGGAATCTAATGCATTTACGAATATTATAAAACACTCCACTCGATTTCATGCTTATTCCTAAACTTATCGACGTCATTAAAACAAATAGCACAAATGCACCTATTTGCTCGGCTGTCCTAAAAACACATTCCTGTTGCCATTTACCTCTTTATTTATTATATATCAAACGAAAGTTCAGCTTGGGGATGCAAAGTCACCGCCTACACCATTCCGAAACATTTGTTCAAGCAACATCGACATATTTGCTGCATATATATGCAAGATAAAATGGAACGCCATTTCCTGTTACACCTATGCAGACACAGCGTCCGGCCTGTAGCCGGTGGGGGGGGGGGGGGCAGGGGCCCGGGCCCCCTTCCGACATTTTGGTGAAGTATGTGTTTTTACGAAAAATAAGTAATCAAAATAGGTGTTTTTCTCAAAAAGTCAAGGTTTTCAGCAAGTGCCCCCACTCCCCCGAAAGAACTTCCTGGTTACGGGCCTGCACAGCGTACAGTGTCTTCTTCGAAAGTCTTATGGAAGCCTATAACATGCTCTTTCCACTCAAAATAATAAAGCGACCACGCAAGGCAAGGAAGCCAGTGAATTTTTACCAGCGAATTTTAAAACCTAGGGAGCAGGAAGACTTCTAGACAATTAGAAAACACAGATATACTACAAATTGTCTCTTAAGGAAAACCGAACTTAAATATTTAGTAACCTTTTCAACTCTGGAAAAAAACACACCCGAAGTCGTCTGGAAAAAGTTAAACCTGTTGATCAGTCCATACACAGCCGATTGAGCTTACCGTGACAACCAGGTCCTCACTGATGATGGCCTTGTGGAAGGCTTCAATAAATTCTTTAGTTCTATTGCAGAGAGCTCGCATGACAATAGGTTTACGCAGCTCATGGGCTCGCCCAAGCAGGCGAAAGTTCATTTCTATTTCCAGTGCCTACACAAGAGGCTACGGCTGATTTCATGTCCCTAAAATATACCAGGTGTTACGACTTCGACGGCCTGGAAATTCGGCCACTTGAGCGTATCATTCATGTCATACCTCCTGTTTTATTTTCTCATTAATCACTTTTCCTACTCGTCTTCAGATAGCCAAAGTTTCTATTATTAGGGAGTTTTAGCTTGAACGTATACTTATTTACGTTACCCTATTACCGGATACCGGGTGGAATCTGCGCATGCGCGAACCTTTACGGAACGTAAACTTTTGCGAGACGTAAACTACTCGCCGGATAGGCTTTACGTTCACGGCCCTATCTCGAAATTTACCTTCGTTCGTGGCTACTCGCGATATCTGCTTCGCGGAGACTCCAGCCGCCGAGTCAAAATAAGCCGAAGTGTAAGCGCCACTTACGACCACCTTATTTCAGCCGGATTACCGAGGCTAGAGCGACCTAGAATACCGAGTCCGCAAACGTGAGAGGCCTAAAGACGCTGACAGGCTGAATAGGTGGCGCCATCTAGCGGGACCAATGTGCACCAGGCAAGCACAAAATTGTTATTGCAGAAACATCGGGCATTCTACTCCCAATGTAAATGCCTTGCAGCGGCATTATTACGAATGAGTTGCCTTTTAAATCATTTTTCCCCCTCAAGAACACTAAGCGAAAACAAACGTGTCCATGATTGTGGTTGCTTGAAGCGTCACAAGATGTCGACACCATCGCCCGGTAACCTGGTATTGCTACACGCCTTCGCTTATACCGGGATACTGCACACGCTAAAAACCTCTCTTATGGTTTTGCCGTAGCGTAATTCAATATTATCTAAATTAAATGTAGTTTAAATGCATTTAATTATCATCACCACCTAGTGGTCTGCGCAAACATAAAGGTTTACGTACGTACGTAAAGGTTTACGTTTGGGCAGCTAAAAAACTTTACTAAAACTTGAGTTCCGGAAAAACGGTAAGCGCAATCCGGTAACGGTAACGTAAAGAAGTATACGCTCAAGCGAAAACTCCCTATTTTCTAAGGTGGTGACAAAAATAACACATGAAATTACAGACCAATTTCCATTTCACCGGCATTTTCTCAAATAATTGAACAGCTGGTACATAAACCAATATTGTCATTATAATCCAAGCGCCACAATATGACAACTTCTCAATTTCATTGCACAATGCAGCGTTCTACTGAAAGTTTGAAACTGCTCCATTGTTGCAAAAATAAATCATACAGGATGTATTTGAAAAGCAAATTCAAGGTTGCAGTGAATGGTCACTTCGTGCGAGCTCTCTGCGCCGACACCTCCCGACCTCGGTGCGCCAAAATTTGCAGAGGGGATTATCACCAAGAGAGGCAACAAGATGCGCTTACTCTTAAGGCAATAGCGTTAAAGAGCCCGTGTCACCGAAAATGCGATGTTGGCGTCGGTGCATGGTTCAATCAACGAAAAATTCCGATGCATGCAAAGAATGAAAAAAAACATGGCTGATCCCTCCTTGATAGGAATCGGTATAACGCGAAAGTGCAACGTGTCTTCACAGAAGCAGTCCGTATTTTGTAGTGGTATATGAGAGCTTGTAGAATGTCTGTGTTTGGCAGCTATAGCACTGTTTCACATCAATGCACCAACGTTGACGCCTAGTGGAGCATCTACATCGCGAATACTAACGCCCATGATCATGATTTAACCGTTGTGGCATCTGAAGTTGATGACATATACCTGGACACTGCGTATTGCGTATCCCCCCACATAAATGACATAAACAACCACATAATAAGCACTGGTACTCGATATGCACTTCTTCAAAGCGTCATTAGTTAAGGAGAGAAACGGCACGGTGTGCACTCCTGAATCAAAGGGTAACCTACGCCTGTGCTCATGCATACACTACCACACTGCGCTTCAGCAACACGGGAGGCAGAGGATCGTAGCTTCAGCCGCGAACGTGCCCCGGCGTTCCACGGCCCGCTGGCCTCTGTCTCGCTCCACGAAGGCGCGACATTCGCCCGTCAACATGATTGCGCCTGTACGGCGCTTGTTGCCACAGTTTTATTAGTCGGTGCTATCGCACTCGAAGTAGTCGGCAGTGGAGAAACACCGTTGGTACATGTGGAAGCTGCACTACATCGACTACGAGCCGTCGCACGCTGACACGAAGCGAAAGGCAAAGAACATAACTGCGCCTAGGTCGACTCCCCGATGGTAGCGCGGCCAGTGTTCCTCGCTGGTATAGATATGCTTTAACAATGGCCTCCGAAATGGCGCTTTGGAGGGTTCTTGCTGGCGTGCAATCTTGAAGGCCATGCTTTAATTGCGTCGCTGCCGAATCGTTCCCTATCGGCGCTAATAAATGCCATGACCCAGTACTTCACTGCTCACACATGGCGGCACCACCCCGCCCCGCCTAGCCCCGCCAAGAGAGAGCTCCGTGCGGTAGAGAATTTGTGAGAGATATAAGGTGCGTTTGTGGAGTTTCGTGCATGTGCCTGGGGTGTCTAGTCGGTACAGCGCCGGGCGCTTATCATCGCGGACCGAGAGGTCGTAGGTTCAGTTCCCGGCGGTGGAACTTTTTCTTAAAGTTTTTCGTTCTCATTCGTCAGCGTCCCTTTTACCAACTTCATATCTGCCACGAAGATACGTCACTGAAGCCTTGGTGGACCCCGGCATCAAGCACGTTCGTACTAAAATGAGGCTTCAAGCCGGAATCTCAAGAATTCGTACTAGTGAGCCCCGCCATTGCTTGAAACTGCTTCGGAAAAACACCCTATACACGCTCCATGTCGAGCGAGGAGTCACGTTGGCAGATGTGACACTGCATTACTGCAGTGTACAATCGCAGTAGGCGTCACAGCATGCGCATTGCGTAATTTGTGGGCGTCTCAAATCTGCTAATCCATTGCAAAGGGTTGGACTGTAATTCATCATCATCAGCCGCCGCATCAACAGAGATGCATGGCCTTGAAAGCGCTGCGTGTTTCATAAAAACTCACTTGACCACACAAGCTCCCGATATTATGATGATGGTGATGAAGGCTTTCGCTTTCGAATTGTCTTAGGCGAATGCATAAGGGACCGTGTGACTTTTTGAGTTTATAAGTTCTGATGCGTTTACTGAAGTATGTTTACTGCTGTATGTTCACTGCAGGGCGATAAAACTGCGAACCCATTATAGCTCCTCTATGTATTACGATTGCTCTCGATTGGCGATCACTAGGCATCGATGGCTTAGCTTCTTGGCACATATCCGCTTTCAGTGGCATGTAGCCGCAACAGCCAGTCAGAGTTTTTGCGGAAGAGGGACAGACTAAGGGCCAGTATAAACGGCTCCGCTGTTAAAAAAACATAAAATGAGCACCCTAAAACTATAAACTCTAGGAAACAACATCGAGTACTTGGGGAGTATTTGTGCTACACAACAATAATCGTCATCCACCTCGCGTACTTTCCTCGCGTTATCACCACGGTCCCGGAACTTGCCGGTCACGAACGGCGCGCGCGTTATCAGCGTGACATGGCATTCTTGATAGGAAAGTGACGAGGGCCGGGTTTTCAAGAAAAGAAACGCGTGCAAGCCAGATGACGATTATTGTTGTGCAGCATAAATACTCCCCAAATACTCGCTTTTTTCTTAGAGTGTATAATCGAAGAGGGCCCTATTTGACCTCGCCTTCGAATAGAATAGCAGCTATTTTTAAATGTCAACATTTAGCGTATGAGCATTCCCAGATCTCAAATTTACCGAACTTTGCACTACAATGATGTCACATTTTATCACTTTCATGCTTGTGACCGCAGCGTAGGCAAAATATCACAGTAGCTTACGCACGGCTTCCGGCAACCTGACCCGAGGAGGAGCCAGAATTCACCGGCTATAAAGCGAAAATTTCCAGCCTCTGTAATATACGGCATATACTAAACATCTCTTCAGTTTCTCCTAACGCTCCCTTTCTCGATTTAATGTTAAAATTATATATAGCGAATTGTCATTATTGTTTTCTATTATTTGTAAAAACGGCCGTTTTATCTTGAAAAAATGTTCGGATGGGACTCGATATTCCTTTTATTCAATTTGATTCTCTTCTGGCACTATTCCTTTCGTACTCTACTTGGTCTAAAATGTCACTGTTGGCACAGCTCGACTAAAGTATTTCACACAGTAGGAATATCACGTACAAAACAGTTATACAAGACAATGTAAACCTACTCACCCTGCTCAAAGATCCCATATATACGCATAGAGTGCTATACACCGTCATGGTTATGCCTAAAGCTAGTGCTGCAAGAACAAATTGCAGGTTACAAGTATTCAGAACACGTTTGCACATACAAGTTCACCTTCATATAACGAAGTCGGTAAAATTAGCAATTTACTTCATTATACTGAGACTTCTTTAAATTTCAATTCGACCTTTTGAGCAAGGCAGGGTCGCCAAAAGGTTCTTTTTCTGCGTGGCAATTACAGGGAGAATGTTTGAATAATACGGCAGTGGAACAACTGATTTCAGTAACGACAACAAATCTATTTTCTTGAACCAGAGATCCGGCGACGTTTTCTTAATGCTGCGCATGCAAAAAGTCCTCTTCACAGCGGCGGAACGTCACGTGTGAATCCGAAATATGTGCAGGTACAATACAGTGAGGTAAAATGAGATTTGCGTTCGCAAAAACCACGTGCAACTCAGTCATACGACTCCTGGCCACAGCAGAAGTCTCAATTCATCACCTCGGTCTTCCAGCACTGAAACTTCGTTATATTGAAACCACCGATAGAATGCTTGGTTACATTAAGGGTCAAAATACATAGCGTTCTATGAACATAAAGTTGTGCAGAGAAAAATACTTCATCATATCAAGAATTTCGCAATATTGAAGCTTGTGCAGTCGCTCTGAACGCAGCCAGCATGGCGTCCGCACAGAAGCAATCGCGCTCACACTAATTTCACTCGATACACCATTTCCAATATCTGTTATGGGATATGCGCCGACTGTAACAGTCACTTTGAAAAATCGGTGATCTCTCGACTACCCATGATATTCAATATATGGCTAGACTATTTCATGCCGAAACGGTGGCTGTTATATTTTGCTGATTGAGGTTCAGGTTTAACGAGCTTTCTGATAATAATGATTTGGGCTCCTGTCCTGCTCCAGTTAAATTTGCGAACAGGGTGCGGCCTTCGGTTCCCGTTCGGTTTCTGTTTGTCATTATGAGGGACTTGTCGAGAAATCTCACAAGGGTGGTTTAGATTACAACGTTCCTGCAAGTCTGGGCGTGTTAGTTTCGCGAAAGTTTCGCGTGGATATGCGTGCAGAACGTTGTTACCTATGCAACGCGTGATCCACAAAACGTGCCGTGTAGCATTCTTCCACCGAGGTGCAATGACGTCTACGTACAGAATAGCTGCCTGCGAATTAATTGTAGATGACGTCGTACTGGAAAACAAGAAAGAAGAAGTGATGCATTTCACCAGTAGACAATCAAATAGTTATCACAAGCAATAAAGTATTGACAGATCGCTAATGCACTGGGGAGCACTGAATAATCCTCGGTAGCAGCAACTATGCAGCCCACTCTGATATGAAGGAACAGAAGAAAGGGAAAATAAGACAAACATATGCAGAAAATAAGATGGTACAATACACCTTCGGCATTACATTCTTGGTCGTATATTTTGGAATGCCCAAAGCGGCAGCCCACTCTTTACTCGGTTTTGAAGGTACTGAACAAAGAATGCTTGCGACCGTTTATAGCGTTGCATTTTCTTTAAGCACGCTGTCACCTTGCAATAGAACAACAAGCGTGGACAGCACGCGAGAGTAACCGTGCTAACTATCCAAGGTGCGGTGACACAAATCATTTGTCAAAATTGTTCGAGCACTTCGCTTCAACCGCTGTGGACTTGCCCGTGTGTAGCTAGAGCGTTTTCCAACTTTTCATTTGCTGTTTAGTAATTGCCGGCCATTGTCAAGGCACGCAGGCACTAACCAAAACACTCGACAACGGAAGAAGTAGAGAGAATCTTTACAATCTACCACAAAATCTTTACAATCTACCACAGACGACGACATTATCCATAACCCAGGCTAAATGTCTCCGGAAAGGCGGAATCGATAAAGAGAAGCTCTCTCATCAACACCGAACCTCAGCAGCCCACTTGACATTTTGGTGCAACAAATGATTGCTTGCTAGGTGCCGAATAGGATTGTGTGGCCTGATACATATTCCGAAACATTCGAGCACCATATTCCGCCTTACTGTATAAATGCTACGAGTGAATGCTACGAGTCATGTACCGTACCTTTTAAGTGAAAAGCACTCCACAGTATAAGCGTCTAGAGCATTTGGTTCAGTGGTGAAATTGTAAGTTGATGGTTGTTACTGACTTCGTACACGAAAGCGAACTCGAAGGTACAACGTTCCAGCTCTCGTTGACTTAGCTAAACTTGTGCACACTAACGACAGTACACTAGAGATTTCACAAATCGCTGATTGTGGATGGTTTTAACAGGTGTGCAACGCCTAATAATATAGGATGAAACATAGAAATTATATTATGGATGACCATATTATCGTAAGAACTGCGCTAGTAATTGGACCAAGTTAAATTTGGCGCGTCAGACGGACGACGCGCGCTGCTGTCGCGCCATGTTGCAGTCTCGTGCGCCACTATGCTTTCCTCCTCACCCTTTCGCCACCCTCTCCGCGTTTGCTGTCATCTTTCACCGCGTTCGTTCTTTCGGTTTCGGCGGCCGAGGCACGCTAACGCTCAAGGCAAGAACGGGCGGGTGACTAAGAGCCGCTCTAGAAGGTTGACGGTAGCGAGATTCGACACAACAACCCCACGCTCACAATTGCAGTGTTTTACCCACTGGTCATTTGGACATCATGTTACTTTGGCCAAAATTTTGACGTCATCGCTTTCGTCACGCAGAGGTGGTGGTGAAAAACTTTATTACATAAAAGAGAGCGCATAAGCCCTCGAAGGGGCCCTACAGACTGGGTGGCATCCACAGTCCGCGACGTTATAGAACAATACCCCTGCTTTGGCCTTCGCAATGAGGGCCTATTGGGCCCCGAGATCGAGGCAGTTAAGCAGCATCGCCTCCCAGTCCTCTCGCATAGGACTAGCAGGGACAGTTGGGCAAGCTGGTGCAAATTTATATTTGTAGAAAGCGCGCAAAAACCACAATACAGAAAAAGGAAGGAAACAGGAGGTTTTCTGTGTGTGGTTTTTTTCGCGCTTTCAAGAAATGTGACTCTGGCGTAGGTTTGGGGGGGGGGGGGGGGGGGTAGGATTGGCTGAGTTCAGCTGGCAGGCCCATACGAAGTGTTAGACATCGGCTCTCTCTCGAATGAGTTTGGCAATGAAGATTTCTGCGCAGAAATTAAGATGTAGCAGAGGGCACAGGCCTGCTACATAAAAGGCGTTGTGCGCTGTGCGTATCTCTCTCTTTCTCAGGGACGCTGGGCTTAGCTGCTGCGGGCTTCTCCGGCTTTGATGGCCGCCGCAGCTTTCTGGGTCACTCGTCGCGCAGTACATCTGTGGCGTGCGGCGTTCGTGCCGCAGGCTGCTGCTGCTGCTTGCTGGCTTGGGCGTTCAATTGGGAAATAATGTTTTTGCATTCACATTTGATCAGAATTGCTTATGCGTCTTAGGATATTTTGCGTTATTACCTCGTTGCAGCACAGACGGCGCCCGCAAGAAACAAGCCAACAAGTCCGGGAACTTGCACTAGTCGGGTGTTGACGTAGTACGGCAAGATCTGAAAACAGGCTCGAAAAGAGAAGCAATTGGGGGTTTTAGATTGTCTGAAGCATTTCTTTCAGATAGCGCCAGCAGAGTGCAGCTCTTCGTGTTTCCATAAACTGAAAATTATATCTGGCTGTCCGTGCTATTATCGAGACTGTGACTATAAAATATAAAAAAGGCAGATTCACTGTGAATGTTTTAACATGGTTTGTACGTATTTACATATTGCGCAGATACAGTCTGCCGAATATGTAAATACGACAAAGCACAGAGCACAGTTAAAGGGACACTAAAGAGCAAAACGATTTTTCTCGCATTAGTAAAGTAGTCTTCCACGATACCAAAAACACCACGCTTGCTGCGAGAAGACGCTTAATAAGCGAGAAAACGCGCAAAAAGAAAATACAGGTGGCGACGCCACCTTGCAATTCCCGCACCATTTGCCGTGACGTCACATATTTTTGACGGCGCCTGCTTGGGCCTACGTAGTTCCTGGGGGGGGGGGGGGGGGATCGGAGATCTCTGTTCGTTCTGCGTTCGTTCTGGCGGTGTTACGTCACAAAAGTGGGCGGTCCGCAGCTCTCTTCCGCCGAGAGGAAGAGGACAGCTAATCGTCAAGCGGCGAGCGGCGAGCTTTCCGGAAGTAGACGCGCATCGTTTGTCCTCGGCAAAGGGACCGAATATTTCAAAACGAAGTTTCTCGCCTTCTAATAAATACAGTTGTTATACGAAAATATATTGTTTTTCTTTTCAAGCTCAAGCAGTTTCTGAAACAGCAATAGCTTTGAGTGCTGATATTTATTGGTGTTAGTTTTTCTAACGTGCTTGCTATGTTAAGTCGCGCACGCGAAAAAAAAAAAAAAGTAGCGGTTGGCGCAGTTTTTCAAAATGTCGTCCCACCGGAATGTCTGGCTTGGCTCCCGGGTGTCGGATCGTCAAAGGGAGCTTCTGCTGGCTTTTATAAAAGAGCACCCACAGATAGCTACGCCGTCGCGCCCGCTGGGGCCGTCGTTCACGAGTGAGGACCGGGACGACACGTGGCAAGAGCTGGTAGCGCTTTTGAACTAAGAAGTCCCTGCGCGTAAGACCACAGCCCAGTGGCAGGCCTGTTCATTTCATTCGCACTGTTCGTTTCGAGAACCGAAAGCGACGCCGCACTCGCTCATGGCTTCAAACGCATCTCGCACCTCCAACCGCAAGAGAAGCACACGTCGCAAGCGCCATTTTCTGAAAATCAGCTGTTGCGGCAGCCGCAACCGCCGCATCATGCCGTGCGAAGCCGTTTGTTCGCTCGAGAGAACGCGTGCGAACGGCCTCGCGATCCGTTCGTTTGTAGCAGACGACATGCTCGTTATGACGCGGTATGACGTCACCACAAAATAAAAGATCAAGCAAAAAGAAAAACGGCTACGCCCCTCAGAGACGTGGTTTTTTCCGGCTTCGGCTAATCGCGTGCGCCGCCAGAATGGATGAAGAACGAACGGCGCAGAACAGAGATCTCCGATCACCCTACTCGTTATGACGCAATATGACGTCACCAAAAAAGGAAAGATCAAGCAGGCCCCGGCCTTGAGTGGCATCTCCCGCTTCAGCCAATCAGCGCGCTTGTTCTTCCCCAGGAGAACGAACAAGCAGAACGAACAGATCTCCGATCGCCCCCCTAATCGGTTAAATCGAAGTACATTGTCCTCTGAGGTGGCCAGAGACTTGACATAACGAGTTTGTAGAAATTTCGTCGAGCCAGTGGCGCCAAAATACGTTAAATGCTCTTTGAAATCTTGTACGTCACGAATTACAAAGTTCGGCGCGAAATTTAAAAATGAAACTTTGAACTTGGTTTTCTCCTCTAATAATAAACCTATGGTGGTGAAATAAACTACACAAGAGTTCTCCGAGCACACTTTATCAATCTAAACCAATTCATTGTTTCTCTTTAGTGTCCCTTTAAGCTCAAATTGTAGCAACATCTAGAAACAGGCACCAAGCCTGAAATAATCATTTTCCATTGACTAAAATAATCTCTTCTAACTAAATCAATACAGAGGAGCTGCGTCTTCCACTAAGCTTAGGTGGATTTTGGGTGTCATATGATTAAGGTAGTTATTACGACGGCTTATTATAGGAATACTAATCCCTCGATTGTTTTATCATAACTGTTCTTGCATATGTAAATGTCATACGCCGAATGCTCCCTAAAACGTCAAAAAACGAAACTTCTTGCGCAATCGTGTCTGCTGTAACTACCGAATGCTAGCTCTTGGAAGGTTACATTCTTATTCGCGTAGGAGAAATTGGGACGGCGGTACCGAGTGCCGCAGTTGGTGTGACCCAAGTGCGCTGGTTTTAGATATTTACTGGTTTGCGGCTATATAAACGACATGCCATCGACAAGCGTTCCCTACGAGAGTGAGTGATGGCGAGGTTAAGGCCTACGATATGTAAAACTGTGCATTGTTTCCCATATAACAACCCATTAAAATTTCATTGAAAATACAAATGTAAGTGACATTTATTCTTGTGTAGTTCGCACTCGTGATGTTGATGCCCTCTGAAGCTCGTGGATTTACAGCACTGCTATCAAGCAACGTAACTTAAGCTGCTGGCAAGCGCCTCAGCCGACGCTGATTTACTTGCGTTCGGCCCGCAGTAAATGAGCATCGGCTGTAACAGTTGCAGATGGTTTAAATTACTCTGTTTTACAGCAGTGTGCTCCATGTCACAGTGCGTGGTGGTGAACATCCAGAAGCTCACGTTCTTGGGCTAGTCGGTTCATGTTCTTTCAGAAGCCATTTCGCGCAAAGAAATCACAAGGGAAGGGTTACCCTTCCCTTGTGATTTCTTTGCGCGAAATAGCCACATCCGTGGCTTCTGAAAGAGTGGTGAACATCATTGTATAATAGCAGCAAATGGTTGTTACTACAAGCGATGCTGATCGAAGCCTCGTGGTACTCCAGTAACAACTGGACTACCACGAGGCTTCGTTTTCGGCAAGCATTATTTATTTTAAATATGAACACTCTCAGCAGTGCTTGCATCATTGAGAAGCACAATTCTATGCATATGATACCGCGTTGCTATTCGCTGTAAGTCATGTTGCTGATTTTCAGACAGAAGTTAATGATGAGCTCTGAACATGCAGTTATGGTTTAACTGCATCTCCCTAACATTACACGCCAATTAAATAAAAGTTGTATTTTACGATCGCGAAAAAAAAAAACAATCCACTACAATTAATCTCCCTGTCCATTAAACAATTCACTCCTCAAGTGGGTCAAAACAAATAAATACTAGGGAGTTGCTCTTGATCTTCACATGCACTGGAAAACTCACATGTACGTAACATAGCCGGTTTGAGGATTATTAATACGTGTCACGAGCTCGCTATCCAGAAGCGTGGGGCGGTTCATAAAACGCATATCTGGAAAAGTGGCAGACATAAGATCTAGCCATAATATGTATTATGTTTACAGAAAGAAGTGAACATATGAAACCACTCGTTTAATCCTTCCCTCTGTTTTTCTTAACCCACGCGCAGACGGTCCAAATGGCCGAGATGATTGAAGGAAAATGACGCAAAAAGTTCATATCATTGAGTTCCTTCAAGCTACCCACACGTGGCGTAAGGGCTGCAGCTAACAATTATGTTAACCTAAAACGTCTTAGAAATACATACGGGCGTAGGCTATTGCTTTTTGCTAGTGATTTCACCTGGATATCCATACCGAATGATATTAAAGGGGTGGTGCCACCAAATTTGTGGCTTGCGCGTTTTTGCTGTAAGCGTTTCCTATATATCCAGGAAGCATGATGCGCACACCAAGATTCATGTATTCTCGCTAAATAATTTAATATCTCCTTTTGATGGGAACAACTTTCGCTTTCGGTTTCTGGGCGCCGAGGTTGGGCAGTGACGTAGAAGTGTAGGGGGCTTGGTCACGTGACTACACAAGGCTGTGACGCACTTAGCCAGAAAGCGATTGAAACTCGGCGAGTGATGTAGCAACCGATGCTTTGCCGGTACTATAGTGAACTAGAATATATTCTAGTTCACTACAGCCGGTACGTACGTTGCGGAGGTGGCAGAGGTCCGGAGGTCACTCACGTCACTACAGCAGGTCTGGTGTGACGTCACTACAACTTTCGTTGCCCATCCTACAGATCTACGTCAGTGTTGGCGCGCTAGCGATGGGTTTTGATCGGGAGAATGGGCATTTAGGTACACTTTGGAAGTGAATTAAAATATATTCTAAACGTCTGCTGTGTCCGACCCTTCGTGTGGAGTGTCCTTGCATACAGAGGAAGCCCACAACAGGCTTGTTATAGCCTCGAAATTTGATGGCACCACCCCTTGAACGTAATTTCACCCATTTTCGAAGGAAATGCTACGGCACTATCAACACTCGCTTTTGAGGTGGCCTTCATTGCTAGCCGATTGACGATAACGAATGTGTTTTCAATGCTCTCTCGTTACGCTGTGCATTTGCTGTGCTTTTTCTCGCGTTCACATTCCGGTGCATGCTGCGTATACATAACACAATTTAGTATTGGGTCTTACACTAGCTATTACCGCTACGAGCCAAAAGAATGTGTACGTACCTTTTGCAAAATATATGTCTGTCTAATAAAACAATCAATACCATGCGTTTAGATATTGGCGCTTTGTCGTTACAGTGAAGAAAAGCAGCACAGAGTCGGTAAACTTGAAATTATTGATCGCCCTAACTTGTGCCAAGTAAGAGAGACTCAGAGTACAACCAACACTTGCTATACAATGATAACGTCGGGCACGGACGTCGGGCGTCAACCAATTTGCATGTCTGTGATACGCCTCAGCTTTTGTACATGCCTTACCGAATCTTCCACCATTATCGCTGGTGCCCGCGTTAGCTGTAGAATAAACTCGGCCAGTTGTGTTGTGCCCGTAACCTTAAGAGAGCGGTTTGAAACAATCTTGAGGTTTCCGTATATTGCGGCGCGGCCTCTGACGAGTGGTGTTAACAAGCTCTCGTAGGTGACGCCCGGGCACCTCAAAAATCACAGCATATCCACGGAGTGAATGATGATAAGTGGGCGAAGCTGCGGAGGTTCATCGGTAAACCGTGAATCTCCCGTGAATTCTGCCCAGTACATCATCACCGACGTGAGATCGGGCGCGTTTATACTAAAGGTTCGATGAGCTATGACGACTTGCAGCTCACTTTAATTTTACATGTACGCTGTGAATTTTCATTGTTTAGAAAACCGTTGCTTTAGAAAACATCTGGCGTCTTTTCGTTTTGCTTTTAGAAAACATCTGGCATCTTTCGTTGGTTTATTTCATCAATCAACGGCGTCTTGAACAAAATTTTTATTGTTTAATCACGCACAGGAGAAATCTCACCAGGCACTACCTTGGAGGTAAACAATGGCTGCTAATGGGAAATTGGGAATGAGAGACAGAAGAAGTCGGCTTTTAGCTAACACTTACACTTCTACTTCCACTAACGTTTCCTACTGGAACATGCCAATGGCTGCTAATGGGGAATGAGAGACAGAAGAATTCGGCTTTTAGTTAACGCGCACGCTGCGAATGTTTTATTGTTCAACAACGCACAGGAGAAACCTCCCACCGGCACCACCTTGGAGGTCAAAGCGCAAGACTGGTTACGCACTACGACGAGGGACGAACGGGTGCCGCCTTAAGGAGCTTCGCCCCTAAAAATAAGAAAATACATAAGCACGCGTGGTCATGCCCCCATGCAGGCTTCCAAAACAAGGTCGAGCGGCGCCACTGCTCTTGTCGCCACTGGGAATATCCACGGCCACAACACTGCGGCCCCCGCTTCCGCGCACGCGCAAAGCTCTCGAATTGCATCTGTGGTACTTCACAATGTAGCTATCGCTGACTAGCAGTGCGCCGGGCCGAATGAGGAGCGCATGCGCGCACGTGCCCTTGCCACCGCCGCTGCCAAATCCGACCACAAACCGCCATCGCCGGCAGCGTCTATCCTCAGTGACGCATAGCTCGGCCGCGCGAGCATCGCGCCCAAACTTGAGCTTGGGTTTCCTATGAAAAAGCATCGTCCTTATGCTAAAAACAGAACACGGAAGTGAAAGAAGAAATGCATGCAAAAAGAAGCAACAATAACGAAAGCAAAAACTAGGGTCCTGAGGTTCGCAAACGTGTATAAAACGGCTTAAGGCGCACGACACGGGCGACTTCAGGTCGTGCGCGGCGGCCCTGAGACTTCGTAATGCCATCTGCGATGACCTCGTAGTCCAGAGTGCCGACACGTTGAATCACTTTGTATGGCCCGAAGTACCACCGAAGAAGTTTTTCACCGAGTCCACGTCGGCCTAACGGCGTCCAGACCTAAACACGGTCACCGGGCTAGTATTCCACGTGGCGTAATTGAAGGCTGTAATGACGGCTATCGATCCTCTGCTGGTTCTTAATACGCAGACACGGGAGTTGCCTTGCTTCTTAGGCGCGCTGAAGGTAGACTACGAAGTCGAGGTTTTTTGGATCGGTGACGGTGGGCAGCATGGCGTCAAACGTTGTAGCCGGGCTTCTTCCGTAAGCCAGCTTGAACGGCGCGATGTGGTTTGTGTCTTGCATGGCCATGTTGTAACGGAAAGCCACATACCGAAGGATTGTATCCTGTGTCCTGTGTTCGACCTTGTGGGGATATAGGCTTGCCCGTCGCCATTGCGCGAGGTTTTCGCCTATTTCTGCCGTCCAATGTCCCAGCATGAATCTCCCCTCTGCCATGGTCTTACGGTGCGCGGAGAGGGGGGGGGGGACGTTAGCCTCCCTGAACCGGATCTCGACGGTGGCGTCGCGCATGGTCTCGGGAGACGTTTCACGCACGGGGGGAGGGGGGGACTGTCTCGCTTGACATCGTCAGATAAGCACGTGTTGTCTTTCCCGCTTGTCAGCTCCTTTGTTCTGGGGTTCGCTCAGGCGGAGTTCGCCAACGGTGCCGGCGCCAGCGGCGCTTACCTTACGTTGTTCCTTCCGAACGCTTGGCCGAAGAGCGTTGCAGTGTGTTCGCGCGTTGTCATACTACACCGAGCCGCACTTATCGAAAGCCAACGCGAACGGAGTTTTGCCCTCCCTCAAGCGATCGGGGCAAGTGGTTGCTGATCGTGAGGGTACGAAGATTGGTCGCAAGGAACCTATTCTCTTAGCGGCGTGTCCCCGTGAGCCAGAACAAAGGTCGCCGCTCACGGTGCCCATGTTTTGTATTTGCGCCCGTGGCGTGAATAAGCCTCGTTGCTCTTCCCGCCGTCTTTAGGAGCGGGCGTGGTACGTCGTTTTTGCGGTGTTGCCGCAGGCAGTAAAGTGTCGCGGATTGTCGAGAGCAGTACTGCGTATACTTGCCACGCTGCGCTCGGCGCCTTCGTTGCCCCGAACGCACGTGTGCAGCGGCGTGCTAGTTCACGCGAGGCGACGGCAAACGCGTTCCTGTGGCTCACTATGTCCGAACCCACGCTACTGGACGTACTCCGTTGAGATCCGTGCACACTCCAGCGTCGTCGTACATGCATTGCCAGAATATCGGTGATGACTTTATTCAGGCGTTCGGTGAGTCCATTTGGCTGCGGGTGGTAGACAGTCGTCCTTCGGTGTCTTGTTTTGCTGTATTGCAAGATTGCTTGTATTAGGTCTGCCGTAAAAGTTCTACCCCTGTCGTGATAAGTACTTGGCGAGCACCGCGACGCAGCAAGATGTTCTCGGCGAAGAATTTCGCTACCTAGGCGGCACTACCTTTAGGCAATGGTCGTCAGCAATGGCCACAGCGTACATCCCGATTTCCTCGAATGGTGGACTAGGTGTTTTGATCGGCTGTAGAAACGCCACTGGCCTGGTCGGCAGTGTCTTCCGTCGCTGACAGCCTCGGAAAGTCCTTACGCAATTGACGACGTCGGCGTAAGGGGCGGCCAATTATATTTCTCCTGAATCCTTGCGGCCGTACGCGAGCAGCCGAGGTTACCAGCAGTCGCGTCGTCATGCAGGGCCTGTAGAGTCTCACGGAGCAAGGCTGAGGGTAGAACGAGCAGGTAGTTGTCACGAGCTGTCGAGAACTTGCTTTCTACGAGCACGCCGCCTTGTAACCCGAATTTTGGCATTCCACGCTTGAACTCTTTTGGGATAACATCGGTTCTGTCTTCCAAGTAGTTCACAAGACATCGTAGCTATGGATCACTACACTGTTGCTCTGCGAAGTCGTCTGCACTTAAAATTATAAGGAACACGTCTTCGTCCTGGTCGTCTTCCTGCGGCGCATCATTAGGGGTACGGGAGAACAGTCAGCGTCTGATTGCTTCCGTCCAGACCTGCACAGTACGGTTACGTCGAATTCCTGGAGTCTAAATTCCATCGTGTGAGGCGACCTCAAGGTTCCCTTATATCTGCCAGCCAACACAAATCGTGATGGTCGCTCACCGCTTTGAAAGACCAACGGTATGGCCTATAGGTAAGGGGAAGCTTTGACGTGGCCCAAACAATAAGCAAGGCATTCCTATTCCGCCGTGGAACAGTTTGCTTCGGCTTTTGATAGCGGCCGGCTAGCATTAGCAATGACCATGTCAAGACCGTCTCTTCTGTGTACAGGCATGGCGCCGAGTCCTACACTGCTTGTGTCGGTGTGAGTTTCGGTTTCGGCGTATTCGTCGAAATACGAAAGAAGTGCAGACGTCGTGTTAGCTCCTCAAATGACTCAATGTGTGGTATCTCCCAGTTTAAATCGATGTCGGATTTCGTCACGCACGTCAGTGGTGCGGCGATGCGGGCGAAGCTTTTCATGAAGCGTCGATAAGAAGCACACAGACCGAGGATCCGACGCAATGCTTTACACTCGACTGGCTGTGGGAAGTTCGAGACTGCTGCAGTCTTCTGCGGGTCTGGGCGACTTCCAGACTGGCTGATGAGGTGTCCCAGGAAGAGCTGCTCTTCATACGCGAAAGGACACTTTATTGGTTTCAGCGTAAGTCCGGAAGACTGAATGGCTTCTAACACCATCTCAAGCCGTGTAAGTTGGTCGTCAAAATTCGCTAACAACTTCACGACGTCATCCAGGTAGATAAGACAAGACTGCCACTTTAGGCCCGCCAGTACTGTTACTATTAAGCGTTGGAACGTCGCAGCTGCCCAACGAGAGCCCAATGACATAACCTTAAACTCAAACACGCCGTAGTGGGGTGAAGGCGGCCTTGTCTCGATCCCTCTCGTCAACTACAATTTGCAAACAGCCAGTCCTCAAATTCATCGACGGAAATACCTTGCATTGTCCAGCCGGTCCAAGGTGGTGTCGTCCGCAAGAGGGGGTACACGTCCTCCATCGTGACCTTGTTCAAACGGTGATAATAGACACAGAACCGCGGGGATCCATCATTCTTTTTCACTGATAGTACGGGAGATACCCACGGACTCTTGGGAAGCTGTATGATGTCGTCGCGCAGCATCTCGTCAAGTTGTTGTTTTATGGCCTCGCATACGCGTGCGATTTTCTGGCATCTAGTGCAGCGGTAGTGTTGTTTCTGAAACGTCTGAGCCCGAGGTGAGCCCAGACGTTTCGGCGACAGGCATCGTCCTGGCATCATCTGGACGCCGAGGCCTCCACTCAGTCGCTCCATTCAGTCAATGATCTCCCGCGGCCGCTTACTGCGCTGCGGACGCGTCGCGTTGACGGCAAAACCACGTCGTCCCATCTGGCGGCACTGGCAACGGCAGTAGGTGTGACCGGCTTCTCCAGAGTGCTAGCAAAGCGGGCGGTGGTCAGGGGTGTGCCAGACGTCAGTCTTGGCGCGTAGAGCTGGCCCACAGGCAGGCGGGATGGCGATGGAACTGCGGCGGCGCTGCGTCTTGATGCTGTCGCAGGGTGGGACGCGACGGCGGACAGCAGTAGTGTAGTTCATAGCTTCCGGCTGATGCTGCGGTAGTTCAGGAACTCTCAGCGATCGCTGGATTTCTCCGCGAACCATATTGGCTATCGCATGCACCAGGGGTGGCGATCATGGAACATCTTGCGCGGCTCTTCACGCACGACTGCTCTGAGCGGCCCACGCAGGTCGTCGGTGTGTAGAACATGAGCTTCGGCGTAGTGTGTCTTTGGTGAACTGAGTTGTAGTGCTTCGTCCGCTCGCATCTTTAGCGTCTTCTCGATTGTCGGGGCCACCGAAGCAAATTCCGCAATCGTCTTCGACGGCTTCCGGATCAATCCAGTGAAGCTTTCTTGCTCTATACCTCGCACTAGGCCGCTTACTTTTTTTTTGTCTTCAGGCATGGTAGAGTCAGCGTGGTGTGCTATTTATTGAACGATACTATTTTATAGCCATACACAAAAAGTTGATCGCATAAAACCAACTGCCTATTGTCACGTTTTCCTTAAAGTAATATTTTCAAGCAGAATGTGCAGAACACTCACTTGGTCAACACGATTGATCGCACCGGATAATAATGGATCACAACCTCGAAACCATATGGTCAGTGCCACGCCCATTGAAAGCAGTGATCCATAGGCGAATACAATAAGGATAGAGCTGGTAATTGCAGTCCTGCAAAATATACATAACGACCGCTTAAAATGTTTGTGAAAAGAGCCACACTAGTGCTCAAAACTCTTTCGCAAGAAGGCCCTATACAGGCATCTTGTCCGGAGAGGAATCGCATTAGCATATGGAATGTAGCGTGGCAGAAGCGTGAAATAACAACACAATGGAAATTGCGCAATGAATGTGTTGTTTAAAACTTCCCACCTACTACAAAGTGCTCAGCCATAAATATTCATCGGCATCAGCGACATGCAGCATCAACAAAGTGCACATAATGCATTACAGATGTGCAGCGGCTACCTCGCTTATCCACAGAAAGACGAGTAATGGCATAGTTGACGCTTCCCTACTTCACAAAAATTATGATTTATGGCAAAGTGGGTACTTGCTTACTTCACAAAATTTATGATCTGTAGCGTAGTGGCTACCTTCCAAGTGTATTAGTTGCCCCAAGAGACTTTACAACGGGCTCTAGAAAGGCCGCTCTTCCAGCTTTCGCTGTGACTGTGATGCGTGTTCGGCGCAGGCCTGGCGATTTTTCTTCAACTGTATAGCGTCACATTTCTGTCGCATTCCAGCTGACAAAGCTTTCTATTTGACCAAACAAAATTTATTGCAGGTTGAATAACACAATCCTCTTTTTCTTGATATCCAGTGTCTGTATGATCCCACACACCTTAAACCTTCTCTATAAAACTTCCAAAACGGCTTTTGTTCTGGAAATCCTGCTGCCACCCACCCTATCGGCAGTGCCTTGACTCATGTTCTTATTACGGTCAAAAAAGACGTCGCTACTCTATCTTTAATCTCAACGTAGCGCGTCTTCCACTTTCTCCAACGGACAATTTCTTACGTATGGATGGCAACACCTGTACAGCTTCCACTTTTTATGGTACCGTTTCTGTGTGTGACACTACGCTCACTTCGCTGCGACCTCAGCGTGTCTTCTTTTCTATTCCACGTAAGGGCGCAAACATTCGAAAGCTTTCTTGGTGCAGAAACGTGGCCTATGCCGCGCAGTTTAGACCTACCTTATTTTCATGCCATAAGAAAGTAAATGTATGTACATCCGAAGTCACTTCTACTCTACCTTTTTTTCGTCATCCTCCCTCTGGCCTTCCAGCAGCTTTCGTGTAACTTGAAAACACACGCCTCTTTACGGCATGTTGCAGCGACCTGGTTTTTAGGGTACCCATTGTTTTCAGGTATGTTAACCTGGATCCGGAAGGCCTCATGCACAGTGTATGTATACACAGTCTGCACCAGCTTCTTCCTTGTTAATTTGCTTGCGCTACCCCTTTCTCCTTCATCCTGCATTCGTATGCTCCCGTTCTATGCGTCCTCCTGCCGTTTACATGAACGCAAGTGCCACAACTCCTCAATGCATTTCTGCATCATTGTCAAATACTTTGAACTCAGGAGCGTATAGAGCCGGTAAGCTTACCTTTGGGCGTCTTTGAGTGTTCTGGATGCTATCAACCTTTGCGCAACAACTTGGTCAAAGCACAAACGGCACATTGCTGGGGCGATTCCACCGAAAAGACAACTCCATATATTTTCATCGCTGGTAAAATCGAGGCTGTATCTGTGAATACAAAGAGATATTCAATGTGAAAGTTATGTATACCTGCATATGTTTTTGATGTTTGTTTTTTCAACGCTAGTGTTCAAGACACCATCAGATACATTACCTCCTATGCTGCGCTGTTTGAAAGGGTTTACGCAAGGCACCGAGGTTCTTTTCTTTATTTCTGCGATCTGCCTCGAAAAAAAAAATGCGTCACCAGGACACCTTCGCCTACAAGTGACAGCTGTTTAACCTTGAGTGAACTCG
Organism: Rhipicephalus sanguineus; assembly: GCF_013339695.2. Lineage (NCBI taxonomy): Eukaryota > Metazoa > Arthropoda > Arachnida > Ixodida > Ixodidae > Rhipicephalus > Rhipicephalus sanguineus. The sequence continues at coordinate 33,776,596 of NC_051182.1, read as the reverse complement.
CAGCAGGATTGAATTTACAATATCAAGCGAAATTTGGCATAGGGAAATACGCAAGCGCTAGGAATCACTTTCAGAAGAAAACAGAACTTATTTCAGCGAAGTTCATGATATGCACCAGGAACAGGCAGATATAATTTCGAGATTGCCGCCATAGAAGATGTTACTTCACTTTCGTGTTCACTTACTTTGCAATGTACTTGGAGATGTCCAGGTCATTGGGAGGATGAATCACGGAGTTTGGTGACATGGAGTCATATATAACCTTAGCGACGATGGTTGCTGGGGCGCAAAGTATTATCAAGAACTGAACACAGTCAGTCCAAACCACACCTCGTAGTCCGCCCTTCAAATAAAGATGTCATGTAGTGGCAAACAGTATTGATTTATTCCTAGTTACCAGTGTCGTCAATCACTACAAATACAAATTCCTGCTAATGGCGGTACGAAATTTATTCATTCAGAGTTAAGTGTATATGTTTTATGCTGTAAAAAAAGAATGCGAGCGGGGTACGCACCTAAATAACGTACAACAAAAATTACCAATTTAATCGCGCTTTGATCGCATAATTATTACTATAACGCGACATTTTAATACGTAAAGATGGGGCCAAAGAAATGCGTCTATTTGAATTATTGTAAAAAATGCAATGCATCGATCTGCATCAATGGCTGCGAAACAGGAGGAAGAATTCCTGGTGGAAGAAAAAAATTGTCGTAGAAAACTAGGAACTACCGCCACTACAACAGACGCTGAAAATAAATAGTTCTATTTCACTGACACTTGACCTTACGTACGAAAATGTTGTAATTTAAACTAGTGCGAGGTACCTTTCTTTATATCGCGACGAATTGCCAGGTGGTGAAAGAGGTGTACTACAAATATATCAGTTAAACCAGTCCATAATACTAAAGCAAATATCAGGTTTTCTAATTCAATAATAAATTTATTTCAATGAAGATTTTAGCTCACTGACCAAGTAAATGGCAAAACTTGTGAGAGACGTTTCTTTCAGTGACCGCAAATTCATCATCATGTTACGTGACCAGACGGACATTCGTCGAACCCTTGACTATGTTCATCTTAGCAGCATGAGAGAGAATAAAAGGAATAATTACGTTTTCCGCATTAATATCCATAGTAGCCGTAGCTAGTCTGAAGTTTAGCCCAGCTTACGCATGGACACATTCTGTTGAAACAAGTCAGAGTCAGGGCTTTGTAATGACCCTCGGAGGTCTGTCAGCGCAAACCATATTCACTACAGTGCGTCTAGTTATATGGGTATAGAGTAGAATCAACTGCGAAAGACTGCGAAAGCCTGCACTCCTTTTCTGCTTTTGTTATAGAAAGAGAAAATAAATATTTGTACCCCACTGAAGCCTAGCTACATAACCGGGTCTGTGGCGTCGTCATTCGATATATTCGGTCACATAATGGCAACAATGGATTCAAGCGCTGATAAGCGTTCGCAGCATCTTGAAGAAGCGTGCCGAGCGCATATTTCCGATTTTGATCCGAGTCAGAATGGACTAGCCAATGCAACGATGGCACGCTACTCCGGCTAACTCGGTAGGTGGGTTCTAATTGGGCTCTCTCAAGCAGCACTAGCCTCTCAACATTGGGCTAGTGGGCCAGCTGCAGACTAGACCAGCTGAATGACCAGCATATGCGCGTCTGCAGCAAAATAAAATATGGTGGGCGAGTGGGCGTCCCATTGCGAACACTTTCTATCGGTAAATGAAGCTCTTCACAAAGCGCTTGACATCAGCGTCTAATATATCAGAATGTACCGTGTTTCCTTGCACGAGCAGGATTGCAGCTAATGCCAAATACACACTGAGCATAGAACCATACATTAGCAGTGTTTCGCTGTTTTCCTTTTAGCCCAGCGAGGGCCATAGGTATACTCATACTTAGAGAATATTATTATTATTATGTTCCTGCTTAAATTTCACGCATCATTTCAAGATCAGTATTTGTCGTGATTAAGCGCATCGCTTGTGCCTGTTGTAATGGTTCGCGTCTAGGAACCTTTCGGTGTCCACGCTGATTGGGCTCTTACGCTGCAGTATATTTTGATGAAATTACACGCTTGTCTATGAGCCAGAAAAAGCATTCACGCTCAGTTTAGTGCTGAACTCACAATGTGCAATATTCATGCGCTACTGTTCTGCACGTTTATACAGCAGACCAACAAAATTATGTACCTATGACAGAATTCCACAAAGTTCTTACCAGTGCTGTGTACACAGTTCCTGATAATCCGATCGCTACGTTGCACCACAGGAGAGGTGTATGGAACACTGAAAGTTCGTTGTAATGCACATATAAATTCGCAATTCGGAACTCTGTAATGCCCATTCTTAAGTAGTGTAATAAACAAGCAACACGGCACTTACAAGTCACCATCGTGAGGCGAAATAATTTGCATAATTTCATTTAGAATGTTTGTGCCGTAATCACGTTTACAGCACGTATGGATCTGATATGCTGAGCATGAAACATAATTGACATTAACGTGTTTATGCGATGTTCATCGGAAATGTCCATCGTATTTGCAGGCCATTTAACAAGCTTTAAACTAGGTAGGCAAACCTTGTCCCTTTGCAACGAGCAGTCACTTTGCTTTAGAACACTCATAATTTTCTAGTAGAACTCGCTGTCGGGCTAGTTGGTACATGTCTGAAGCGCGCATGTCGCTTCATGTGGATGCACACCATGCTTCACGCAGATTAGGATTCTGGGAAAAAGTAAAAGCAAGGTAGCGCGGGAAATTTTGGAGGCATATCACATAAAGAAACGGGGTATCAATTGTGTTAGCGAGACGTCACTCAGACTGTATGACTCGGAACTACGGTATCTAGAGAGAATGTGACCGATAGCATGATTAGGTAAGCGAGCATGTTGCGCATGTGTTGATGAGAAGTGGGTGTATATTAGCCTGTTTCCTCAAGGAATAAGCAGTTGTAAGTGAGCGCCCGTCCTGTCTTGTGTTTCTTCTTCTGTGTGAATGTGATTTTGGCGCGAAGTTGACTATTTAATTCATAATTTTCTGGCATTTCATCTTTCAAAGCCATACGTTATCTTTCTGTATTGGAAATATCGCAGGCTTTCGGAGCATCCTACGTGTTATTTTGCTATTTTGTGATATTCCCCCTGTTAAGCAGGATGCTTGCCTGAGCTGTAGTCGTGTTTCGAAACCGTGAACCACCGTTCTGGAAAGCTTCCATTCGCCAAGTTTCGATAACTAATCTGTTTTTCGGCACTCTGAAGCTGTTTCTTATATTTATTCTTAGGATCACACTGAATATGCCTACGAGGCTCTCGCTTACGTCGACGATAATAACCACTCCATCAAAAAATGCTGTTACCTTCAAACCCTTATTTGCAGACGAAAAAAAAACGATACTTTGTGCAGCAAAATAGTGACGGAAACACCGTTCGCGAAGCATCGGATAATAACCGAAGAATGCGCCAGACCAGTTCGCCACAGCCTGTATCGAGTGTCAGCTCGGGAACTAGAAGCCATGAAGCCGCAAGTCGGCGAAAGGCTGCACGACGAAATCATCTAGCCGTCCAGGAGTTCGTGGGCGTCTCCAATGGTCTTAGTGAAGAAGGACGGAACCTTGCGGTTCTGCGTCAAGTCTTGTCGTTTAAGCAAGATCACTAAGGACGCGTACGCTCTCTCCAGGATAGACGACACGAAGGACCACCTGTGCAACGCAAGGTACTTCTCGACTATGGACTTGAAGACGGGCTACTGGAAAGTTGAAGTCGATGAAAGGGATCGAAAGAAAACCGCGTTCATCACGCCAGACGTCCTCTTTGAGTTTAAGGTCATGCCTTTTGAGCTTTGCTCGGCAACGGCTACGTTTCAACCCGTTACGGACACGGTGTCGGCAGGCCTAAAGTGGCAAACATGTCTCGTATACTTAGATGATGTCGTCTTCATCGCACACTTTTATGTACACCTCCGACGACTTCAGGCAGTACTTCAAGCAATCCAGTCATTGGGTCTCACCCTCAAGCCTGAGAAGTGCCGCTTCGCGTATAAAGCACTCATATTCCTCGGACATGTCACGAATAAATCCGGTGTTCATCCTGATCCGCAAAAGATGGCTGCTGTCAACACTTTCCCGCAGCCCCCCGACGGGAAGGTAGTGCGCATATTACAGGTGGTTTGTCAAGGATTTTTCCCACGTCACCGAATCACTAACTTATCTCACCAAGTCAGACGTCGATTTTAAGCGGGAAATACATCAGGTCGAAGCTTTCCAAGGACTAAAAGAACGCTTATATTCGCTGGCTATCTTGGCCCACTTCGACAAGGACGCTGAAACCGAAATTCAAATTGACGCAAGCAGTGTAGCTATCGGCGCCGTTCTTGTACACAGAAGGGACTTTCTGGAAAGGAGCAATGCTTATGCCAGCAGGTCGCTATAAAAAGCCGAAGTCAAGTATTGAACGACGGAAAACGAATGCCTTGCCACGTCAAGATTTCGCCCTTGCCTGTACGGCACATCTATCAAAGTGGTGAGCGACCATCACGCCTTGCGTTGGCTAGCCAACCTAAAAGACCCTTCCGGTCGCCACGCATGCTGGAGTCTTAGAGTCCAAGAACTGCACATCACCGTGGTGTACTAACACAGGACGAAAACACACTGATGCCAGCTGCTTGTCCGGCGTTTCTACTGACCCGCCACCGCAACGTGATCATGACGACGACACTTTCCTGGGAACTCCGAGCGTAGAAGACTTCGCAGAGCAGCAGCGGGCTGACCCAGAATTGAGAACCTTGGCAGTGTATTTGGAAGGCAACACGACCGTCGTCCCTAAGGCATTCAGGCGAGGATAGGCGCCATTTTTTTGAAAACGACGTCTTACTAAGAAGAACTTCTCGTCGGCCAGAGCCAACTACCTTGTCGTTGTACCTTCGGCACTGCGACCAGCAGTTCTGCAAGGCCTGCACGACGACCCGACGACTGGCCACCTCGGTTTTTTGTGCACGCTCGCGAGAATACACGAAAAGTACTACCGGCCACGCCTTACCGCCTACGTGGCTCGTTTTATGAGGACATGCCGGGACTGTCAATGAAGCAAGACACCGCCGACAAGGCAAGCAGGATTTCTTCAGCCAATCGATCCCCCTCATTGACCCTTCCAGCAGATCGGGATGATGGATGATGGACTTGGTCGGGCCATTTCCGACGTCAACTTTGCGTAACAAGTGAGTCGTCGTAGCCACAGACTACCTCGCCCACTACGCCGAAACCAGGGCCCTGCCTCGAGGTAGTGCCGCCGAGGTAGCGAAGTGCTTCGTCGACAACTTTCTGCTGCGCCGCGGCGCCCCAACAGTATTTATAAACGACAGAGGCACGGCTTTTACGGAATACCAAACGTAAGCAATTTCGAAATACAGCCAGACAGCTCACGGAAGAACCCCTGCCTACCACCCGCAGACGTATGGCCTCACAGAACGTCCGAATAAAACCCTCGACGACATGTTGGCAATGTACGTCGACGTCGAACACAAGAATTGAGACGCTATCCTTACGTGCGTAACTTTCGTCTACAACCCAGAAGTACAAGAAACCACACAGATGGCCCCTTTCAAGCTTATTTTCGGAAAGAGCCCCACAACGACGCTCGACGCCATGCTACCCAACGTCACCGACGAAGATGACGTCGACGTCACTGTCTACCTTAGCGCGCCGATGAAGCCCGACAGCTCACCCGCCTGCTCATCAAGAATCAGCAGACGACCGAATGCCACCGTTACAATGCTCGACGACGCTTCGTGGAATACCAACCCGGCCAACGTGTGCGGGTCTGGACAACGATACGACGACGTGGACCCAGCGAAAAACTTCTTCGGGAATTTTTGGCCCATACAAGGTGCTTCGACGTCTGGGCGCTCTAGACTAAGAGGTCATCCCGGACGGCAACACGAACTCTCAGCGGCACCGCGCACGACCTGAAGTCGTCCATGTCGTGCGCTTTAAGCCGTTTAATACGCGTTAGAGAACCTTAGGACTCTGCGTTTTCATTTATCATTGTACTTTGTTTGAGTATGCACTTTTCCCCCTTCTATCTTCTGTTACAAGCATCTGGACGACGCTTGTTAAGATGGAGCAATGTCACGCACGCTTCTTTTTCGTATTTTTATATAACCGGTCCGTTAAACGTATAATCACTGCCTTGCGCAAACCGCGCCCGAATGTCTGGGACACTTCCAGATTATTTTAGAAGCTTCTGTGAAGTTTGAGTGCGCAACGCTAACACCAGAGTTTTCAGGCGAAATGTAGAGGCCCGTGTACTTAGATTTAGGTGCACGTTAAAGAACACCAGATGGTCGAAATTTCCGGAGCCCTCCACTACGGCGTCTCTCATAATCATATCGTGGTTTTGGGACGTTAAACCCCAGATATTATTATTAACACCAGAGTTTATTCTGGACTTGACCCGGCCACCAACGATAACCCAGGAATCATCGAAGCCACAAGTATAAAATGCCTACACGTTTTACTCCTGATCAGATTACTCGACGTCCGACGCTGTTCACACCGCTATCAGTGTACAGCTTGAATTGCTTCTACACAGACCTTTAATTTTGCGGGCACAAGTTCACTCTAATAAAGAGTTCCGTATTTCCGAGTCCTGCTGGAGCCTTCTTCACCACCACGACCACGTGACTATCCACGTGTGTTCTACACAGCATGTCGCCACGAAGTCGTTTAATGCGACTCGCTTAGAAACTTATTTCCGCAAGCTAGCTTGAAAATACAGTTTGTCGGCTCCTGATCTTGATCAAAAGTGTTCCTGAAAGCTGAGAAATTGCTACTTCTGATCGGTCGCGTGACACCACAAACAAGAAGAAGCACAGCACTGAAAGGACATACATTATCGTATTACAAGGACAGTCGAATAAAACTGATATTCGTATATCTTTTGAATGAATCGACCCTAATTTGCTAGGTTAGTTGGAGTAACGTGAATTGTATTTTACGAGATACGGGCGCAATAAACGCAGCTCTACTGTACAGTATGTGATTCAGTGAAGCAGTACTTAATGTTCGCCAGTATTTCTTGTTTCGTTGTTTCAAGTGCGTGAGAAAACATTCTGAACAGTGTACCTTGAACTAATAAATATCAAGCGTTCTGCAAAAAAAAAGTCATGAATACAATAGTGGCACTTAAAGGGCCCCTCACCAGGCCCCATAGCAAATTTTAGTTAGACGCTGGAAGTTGTTGTGTGCCGAATGAAGAGCAGTATGCCGCAAGAATTTTTCAAATCGGTTCATTACGTGCTGAGAAAAACAATAATTTGTAGCGGCGCGAAACCATGATGCGAGGAGGCGAGTTTCAAACCCTTGCCACTCGCCCCGTGTAGCCTTAGCAAGCCAAATCCCTTCCCTGCCCTCTTCAGTTGACACATACGCATGAACACGTCATGCGCATGCATGGTCACGTGCGCATGACGTGTCCGAACCAGCCCGAGCACGCGAGCGGCGTTGCACGGCCGCTACCTTTTTTTTTATGTAGCATCCGTGGGCGTTTTGTCCGCGTTCTCTCTGGTGTACTGCCTGTTTCTGCGGGACGGGCATGAAAGTTGAGACATTTGTACGGGCACGAGAGTGTCGGTATCATGAGCCAGTGCCGCATTAACGTTTACTTGGACGCGGTAGAAAAAAGCAGCATAATGAGTGCTCGAACGCGCCAGAACATTACTTTCGTTTCCAGGGCTGGCGTCTGCTCGATGCGCTAACCGCGGGGACACGACGCATAGGAAAGGGAGGCACATTAGCTCCGCATGTCGCTACAATTCACGAAAAAAAAATGAAAAAGACGCACACATTCCCTTTGTGTGTCTCATTATTTCTTTTAAGTTTTATTATTCTATTCAAGCAACAAATTACACAAACTACACATGTCGTGTCAAATAATTATCGCAGTGTCACGTGCTACTGTTGGCGACGTCAGAGCACAGTCGTCTACGTGGAGGAGCGATGTCACAGCACTGCAATCTACGTAGGGACATTTTCTCATGTACGTCATCCCCTCATTCTCTAAAGCGCGCGCCCGCGAGAGGAAGGGCAAGCAGCGTCCAGCTTGAAATTTGGCCGATTTCCGCGGCGCGTAGCGTTGCAAATTTTGGCAGACGTGATCGTGAACACCCAGTGTATGCATTGCGCTCGTTAGCTCAAAATTGTCAAACCTGGTGAGGGGCCCTTTAAAGGGGTCGTGAGCCAATTTTGCAAGTAGTGATCTAGTGACCTCAGTATCGTAGTTTACTGCGTCCCGAATCGATTGCCACAAAAGTTTCTCGAATCTCTCAAGAATGAGCTGAGTTACGGGGATTTGGCGCACGCTCTCAGCGCTTTCTCTCTTTTCTCGGGCCGACGAGCCCTCTGGAAGCTACACAGAGAGGGATGGCACGGGGGGAAAGAAGTTACGTCAGCGCGCGTAATGAAACGCGATCGCTCTCCCGCTGTGATTCGCATGCGCGAGTGCGGCTACCGTGTAAAGTTAGCGGACTGAGGAGTGCGGCTCCGGCAAATGGCGGCACCCCGTTACAAGAAGCGCATCTGATCCAAACGCCGCTCTCGATTTATGTCGGCTATCGGCCAATGAGGATGCTATGTCTTTTGCTACGCGGAGAAGCAGATACGCGACGTGAACCGGCAGACGCCCCGCCCACCGACGACAGTGAGAACCGGCCTCTGTTTGAAAAGAGGGCGCCTGAGGAAAGAGCAACTTCGCGTTCCGCTTGTAGCCTTTACGCTGCGCGCACGACTGCAATATTCGGCAGAGCAGTTCATAGCCGTGTCAGCTTTCCGCAGGATGTGTTTTTTCAACTAGCCCAAGTGGTGCTTCATGACCCCTTTAAGCACAATTACGTATATTAGCTTAAATATCTTACTAGAGGACGAATTACATAATAAATTAATATAAAGCAGTAAACAGTGTCAATCGATCTGCACGCTTTTAGATAAAAACATGTATAATGTGAAAGCAGCACGGCATTCAAGCGCCCCGATATTCGGATATCTGCTTTCTTCATTGGTGTAGCAATAAAACCGACTAGTGGGCTAGTTGGTACTGCATTTCTTATGTTTCAGCGCAAGGAGGCACGAACACGAGCAAGAAGGGACGAGGACACGGCGCTACTAACAACTGACGTTTATTGCTCATGATAACAGAATAAATACCGAGCGCAAGAAAGAGGGGAACACGTGTCAACATCACCTTCACACCAACAAACTGCTTAACGGCCACAGCGCCACCGCTACCGCGACAGGAATGCTATCTCTTTTTGAGTGAGCGAAATAGACGGGCAGCTTACACAATCTTTGCTTTTGTTAATCTCGAAAGCCTCTACAATCTCCCTGGTCATCTGGTCTGAACTTCTCGCGATCACTTTGGTTTCGTTAAAAATGGGCTTACAGCCACAGCGCATGCAGTGTGCTGCCAGATGCCCAGTCGTCGACAGTTTGGTTACATTGTAAGAATGTTCTCTTAGGCGGTCATTCAGGCATCTGCCCGACTGCCCAACGTACTCTTTCCCACATGACAAGGTGACAGAGTAAACAACACCTTCTGCGCATGGCACAAACTGATAGCGATGCTTCTTGCTGCAGTTATAACGCTTCTGCGTCGAATTATTCACACGTGCGCACAAACCAGAAAGTTTTAATGGGGTGGAAAAAAACAACATCCACACCAACTCTTTTGCCAATATTTTTTAGATTGTGGCTCAGGTTATGCATATAAGGCACCACAACGACTTTTTTTCTGGGGGTCTGCGATGTGACCTCACGATTTCCAGTATTGCATTTCTTTAACATGCTGCCAGCCACCGCCGTAAGCAGCTGGATGGGGTAGCCAGCTGAGCAGAGGCGCGAAACTTGGTTGTCAAAACTTTCCTGCGTGCGATGCCCACACGTTTTTAGGAGAGCATTTCTAAGAGACAGATTGATGATGCCCCGTTTGACTAATTTCGAATGCGCAGATGCGTACGGTAGGAGGGGCTTCTTTCCTCGGGGTTCGTAGCACCAACACGTGTGACTGTCTAAAATATGAAGGGTGAGGTCTAAGAATCTAATGCGTCCATTGACTGGCTCTTCACAAGTTATTACTAAAGGTTCCAGGCATTCGCGGAAAACCGAGCAAATGGTCGATGTAGCAAGCGCTACGGATTCACTGTCACACTGTACGAACACCAAATAGTCGTCGACGTATCGAAAAACCTTAGCAACCATCGTTGCCTCCAAGCGAGTCCGAAGAACCCTGTCGTAGTGCGCGAGATAGAGGTCGCTTAAAAAGGAGGCGAGACAGGAACCAATACAAACGCCTTCTCTCTGCAAAAACGTTTGGCCACCGTAATCGGCGAACGTGGAAGACAAATAAAACTTTAAAAGCTCTAAACACTGGCTGGTGGATAGACCTACTTCGTTCTGGAAGCTCACAGTGCCGTGTTTGTCAATAGCGTCTTCCACGCACATAAAAAGTTCCTTATGAGGTAAAGAAACAGATCTTTAATGTCCAGAGAGAAGACAGAGAAGTTTGCATGATTGTTCTCTTTTAAAAAAATCAATCACATTGTCAGAGCTGCTAATCATGAAAGGGTCGTCAACGGTTAAAACCTTGAGTTTTGCCTGTAGAAACCGGGCAACTGTTTCCTGCCAACAGCCCTTCTCTGAAATAATTACACGGAACGGGCAATCCTCTTTATGTGTCTTTGCAGAAAAAAAACATCCGCAAACACAGACCCTTGGTCTTGTCCAGATAGCGAATAACTGTTTCTAGATCAAGACCCCTACACAACCTACGCGCCTCTCTCTTGACTTTTTCAGGGCATACGTCGTTTCGTTTTACAAAGACAGAACTTATCGCGGCTAATGCCCTAGAATTATACGCTCCTTTTTCAAGCACAGTAAAACCGCCTTCTTTATCGGCAGGAACTAAAAACAAGGAGTTGTTCCTGAGGTATGTGCCGTGTCCTCGTCCCTTCTTGCTCGTGTTCGTGTCTCCTTGCGCTGAAACATAAGAAATGGATATATATATATATATATATATATATATATATATATATATATATATATATATATATATATATATATATATATAGTGTGCTCCATATCTATCTTTAACCAGAGTTCATGCCAACGTAATGACGACGCAACCAAATGCATGTTGGTGACTATATATTGCCTGGAGTATACGTCCGCCTATTTTATTGTGTTCTCATTATTTTGCTTAATTAGGCCACTTTAATTAACTAACTTCTGAAGCAATGAAGCTAAGCGAAAGGCTTTAGTGGGAAAGTTGTGGACTATTCTGATTCGCTCCACCGCTTCGATCAATAATATCAGAAATGAATTGTACGGTACCTGTTTGAATTGCCAAGGACGCTGCGAATATAGCGATAGCGCCGACGCTTTGCTGCAAAGAATGTTCAAGCAAACATGCGTCCCACGTATGAGTGAGCGTCCTCTGTTCAATAGCGTCATTAACGTAGCAGTGAGGTCTCCTATGTAGAACTGACCACTGGGCCAGTAGGTAAGCATTGATGTCTTGAAAAACGACGCAACCGAATAAGAAGGTAAACGTGGGATAACAGACCGCTTCGCGAAGCTTGCGTTCATGTGTTTCAGGGGCGTAGCCAAGGGGGGGTCCAAACCCCCCCGAAATTTTTCAATTTTGCATGTGTATATATACACGCACACATACAAACGCACGCACGAACATACATAAAGTATGTTTGAACCCCCCCCCCCCCGAAAAAAATTTCTGGCTACGCCCCTGATGTGTTTCTAGTATTTCTGTATTATTAGATTGCTCCAATTGAAAGGAATGAGCTGTCCCTCTTTCCTTTGTGAGCGTGGTTCGCTACATTACGGCTCGCGGGTCTCCATTGTGAGAATTGCTAGAAAATACCATTCAATGTCCTCTCTTCGATCGCACTGCAGAGGTATTCTATAAATTGCTTGGCAAGTCGACGATTAACTGTCGTGATAGCAAAAACAGGATAAAGATATAATTCTACCATCAACTCCCTCTCATCTTCGCTGCGAATTCTTATGAATTTACGAAACCCATCGTTTTTGGTGTACGTTATCGTCGACAAGTTTCCCAGGCATCAGTCAGGTTCGACAAATTTCCTAGAATGCGCCTGTTCCTCAACGTAAGATATTCGTGTGAATGAACTGAATTCATCTGGTTTCCGCGATGCTCAGTCTGCGACACTCGCGAAAACCAGTGAGAAACGAGTGAGACATTAATAGTGAGGCCTAATATTAAATGCTCTAATTAATAGCTCACAGGGAGCACCCACTCTAATGCCATTAGGCGCTGTGGGTAATATGAATGAATAAATAAAAAGAGACTAAGCAGCCCATCATATTTCCCGCTGATGTGGCTGCGGCTCAGTTTGAAGCACGCGACAAAACATTTATTAGGTTGTAGTGAAGATTACAATAATCGTCACGCATTCGATATGTAAAGCCGCCAGATGCTCGCAAGAAATAAATAAGCTGGCACTTCAAGTTTTGAATTCGTAGAATATGTATTGTGCAAGGTCGTCGACACTTGGACAAGCATGAAGAACAAAGGTTGTGGAGTATAGACAATACGAAATTATTGTACATGCAAACGGCACGTGACCCACAAAAAAGGAAAAATAAACACATGAAAGCTTTGGTGCTATGGCCGTATGTTGCATTCCAACACTATTAACAACCTAGTACACATTTGCATAAATTCTTGTGACTTATGCGCATGCAATTCATTGTAACCGTAGCGGATGCACGTTGACTGTCCTTTCGCGTTCTCCAATTTGAGGAGAGACAAGCCCATATGAAGTGCACGGCTAATCACTCCCTTGACCGGTAACTGTTTTTACTCGTGCACATCTGTCGCGTAATATATCATCATTCACAAATCTTGACAATGTTTTCAGAGTGAGTTATTAGTTCACATTGAATCGCTTCTACCCGCATCCCTTGTGTTCATACATCCAAGGAAAATAACGCCATTCAGCATCATTCCAATATAACGTTCCCCTTGCGCTAACATTATATTACAAAAAAAATGATAGTGACCTTATTTTTAGGCCTGGCGGTCCCATGCCGCAAATTTCCCACAGGGTGGGTACCATAAGGGAAAAAGTTATTCACCGCAGCGGTGGTAGAGCGTCCGCTTCCAATGCGATAGGCATCAGCTCCGATTCCCAGTGCCTACCGGAAACCCACCGGTTTTTCCTGGAGGTAGAGGCGTACACCAACCTGGCATTCGGTTGTTCTTGAGCACTCATCTCGAAAGGTGCCCCATAAGGTTCTGTAAAGGCCCCTGGGTGCATCTTAACACACCACAGCCTTGATGAAATAGTCGTGCATGCACCGCTGCTGTGGGAGGCAGAGAATTGTTGCCGCCGGGTACCTACCAGTGAAATAGGTACAAGTGCACTTCCGACCTGGTGCCCGGCAGAACGAAGTACATAGTCGCTTGGGCGGGCGCCCACCCTCTGGAAAATTCGACGCAAGGTACCGCCAGACCTAAAATTAAGGATACCCTACTTTTTTTTCTGTTTTGAAGCTCGTTTAAAAATAATTGGATGATTACTAATCCATTCAGCTTTATTTAGTTACTCACCACCATATACATATTCATTCTAAAAAGTGAGGGCGTTCAAACACGGACACAAGAAAGAAGTTACTACACCACAAACTCCGACTAACAACTCAAGATACGCATAACGGCGGGAAAGAAAGAAGGCACCAAAACTTATCTGCACATGCGCATGCAATACGCGAACCTATCAATACGGTACGCGTGGGGGTCTACGTGAAAGATAACTGTAAAGGCATTTGACTTCACCTTTATGCAAGTTAATCGATGGTTGGCTCACGCATGCGCTACCACTATTACCGATATGTCATGCCTCAATCATTAGTCGCGTTTCTTGATTCCTATGCCGGTGCAAAACCTTGCATTAATCGAATTTTGGCGGGCACTTCCACTCTTAAGTTAGCGATCTCTTATGTTCCAATAATCTCTGGTTAATGCATCGGCCCGTCTGTCCTACGTAGAAGCGTCCGCAGCTCAATGGGACCTTACACACCACCTTTCTAGTACAATCAGTGAATTTTTTCGTGCGTCTTACAAAACAAATATCGGTCCGCTTCTTGTCTTTTACTGGCTCATTCTTCCTCTGCACAGCGGCGCAAATCTTACCTATAGCTTATTGGCAGCCGTGAAAACAACATTAAAGCCGTATCTACTTCATATATTCTTTAGCCTGTGAGATACGCAATGAATGTACAGTATATATACGGCATGTTTCTTCCTATCGCTTTCTCAAACCATGCTCGGACTTAACATAATGGACTTCTTTAAACGTTCAGCGACAGTGGCCACTGCATCAATATAAGAGATCGCTAACCGGAGGCTCACCTTCTATGGGTGGTGGCTACGGCTAGTTGGTAGCTCATGCCAATTGTAGCGCGAACTCAGGACGTCTTCGTGTACTTTTTGCCCTTGTCCTGAGTTCGCGCTATAACAATTGTCTCACCTCCTAAGCTATCTTTACAATGTCGAGATTGTATGTGCACGCCAAAATTCGATGAATGCGCAGTTTTGTACCGGCATAGGAATGAAGAAACGTGCCTGATGATTGAAGCATGGCATATGGAGAATAGTGGTAGCGCACGCGTGAGCCAAGCGTCTGTTAACTTACATAAAGATGAAATCAAATGCCTTAACAGTTATCTTTCACGTAGAGCCCCACGTGTGCCGGATTGATAGGTTCGCCTATTGCATGGGCATGCGCAGATAAGTTTTCGTGCCTTTTTTTTCTTTTCCGACGTTATGCTTCTCTTCAGTGGTTAGTCAGCGTTTGTGGTGTCGTCACTTCTTTCATATATCCGTGCTTGCACGTCCTGTCTTTTTATAATGAATACTTACCAACTAGCTCAGCTCTCTGTAATTCTAAGCTTCATATAAATATGCACGACCATTTGAGGGCTAAGAGCTGTGGGACAATGCCCTCTGCGACGGACCTCCCGAGGTCCGCCAGACATTTGTTTAACGGGCCCGTGTCGTCGCCGAGATCATGCTGTGGATCCCGGACTGGGGTTCTCTCCCACATGCTTGGGCGCGCACTGACGACGCTAACCTTTGCGAAAGATTCGATATGCGTAATCATTTTTATTTCCATATTGATATAGTTTTTCATTGGAATTTATTTTACGACGTGTTATATTGCTGATGTGGGAACGGGTGTTAGGGACTTTACTGGATTAGGATTTTTGCTGCACTTACCGTCAGAATGATGTAAATGGCACATGCGCTCATTGATATTGTGCTGTTGAATCGCAGACGGATGTACTGCGTGGAAAAAAGTTATCGAAAAATACAGCTTCCTAAAGTCGAAAAAAAGTTGATATCTAGGCTACTAGTTTTGCACTTCACACCGCCAAATATTTTAACACGACTAATAAGGGCAGCAATTTACTGCAGTGCAAAAGTAACCAGCAAAGAGATCTGTACACTAAAGTTATCTTTAGAAACAATACAGACCAACAACAGATCATCATGTTAAGGCAGGTAGCGCAAAGAAACACATATGAAACACATACGAGTGTTCTCGTAAACAGATCATCCAAGGGCAAGGCACTCTACAGATCATAAATGTCTCTTTCTTGGCAAAGATGCAGGTATGATGTTCAATGACAGTGCGAAGGTAACCTGAAACTTTGTTTTGATGTCAGTCCTTCATGCGACACACAACCCAGATATGTGTCGAATACGTATCTAGGCCCTTGCTGTTAATGAACGAGAGAAGGGGAAATTTTTTGTTTGTTAGACACAACCAAGTGAATCGAGGAGATGCCCTTCTTTCGTTCATTCAGCGAGGTTCTCGCCCCGGCAGTCTTAATGTCTCAGGTTAGCTTGCGAGGGTTTATTGGTCAGCTGCCGGCTCATGCAAAGAGCACGTGCCACGGGACGCCCTGTGCCAAAAATGAGTGTTCCACACTCGCCGCCGGGGCTGCGAGTGGCGCTGGCTAACACTTCCAGGCATTACACATACATAAAAACCAATCTAAGTGGACGGGGCAAAGCCTTTCATCATAGCTCAATTGGTAGAGCATAGAACGCGTAATTCGAAAATTGTGGCTGCAGGTCCCACCCAATGGAAAGGGTGATTTTTCGTGCACCTTAATCCGTTTCAACTTACGTCATTATTGCTACACTACAGTTAAAGACAACAATTAATGCCCGCCATACTTTCCCTTGTCTAATTGTCTGTTCCATTAATTTGATTGTTTCTAGCACAGAAACGAGGCCCTCGAAAAAATTTTCCTTCTCTGCTGCATTAGGTGTGTAAAGGAAGCTTACTTGAAGGTACTTAATTTCTGTGAAACACGTTATGTACTGGTAGTAACAGTAAATGCACATAAAACTGCAAACCCAATGCATTTGAATTAGCACACAACGTATATATAAATTATCGTTGGTAGATGTGAGTGGCAGTTCAATTAAGCTTGTTCAGCGAGTGCATGCTCTGCTTGTCGCTGTATTTGTGTCAGAAAAGTAGGGCAAATATTCGTCCTGCCACTCCAGTTTTTATTTGTTTGATGAACTATATATGTCCCGTCTAATAAAAATTAGTTTAACGGTGAAGTAGCACCGCTGCATTGAGTGCAAAAAATGGCTCAGCATTTAATTTTTCTCGCATGCTCTGTAGTAAGTGTATTTGTACATTTTTGTGTCTTTTTCCGATTAAAGCTCAGCTGTAAATGAATGCGTGTGCTTATCATTCCTTTATGTGTGCCTTGCCTCGTTCTTTCTATTGTTCATTTGGATAAAGTCTATGCATAAGCTATAGACTGGCCTACAGAAACTGCCTCTAGGCGAACTGTAGACCACAATCTACAAAAAAGTGTGAACCCCTTAAGTCCGTAGACAATCAATATATTACGTCTTATAAAGTCTATGGACAGTCTATAGATTTTTGTGTTTGAATATTTTATGGGAAACGTGCAGCAGCTACAGGTGGCGCCACAGTACTCTGCACCAATGCGCCGCCATCGCCACGAGTAGTCCCTTGTGGCCACTTCAGTTTCCACTGGCGTGCTACGAATCGTCGTCTCTCCGTCTGCTACGCCCGCGTTGCATGCAGGTACGTGTGCACGAATGCGACATATTTGAGAAAAGGGGTCGGCTTTCAGAAAGTTAGCAGTGCAGGATTCTTTTGGCACCTCAAACGAAGAGAAAGGACACAAATTATACTGAATCAATCGTGTTTTTCATGTGACAGAAAGCGGATGTGCGACAGAGCGTTTTGAAAGGGCGATCCGTGCGGCCGGGCAGCGTAAACGTCTAACCATAGGCCGCCGCCATCGATGTTTGTATACATTCTTTCTCGTCATTTTACCTGCTTTTTGTTTAGCAAACGATGGTGTTTTTGTCTGACACGTGTTAGGCAACCCCTTGCGATGGGCGCAAGTAAGACGTACGATCCCCGAACTGCAGGTCGCAGTCATTATTGCGTGACAGTTCCGCGAAGTTTTCTGTGCTGTAGTTCAGCTCCGTTTGTAGACGTTGCTCGGGCTGCATGTGTCCTTGAGCAACTTTGTCGCGTGCCAGCTTTGCACGTGATATCTGAGCTATAGTGAGCGATAATATACTCTATGGCACGACCGGCCGGGCTCCCGCGTCCCCTTTTTACGCGGATTCAGCGAGATGACGCCACTGCTACATTTCCAAGCAGCTTTGGCTGCGTTGTCGGGCCGTCGCGGGCCCCTCAGAGTTGTAGCTGCGGTTAATTCTAATGCGTGTGTTTGCTTGCTGGTTCTTGCAAACATAAAACAGCCAGCTTGCTCACCGCATGGCTCAGCTGCTTTATTTTGGCCACGTACACATATTTTTTTTTCATATTTACCGCACGCGCTCAGAACATTCGCTACACAGCGATCGCTCATTATGTGCACACGTACGGCCCTATTTCATTACAGTTGTGGTGCAGGCTTATTATATAGTAGTTCATGGTAGAGGACACAGTGCTCAGATCGGAAATAAAAACGGACGCATCTTTATTAATTGCGATGATTAAAAGATGACTATAAGATTACAGCTGGGATATATGCAGGAGGAGGTCCCGAATTCGAAGACTGGAATGGGACATTATTTTCAAACAATACATAAAAACTACGCTACAGCAGTTTATATAGGCCGAGTACAAAGAGCAATAGCTGGTTTTTGACATGAATAATATAATTAAGGAATATAAAATCTCGAAATAATAAAGATAAAGGAAGTGTTGCGCGATAGTGAAGATTATATAAACAGTGCAAATTACATGAACTACAAAGAATAATTTGGAAAGGCATATGAATGACGCATAAAATAACAGTATACATCATGTGGCATACATATACTGAAAAGGACATTTCCATGACAAGGATTGTAAACAACAGTATAAAGTTTCACAAAACAAACAGGCTAAATCAGACTAGAATAAATTATAGGACACAGGGTATAGTCTAATGAATATATGGGCTACACATAAGTATTGGACAAAAGACTTTTCTTGTCGTCAGTGGGGTGCAAAAGGGGCACTTGCACCCCCGGTTCCCCCCTGCAAGCCCCACCAGCGCTTCCCCTCTCCCATCCCGATCCAACACGGGTTTGCACCCCCCACGAAAAATATCCTTCCGACGTGCCTGCTTTTAGGTGTTTCTCGAATTCGTGAATAATAAGTGTTTTGATGTCTACAAGAAACGGGTCCCAGAACGCGCGACAAGTGAGAAATGGGCGCTCTGAAAAGAAATGAGGTGATGAGAAATGGACGGATGCGACCAGGAGTGATAATGCGATAGCAACATTATTAGAATTCGCGAGAAGGGTGCGTGCGGATAATTGGTGTCAAGAACAGCAAACTAGTAAGCATTAGATAGAGCTTCTAACAATGATTTGTTATACAAACCAGAGTGTAAGAGTTGGAATAAGAATACCGGGCAGATATGTAGTGCGCGCAATGGCGGGGAAGTGGTCAGTAATGTCATTTTGTAAAGACTCCAACGTGAGACGGAAAACAAAAGATTAGACAATGCATGATCGATTATACTGCTCGAGCCGCCAAGAACTAGCTGAGCAAGCAGGGGTAGACATCCGTAACTAAACCATGAAAACAAGATAATAACTTAAGAGTTCAGGGATGAGTCCATTATTTATGTATATAACCCATGGTTATCATATTTTTTTTGTTATCTGAAAATAACCTTGCCGTTATTTTTTCGCGAGAAACATAAAAATCTCAACCTGAGGAAGAAAGTGATGGGTAAAGGCAACCAAACATGAAATTTGTGTTATCAATGTCGAGAAAGTTCGATAAAATAAAATTCCAGCCAAACTGATTCGCAGTTTTGATTGTTTAACGTGAAGTCGTGTCTTTGTTTGAGCGGATACGTTGCCCGACAAGATATAGACAGCTGCTCCACTATGGTCCGTGCGAAAAAATGCAAAAGATCACTCGGGTACTTGTCAAGCAATCAAATCGTAGCGAGATTCGGCGAGATTTGCGAGATTCGGTGAAATTTGCGAGATTCCGGCAGCTGCGCTGTGGTGAACTACTGTGCATCATTGATTGATATGTGCCGCGCGGCCGCTCCGCCGCGCCTAGGTAAAGGCGCAGTGGCGCCACGAGAAATCCTAGCGGCGGTCCGTGGCGTTTCGGACCTCCCAGAGAGGCGGCGCGGCCTGCCGGTGGTGCCACTAGAGTATATTCTAGTTCACTATACCTGAGCTGTCACGTAGCGCAATAGAACGGCGTGGCGCGGCGTCCATTGCACGCATAGTACTGCTAAGGTCAACGGCAGTACAACTTACAAGGGGAATAAATTTTTAAGGTCTCGCGGTCCGCCACGAATTTTGCCAGATATGCGGGGCTTTTTCCGTACTGTTCCTGTTTACGATCTGCGCCGCTAGACAAACTGCAGTACGGCGGAAAAACAACAGCAGCGCACGAGGTAGAATTGCTGGTTCTGTCGATGGCTTTCCGCCAACACAATGTAGACTGTTGACTTGACATCACATTGCCGGCTGCCACTCGGTTCGATCAGCACTGTAAAAATATCAGTTGACTTGCGTGGAGCGTAAATCCACAGCGAACTCGCTACAGCACGTAATTCGTAAACACGCCAGGGATCACTTGGTTTACGCGGCGTACACTAATCCAGCGTTCCCGCTGGTTCCTGAAGCACGGTCACCGCGGAAAACAGAAAAACTATGTTCCAGGTGCGTAGTTCTTACAGTTATAGACACAGTTTACGACACAGCAATTCATACGCGACATTGCGAAGCACCGCTAACAACCCGACACGGCTCCACTCATGGGTCGGCTTATGCGCCGAGCCCGATAGTCGCTTTCGTTCACTCCCGCACCGCGGTGCCACCGGCTCAATGCACGTTTCCTATAGACAAAAGTGAACGAAAGTAGATTTATATAAACCTATACACTTTTTTCTGCAGACATTCTACAGGCATTAATCTACAATAATGAATTTTTACTAATCTACAGACCTTATAGACTTAGACCTTAGACTTTTTGTAGACTAGTCTACAACAACGAGTGCTGCCCTATATCCGTAGGCTTTCTTTAGACAAGTCTAAAAACACAGCTATTGAACGTCGACTGATTTTATAGACAGATGTCTGCCAACTTCATATAGACTAAGGGCAGAGAGAAAGCGTGAAAAAAAAATGTTGCAGTGGCTTAGCTTGGCTATGCCAGGATAACGTAGCGTTAGCAAAAGTTCAGCTGATTATTCTTAGCTTTCCGGATTGTATAGGATTAGCTTGAGTATCATGCTTACTGCTGCTCCAATGACACACACACGGAATACGTATTACGTGGCACACGTATATTTATTTTGCCAGGCAACTACTTCGGGATCCGATGAGTTAAGCTTCTCCGCTCTTCTGCGCCGTTGAGCAGCATTTGCGCTCTCCTTCTCCATGGCTATACCACACTGGCAAAACGACAGTCAGAGGCGCTATCAAGCGGCTCCAGCGCAGTGTCAGACAGAGACTGAACAGCGAAGGCTAGTAGCTGCGCGCGCGCCGGCGCCAGTACGTCTGTCACGGCTACGACGTCACTCCTCTGGAAAGCGCAGAACGGCCGCGGCGGAGTGCGCGGGAGCTGCCGG
Organism: Rhipicephalus sanguineus; assembly: GCF_013339695.2. Classification (NCBI taxonomy): domain Eukaryota; kingdom Metazoa; phylum Arthropoda; class Arachnida; order Ixodida; family Ixodidae; genus Rhipicephalus; species Rhipicephalus sanguineus. The sequence goes on along the minus strand of NC_051182.1, from coordinate 33,755,392 downwards.
CTTCGTTGCGCCAGCTGTGTGACATCACTGATCCTCGCGCATGCGCAGCACGGCTCTTGAGGAGGCACGCGAAACTGGCGCGGCTAGGCCAGTGTAGCTAACGCTAAATATATATATATATATATATATATATATATATATATATATATATATATATATATATATATATATATATACTTTAAGTGTTACTCTGGGTGAAAAATCAGTTTCGTCACAACTTGCACACGCCACAGAAGCTATGTTTAGGATGATCACAGTGTACTGAAACCAACTCCAAGTGCTTATGAGTATTTTACAAGTAAATACATTATTCCTAGTGCATTTCTATCATTTATTCACTGTTCAGATCCAATGAAGCAGTAAAAAAATTGGAATTTTGGATAGAATATTTCAAAAAAAAAACTCGTGTTGTAAAGGGTTAAGGATATGTGAGCTCAAAGCAACTAATGCTAGCTGCAACGCAGATTATTCATTAAATGACTCACAGCAATGAGAACATCAGGCATGATAACGCTTTATTTTATTTTCACACCTAATTGTTTAAAAAATTAAGCAAAATGGATACGCACTCAGTATTACACCAGATTCGTAATGCACAACAAAACGAATGAATATTGAGTTCGAGAGAGAGAGAGAGAAGTCTTTAATGAAGAACAGAAAATTTTGCAGACGTATATAAAGGCTCTTGCATGCTACTCTGTATGAATTTTACTCGTCTGTATATTTTACTCCATGTAATATTCTTTTATATCATGATAATAAACTTATTGATTGATTGATTGATTGAAAAAAAATATATATGTATTGAGTGGTATCCTATAGACAAGAAGGTGGAGCTTCACTGATTCACGAGCAGGTAGCTTCACATTCAAGTACCTCGTGCAAATGCCAAGAAGCTTAGTCGAACACTGTGGTGACCCGTCGTGTACAGTGTCTCGGGGAAACGCATACAGCGGTACGACGATAACGGTTTTCCTGTTGTGCTCGGACCACATCAGCCGAATAATCGCCATGAAATCATTATTGGCGACATATAATTTCCTCGTACGAAGCACTATTGGCAAAATATAATCTCCAGCGCTTGTTACATGGTTGCTACAAAGATATACATTTGACCTGCGGAGGGGGGGCCGGGCCCCCCGGGACGCCCCTCACCTTAAGCCATGGTTAAGCCCACCATTTGAAAACCAAGCACGGCTGATCCACTAGGTTTTCTAAGCTGGTGAAAAGATCTCAAACGGCTGCATATGCGTCGTGCTCTCACTTGTCACTTGAGCTTATTCTGAAAACAATCACGTCAAAACTAGTGCCTCAGAGAAGCATGCTTTCTGCAACAAAGCAGGTGTTGTACTGACCTCAAAGATCGACGTCACTTCGAGGCGGTAGATTACAGGCACAAACACTTGCGTTGCCAGTGGGAAAAGAAATAGCGGTGCTATGCACGCCCACATGAGGTGCCAACCGTAGGCGTAATAGTGCGCAGGAATAGCGACGAGCCCCGTTGAGGAAAGGATGGAGGCCACTGTTGAAGCGGCCAGGGGAAGCATCATGAGGGTCCTGCTTCCGAGGAACACTTCCAGCACGGCGGAAGTTGGACCGACGTGTCGCCCATGTTGGCGGAAGGAGAAGTAAAGGCCGAGACAAAAATTTCCCACGACCAGAACTCCGAACAGAACGTATTCAATGGCGTTGAGCACCGACGGCATCTTCGCTTTCTTGAGGTCCTCAGAGCCACTACTGTCTTACCTGCACGACACATTCCACTATTGAGTTATTCTGTGTGGAGCAAGTTCGTCATTAGGTTCGGAGCTTCAAGCACCAATTGTCAGTGTGTATGCTGGATGTGTACGTTTATTCTCGCTGCTGAAACGTAAATAAACGAAAAATTTCGGCTGTTTTACTACGAAAGGATGAATTTCTTTGGGCAGTTACAGTCCAAAACACACTTCGAAATAAGCAAGTCCTTCAGACAACGAAGAACTGAAGCAAAAGAATTGACATCTTATAATATAACTTTCGCAGAGTATGCGAATGTGAAAATGGAATTTTTATATAAAATACAGCCAACTGCACTTGAGCCCTCTGAATTATGAGGTGATGGCCATGTAAAAACTTGAATTGATTTAGAATTGTTATGGCGTTAGTACATATCGTTTTCTTTCGAAGGTTGCTGGGTTTATTGGCCAGGAAAGGCGGAACGAGGGCGTAATCCTCTGGAGTTTGTTAACATGGCCTCGCCACCATAGTTCCTTCCAAAATTGAATAGTCCTCCTTATTACATCGTTTCTTTACAACACTTATTGGTGATCCGTTGATATATGGGTTTACAGCGTCTGTATTACACTCTGAACAACTTTTTCGCCAAAAGAAGTTGTCCTCATCGTTGGTAACATTGGGCACAATAAAGAAGAATGCCCGAGTTCTTTTTTCGTTATCCAAGATTCACGAGAGGAAAATGGTTCATTCTTATACGACAATGCACAGTACACAACTCAATTTTTGTTAGGCTACATCTAAGAACTCTTCCCCTCCCTCCCGCCTATCTTATTCGTCTTCATTTTTCCTAAGATTCAAGAAAGGATCATTTTATCTGCACCAGGCTGCTCGAAGTGAGGCCCTAGCGTCATAATAAAAATATTTTTCATTTAAGAGGAAAGCTACGAACTTCATTTTACGTCGCAGTACCATGTTCGTTAGAATGGTTCACGCGCATTGTCAATCCTTCGACAATGTATGAATACAAATTGCGCCATCGCCAACCACTTTCACAGAGACGTACGTCTCGCACATTCCAAACGGAAAAAACACACGTGTACCTGTTGCACGTAGAGCATTCTCAATGCTTACGTATGGAGCTTTTCCACGCACTCTGCCATGGCAGCGATGTGTTGTCACACTCTCATACTCCTAGTAACGAATGCAGTTCATGTTATTCTTATTCCGCTACACACAATCTTGTCTTTTATTTGATGCGGTAACTTATTTTTTATAGAGGGCAGTAATGTGGGTGATGGCACGGGGATGGCCAGTTGATGCATGCAGGAAACGTCTGTAACTCTTTCATATTGTGGAAAAGACCGTACACAGCTTGTTATGCCCAAAGAGCACACAATCCACACCGGTTGCACCTGTGATTCTCTCTGGCCGTGCAGGTGTGATAACGAAAGAGAAAAGCATGGTAAAAAAAGCGACCGTTTCGCAGCAAGGGCCAAGGAATGAAAGCGATAGCAACAAATTGGAATGTTGTCATAACCACTAGACCACCGTGGCGGTAAAGTGGAATGTTTTATGCGTAGAGCTAACTTCTTTGTCATCCAATCCGGCGTAAGTCAACAAAATGCCGCCGTGAGGAATCGGGGCCGTTGCAGCCAGCGAAGCCACATTCCAGCATATCGGACAAACACAATCCTACAATAATCGAGTGGGAGGCGACCCTATCCAGTTTTTACCCAGTGCAGCAACAAGCCCTGGCCGACCGAGCCCTGACGGCGGCAAGAGCCAATGGTTTTCCGGACTACGAGGTCCGAGTACTAGCGACTCAACTAGTCAGAAATAAATGCTTAATTCCCTCTCTGCTGTCTATCATTTGATTGTAAATCGAGCGGCGAGAACAGCATTCACGGAGGTATGAGCCGTCTGCTGATGTATGTAACTATAAAGCACGCACCACTACGCAAAGTGCGCTGTCTTCCAGAGCCACGCAGCCGCCCATCGGCCCCTCTCCGGCCCCTCCATAGGGCTTTCGTACGACGAAAGACAGCCGGCACGTTTATTATCCGCTTCGGCCGCTTTCCCTGGATGCGCTCACACGCTTTCAGTTAAACATACAACATGGGACGCGTAGGGCGATGTTATCGATCTGGACTTTATACGGAACCTCACGCCGATGGCAACATCGACGGCAAGAACGCGCCGCGAGTTTCCATGTAAATTACTATCGCTATAAAAGGCGTGCTCAAAGAGTCGCAGCATTCGCACTTTCAGCTAACTGCTGTTCAGGAAGCGTGGTATTTGAAAACGCACCACACTAGCGCCATATCGTAGCACAGTCATGACGAAACCGAACACTTCATCAGACCAATCAGATACGCTAAAGCAACTACACATAAGAGGTACGCTTCATTAGAACCTAGTGGACTAGCAAATGAGAGACGATAGAATAGAGTCGAGGTAGAGCAGAACAACGTCCACGTCTACGAATCTCGGCAAATATAAGCGTACAGTGCACATATGCTGACCCGACGACTACAGGAGGCGTATATTTCAAGGAAATCCATCGTTGACAATTTGCATAAGACTTGATGTAGGCGCACTCTTCTGGCTCATCTTCATATTTCTGCACTCATTAGGGTCGGGCTATTTGGTACCGATCAATAGCTCCTGAAAGCGCAAAAAACAGGATACCGCAAAAGACGTGCAAAGGACAAGCGCTTTTCCTGTGTTCTTTCGTGGTATGGTGCGTTTGTTGTTGGTTTTTTTTTTATTGCGCTTTCAGCATCTACGGTTCATATTTCTGCCTAACAAAATCCGCTTTTTCGTCGCTCCCTATTTTTGCACGTTATAAGTACTATAAGCGACGTGTCATTTACCGTAAGCGCCAGAAATTGAAGTGTGCAATGAAAAATAGTCGACAAAAACGATTTTATGAGGGATGCCCCTCATAACGGCCAGCGTATCCACAAGGCCGTTTTTAAAGTCTATGACCAACGCAAGCTTCCATAGGCGTTATAACGAGTGTGACAAAAGGGCAGCCCCCCCCCCCTCTCCTATTCACCTAAGGGGAGGTGGCAATGTTTGCCCCGTGCGTTTACTCAGGCGAACCTGTACCGTCATTGTTTAAAGAGCAGGGTTATGGCCACGCAGGTTTCTGACGATAATGACGGCCGAAGGTCCCCGATGCTGCATTTCAAGAACTGCTTACTTCCCATCTGTACTTCCGGAATGCCAGGGACCAAAGGCAGGCCATCGTGAGAAGCACGACATCGATTTATTTTATTTTTGTTTGCATTGTGAAGGATGTTGCCCGTCGGACTCGAACAACAGGAAGGGAGGGGGGAGGTTGCAGCGGTAAAGTTACGCCCCCCCCCCCCAATGTGGGACCCTGCGCACGCCTATGCAAGCTTCCATTGTCCTGCGGCTCCTTCTGATCGTAGCGATAATTTCACGTGGTTGTGACGGTGAAGTACGCAGGCCAGTAAGGATTGAAGAGTTTACTTCGCGGACCCGCGGGTCCACCTAAAAAAAGTAAAACTCGGAGTGCAACGATATCAGCGAGCAGAATCATCGACCGTCGATAATCTGATCTGGAGCGGTACACACCGTCTTTTATAGATAAGTGTTCGAGCCCTCCAGTGTTATCGCTGGTGCTCGCGTTGACCGCAGAATAAATTCCACCTACTCGTGTGCGGAATCTCACAGAAAAGCCCAAAGCAATTGCGACGTTTCCCAAAGTTACCGCAGAATGCGCCGAGCTGGAGTACCAGTTTCCGTGGATGAGGCCCGATCACACAAAAATAAGCAAGCGTCCGTGGCAATATTATATCCATGTGTCTCTGAACATCACTAAAAGTTTTTGGTATCAGTTGCCAAACATGTAGTACATCGCATAATTAACACATCGTAAACTCGGCGATATATTTTCAGAAGAAAATCCTTAGTGACACGAGGTTTATCATTCGTGGTGATGCACAAAGTCCCATGCATTTATTGAGATCATTACCTGACGCTTTGACACTGCCACTATCTCTTGTTCAAGACACATGATACACCAGAAGACAACTTCCAGACACCGCTGTGAAGATGACATCACGTAATGGACATCTAACACTGTTCACTTAGAAACGTTATTTCCAACTTTCCGCAATCCTGCGCGCTCAGGAAAAACACTAACTTCTCATAAACAACTAACCTGATTCTGTTGAATAGCCTGGAATCGTCAGCAATTTAAATAAATTGGGGTCGTGTCCTACGAGAGTCACATGCGCCAAATGCAAACGCGGACCTACTTCTGACAGCGCAGCTGTGCATGGCTATTCCGACTGCGTGTGAAAAAAACCCTAGCGCTCTCATGTGCTACAGAAATAGGGCAAACCCAACACATAGGCGGCAGTGGGCTATATTTGTGTCCAAGTTGAGCCCTGACACTACATCTGCTGACCTCAAGAAACGCATTGTGTCTGTTGACCTTTCTGCCATTTCCTGCCGGCGGCTCAAAACAAAATATCCTTCTTACTCCTCGTTCTGCGTTACAGTTGACGAAGATACATCGAAACGTCTGAATGACCCGTCAATGTGGCCGTGCGGTTGCATTTTCAAACCATTCCGTGGGATTCTCCACGACGACATGCTCCATCCCTCAGAGTGCGCACCCGTAAGCAACGGTGCCGTGTAATTTGGATATATTTTATCAGAACGCTCGTGGTCTTCGCACTAAGACGCGCGAATTCTCTGCTAATGTTGTTTCGTCTCGCTCATTTTGCTGCAATTTATGTGATCTGAGCAGTTCTTCTGGTAAGCCTAACGAAGACAACTCGGCGGCGTGCAGCGATGAGCACTGCAGCTCTCAAACTGGTTCCCTATCCACGTGTGCCCCTCCGGGTGGTGAGGGTGTTGGTGGTGACCTCGCCGGGCTGCGCCGCCTCCTCCTCGACGCGTTGGAGGGAATCTCGTTCCTCAGCGACGAGGTATCCCAACTACGCGAAGAAAACGAGCGCCTCCGTAAGGATCATTCCCGCGGTGTTGAACAACAAGCCCGTGTGGTCGCCTCCCTTCGTGCAGAGGTCCGCTTCCTGCGTGAGGAGCTGACGCGCCGCACGGCCGCCGTGTCAGTGAAGGCACCTGTGATCCCTCCAGAGCAGGTGACCGTTGGCCGATCTGTGACCTCCAAGCAAGCTGCGTACTCTGAACAACCTCTGTCCAAAATTCTTTCATCTTCGAATTCGCCGCCAGGTGACGTAGACACGTCCGAGCGTGTCAGTGTGATGCCTGCGACAGCCTCTTCTGCAGCGGTAACTGATGGTGTAAGAAAGAAGAAACCTGCCTCGTCTGGAGCATTGAAGACATCCGCTATATCTGTAGCTCAGCGGCCACAACGGCCACAACGGCCAAAGGCCATTTTTGTTACGAAGCTGAGCCCGGACACCACTGCTGCTGACATCAAAAAACATATTGCTTCATTCGATATGTCACCCATTTCCTGCCGGCGACTCCAAACAAGATTCCAGTCATATTCTTCATTCTATATTGAAGTTGACGAGGACACGCTACAACGCCTGAATGACCCTTCGATGTGGCCCCTCGGATGCCTCTTCAAGCCATTTCGTGGGGAGCTGCGCAATGACATGCTTCATCCCTCTGAGCTAGTGCCTGGAATCGAAAGTGCCGTGTAACGTAGACATATTCTACCAAAATGCTCGGGGTCTGCGTACCAAGACACTCGAGTTTTTCTCTAATGTTCTTTCGTCTTCTTTTCCTATTATCGCTATTTCTGAAACCTGGCTCGGCACTGAAATTCCCTCATCGGACTTTTTTCCCCCGACCTACACCACCTTCCGCCGTGACCGAGATTTCAGTGAAACCAAACAGAAAGGCGGTGGCGTGCTGATTGCCATTGATAATTCACTGAAATCCGTTAGACGGAAAGACCTAGAAACTATCGAAGAATCGATCTGGCTAGAAATTAACCTTGAGCGCCGTGAAAAATTGTTGATTGGATGCTTCTGTTTACCGCCCAGCATTTCCCCTGCCTCGTTTCACGATGTCATGTCTTCTATTGTACTTGTGATATATTCTCATAGTGGGCACAGAATTATTGTTCTTGGGGATTTCAATGCACCTGGAATTGACTGGAGCACGCTTACCTTTTCTCATTACAATCATTTCACAGAGAAAAAGTGCAGCCTGCTCTTGGACTTTCTGGCGTTTAATTCCCTAGTGCAACATAATTCAGTCGTCAATTCCAGTGGCAACGTCTTAGACCTGTGTGTGTCAAACGATCAACCCCTTGAAGTTTCCCGCTCCAACATCTCTCTTGTACGTCCGGACAAATTCCACCCACCACTTAACGTAAGATTATCTGCATCAGCCGAAACAACGAGCTACAGCAGTTACGTAAACAAATCTCCAAGATTTGCGTTCAAGCGAGGTGATTACACGGGCCTCTATCATCACTTGTCCACCGTTGAGTGGTCACAGGTTACTGACAAACCTAATGTTGATGACCAGGTTGATCGGTTTACGGAGCTTGTACTGAGCAGCATGCTTAATTTTATTCCCCAGTATACACCTAAACAACGTAAATATCCCCACTGGTTCTCATCTGAACTTATCAGTGCACTGAAGCATAAAGATCACGCACACAGGAAATCTAAATGTTCTCCGTCCAGCGAGTGGAAGGAAGAGTTCAGCTTTTTTCGAACTCTCTCTAAACGCCTATATAAACGGGATCATAGTTCGTACATTGAATTCTTAGAAAAAAGCGCCTCTGGCAGGCCGGCTGAGTTTTGGAAGTATGTACGTAAACGGTCTAGCAAAAGCGGAGAGTCCTTCAGACTACTAGACTCAAATGGGGTAGAAGTGCATGCCGTCGCTGACTGTTTTTCCACACATTTCTCATCCGTTTATAAGGCCTCAGACTCCAGCACTGATATCAGACAACAGCCCAAGGCAGTTAGCTCATCCAGTGCTTTGTCGCTGGATGAAAATCTTATCAGCGAATGCATTAAGCGCTTAAAACCATCCTTATCATGTGGCCCAGATGGCATCCCCTCCGCCATACTAAAAGCATATGGTACTATATTTGTCCCAGTACTGACTACGATATTTAATAACTGCCTGGACACTTCCGCATTTCCTAGCATGTGGAAAACTGCTCGTGTTTTCCCAGTATTTAAGTCGGGCTCTAAGACAGATGTTTCTAATTATCGCCCGATTTCTCTACTATGTGCCACATCAAAGATCTTCGAACTGGCTCTTCACAAAATATTGTCTTTTAGTGTGAAAAACTCATTGATTCCAAATCAACATGGTTTTCTTGCTGGCCGCTCAACTACCACAAATCTTGCTAGTTTCATGACGCAGATCTCCACACCTATTTCTCAGAGAGGACAGGTTGACGTAATCTACTGTGACCTGAGCAAGGCTTTTGACGTAGTCAGCCACACACTGATTATGGTTAAACTTGCGAACTTTGACGTTGACTTGCCGATTGTGAATCTATTGCACAGCTATATGCTCAATAGATCTTGCTATGTTGCCGTAAATGGCCAAACCTCTTCTTTGTATAAAGTGACTAGTGGGGTCCCTCAAGGGTCGGTATTAGGCCCACTCCTATTTTTAATTTACGTTAATGATGTTTCTTTTGCCATTCGTAATTCTTCTTTCCTCTTGTATGCCGATGACATCAAGATATTTAAGGAAATTCATTCAGTTAACGACTGTCGCTTGCTGCAGTCAGATTTGTGTTCTTTTTCCGAATGGTGCAACGGCAATAACCTTTCTCTAAATACCTCAAAGACAAAATTCATGTCTATCACTCGCAAAACATCTAGCGTGTCATTTCAATACTTTGTCAATTCTGTGCCGCTATACAAGGTTTATGAAATCAGTGATCTTGGTGTTGTTGTTGACAGCGCGTTAAACTTTTCTTCTCACGTTAAGCGTGCTGCTATGCGGGGCCTTAGTTTTCTCGGATGTGTTTGTAGAATATCTCGAGAATTCAGGTCTCCCATGGCCCTACACAAATTGTACACGGCAATATGTCTTCCGCAACTTGAGTATGCGTCCGTGATATGGAATGGCATTGCTCAATCCAGCGGTAACACCATTGAACGAGTCCAGAAAAAATTCCTCAGCATATATAACCATCGCTTTGCTAAAAATGACTCTGGATCTCGTTCAAGTACTACTGAATCATTATCACTGCCATCACTTCACTGCCGACGAAATCGTTCTGATCTCTTATTTCTCTACAAGCTAGTCCACAGTATCATATCCTGCCCTGTACTTCTCAATTGTGCTAATTTTCGAATTCCGCGTAAGTTAACCAGAGAGAACAGACCGTTTCATGTACCCGCCTGCTTCTTCCAACACTCTACCGTTCACAGAATACAAAGTCTTTATAATGTTAATTTTCTTGATCTTGACGTTTTTCATAGTCCACAATCATTGTTTTTATCCGAGCTTTGCACTGTTTTGACATAGTATGGCACAATGTACAAAGTCTTCCCTTCTCCGTCTTTCCGCATAGTTGTATATGTGCATTCTAATTTTTTATTCCCCTTCAATATTTCTCATATTGTCTTATTTTACTCCTCCCCGTTTGTGTTCATTTCTCTTTGTCTACGTGTTTTTGCTCTTTTTATTTCTGAAGACTGTCTGTGTTGTATTGTTTATTTTTATTGATTTTTTTTTGCGTGCGCCTGCACAAAGACCTCACGGTTGTTCCTGGGCACGTTAAATAAATGATTGATTGATTGATTGATTGATTGATTGATTGATTATTATTATTATTATTATTATTTTGTAGTATTTATTAGTTTATTTATTTTCGATACCTCAAAGGCCCCAGCTGGGGTATTACATGAGGGATAGGTATTCATTGCAGTGAAGGGATTCGAGGGCAGCCTTGAATTGATGTGGGTGGGAGTGATGCACGGCAGTTGCGGGCAGATGGTTCCATTCCCGTGCGGTTTTTACAAAAATGGAGCGAAGATGGGTGGTAGTTTGTGCTGGTGGAGGGTACACTGCTCTTGGATCGTTTGTGCGGCTTGATAAGCGATGGACTAGCAGGAGGGCTGGAACTTCCATAGGAGCATGATAAAATTTGTGAAAATTGCATAGTCCGGATATGTGACGTCGTAATTCTAGGCTAGCAAGGTGACCACGAGCTTTAAGTTCAGAAACACTGGAATTAAAAAATACTCGGAGTAGATAAAACGAGCAGCACGATTTTGAATTGATTCTGAAATGTTAGATAAGTTAGATTGGTGAGGATCCCAAACAGAGCATGCAAATTCTAATTTAGGACGAACAAACGTAGTATAGAATATTAGCTTAACTGACGGGAGTGCAACTTTTAAGAGCCTACGTAGAAAACCTAGAGTGCGATTTGCGGAGTTATGTTAGTCACGTGAGCTGACCAGGATGTAATACTTGAAAATGTTACGCCAATATATTTGTAAAATTCACCGGATGAAATTGGGGGAGAGCCGGTAGTGACATATTCTACTGGCTGGCGACGAGGCCTGCGATGAAAAGATAACAATGAAGTTTTTTTTTTTATATTTGAAGACATCAACCACTTATCACTCCAGGATTTAATAAGGTTGAGGTCATTTTGAAGAATATCATATCTGCGCTCTTTGTTATGGGACAGTATATGACGCAGTCATCTGTAAAGAGGCGAATGTTAGGAGAGATATTAGCTGCGAGGTAATTAATATGAATGAGAAAAAATAGGGGTCCGAGCACTGTACTTTGCGGCACATCAGAGACCACAGAGGAGCGGCTGGATTAGTGGGAGTTAGCATACGCAAACTGTTAGTGATTAGTGAGAAAACTGCGAATCCAGTTAAATACGTTTGTGTTAATGTTTAGTCGAGAAAGTTTTAGGAGCAGCCATTCATGTGGGTCTTTGTCGAATGCTTTTTCAAAATCTAAGAAACGAGCGTCAACAGGTATGTTTAAGTCAAGGGTGCAACTAATATCGTGATAAAGTGAAGTTAGTTGTGTGTCACATGGTAGTCCCGAGCGACAGCCGTGCTGACTGGAATGAAAAAAGTTATTGTTGACTGCGAACTTGACAATGTTGGAGTAGATCACATGTTCAATTAGTTAAGAGTAATAACTAGTAAGCGAAATGGGGCGATAACTGCTACACAGAGATGAAGGACCTTTTTTAGGGACTTCCCAGTCTTCCGTCACCCGTCCAGATGATACTGAATGTTGAAAAATATGTTAGGGCATTGTACTAAAATTTGATTTCGTGTTTTCGAACATTTTCGTGGTAATACCGTCGATGCCACATGAAGATGTGAGTTTTAATGACTCGATTAACTTTGCAATGCCGTTTGGGCAATATATGACGTCAGACATCACGGTATGGTCGATATTAGGAAATGGAGTAAGTTGTCGACAGGTTCAACGGTAAACATGGAATTTAAAAAGCTGTTAAGCTGTTCAGTGGCGTCGTGATCGAGAATTGCATAGTTTTGATTGTCGTACAATGATAATGGTTTAGAGTTATTGGGCTTAATGGTGTTACAGAATATTTTGGGGTTATTTCTTAACATAGCGGGCAATGTCCGTGATTAGTTATTCATTGTCTATCGAGTGGTTATCACTACGTATCTGTCATGTATTTTTTTGGTCCGACTAAGCTCATCCAAGCATTTTCTATAATGCATGGATTATTGATCTATTATTCATAAGCAATCAATTGGCTAGCGATAGGCTATCACTAGGTTTTGGCCATGCATTTGGGCATGCTAAGCACATCCAAGCATTTCCTATAATTTGTTAGTTATTCATTGATTAACGATCATCTATCGCTTGGTTATCCATTGCCTATAGATCGGTTATCGATTGTCCATCACTAGGCATCGATGGCTATTCCAGGAGCTGCTTGGTACATATCCGCTTTCAGTGGCGCATACCCGCCGTGTTTTTGCAAACCGTGGTCGCAGAAGGAAAAGCTTAAAGAACTCCGCTGTTAGAATGAAGAACGGAACGCATGTACGGCGAACAACAATTAATGTCGTGTACGAAAGCCAAGCGCCCGTAGGAAGCTAGGCAAGACGGCGCATCTCGCAGAAAAACCATGCCTATTGCTGAAATTAAAAATTTTAAAGCACCATGGGCTAAATTTAAAGGGGAGCGTATGGACAGGCATTTGCGATTTAATTCCAGCATGTGTGATCGGCTAAGGCTCGAAATTCAGTGTGACGACTTTGCCATGTGCTAAACCGCTTCGCTGCTCATGCACCTTCACAGAGCGGAATAGTTCATCTTTTTTTCCCCTCCCATCCTTCACGTAGCACGCGTTCACAAACTGCGCCAAACTAAAGGTTTGCAAATACAGCGAAGAAGATTGAATGATTTCTTAGGCTGTGAGATTTTCTGCGGCAGCACTGTTCTTGCATAGCTCATTCCGCTACATTGTTCTCGCTTCCCTAGTTTCTCAATGAGTGAATTGCGCGCATTTATTACAGAGGAATTCACAAAATGCTTACGGTTACAGAACGCTGGCGTTAACAGAGGTAGGGGCATTGTTTCGAAAATAAAACGTTATCCCGAAGCAGTGGAGGGGTTGACATTGTTGGTAGTAGGAAGACGACAGCAACAAAGTGGTCAAGGAGACTCAACGCCTTCTGTTCGCCGCTTCTGCTTCTGGCCACAAGCACCTTGTAACAATTTGGTATACACGCTATACAGGCACCATTTTCGTAAAGGCATGGCGTATCGATATCCAGGCCACTTGCAGGTTGACTGCTCAGACGTGTAAAAACTTGGAGGACGCTTGAGCTTCGCCTTCCAGACCAGAACGCGATAGCGTAATCGCGACCCGTTGGGATAGCATTCTCAATCACCAGCCTGCCTTCCCTTTTTGGTGGACATCTCTACCGCGCCGCAAGGCAAGGAGCGTTTGTGCCCGTAAAGCGGGGGACAGACGGTCCGATTTTCCATGCGATCCGACGGCCGACGCCGCGGTGGGGGAGAGGGAATGGTGGCTGTACGATGCTATGAAAGGTCACCATTCCGGTTTCCCCTCCGCCGTGTCGGACGTCGAATCGCATGAAAAATCGTACCGTCTGTCTCGCCCTTAACATTGGCCGTTGCGAACTATCTTCTGAAAATACAGTTCCGAAGTGGCCGTTAAACCATAATTCCTCATTTCGCGAATTGGCTAAGTACCCACTACGTGTCCGTAAGGGAGCATGCGCACCTTCCCATCTGCCCACTTTGTTGATGCTATTGCTGATAATTATTATGACTAAATATCCGTGAGCGCTTTGTAATGGGTAGACCTTTCCACCCACTCATTTTGCAATTCACATGTTTCGACGGCAGGAGCGATTCTACGCTTCTGCCACGCAGTATTACATGCGTTAAGTAGACTACTCTCACTACTTGAGATTCGTAGAAGCAGGGGCACAGCCAGAAATTTTTTTCGGGGGGGTTCAACCATACTTTATGTATGTTCGTGCGTGCGTTTGTATGTGCGCGTGTATTGTACGCAAGCAAAACTGAAAAATTTCGGGGGGTTTGAACCCCCCACCCCCCGCCCCCTGGCTACGCCCCTGCGTAGAAGGTTCTTTTCCGAACCAGTTTTAAGCAATCGCGTGCTTCTATCGTAGAACACCTGCTTGTAACGCAGGAGGCCTGGGGCCGATTTCCATTTCAACTGAAGATTTTTACTGTTTATTTATTTGCATCTATCCTGAATTTTCGCTCACGGACAACGCTCGTTTTTCGCTTACAATTAACGATGCTGACGCCGGAATTTCCGCGCAACGAGCTCTCTAACGCTATCGCGATAAAATACAGAGGGCAGCAGTCACAGCTGTATGCGCCGAATAATTCCGATGGAATTCTCTGACGCTGTAACTTGAAGGAACATCGGAGGATCTTCGAATGCAACATACTCACCCGAAGGAACTGACAGTTGATGCGGCGACTCTTCTCTTGCCAAAAGCGTTTACACTACTTCCCAATAGCGTCGAGAATGGCGCTGTCCTCGACGACCTACATATTAAATGTGTCGTCGGCAATTTCCGGCCCGCTGTAACCTCCATTAGGGCACCTCCTACATGTACAGTTGCGATATGCCCGCCATGCTATCAGTCATCCCATCTTACGAAATAGCAAAGCACCCACTACGCGTTCCTAAGGCAACTTGAGCACCTGCGTCGATGTGCACTTCGTTGTTGCTGCGGTTCATTATAAGAATGATGAATTATCGCTCAGCCATTTGTAATGAGTGGGAAGCTTTAAACCACACGTTCGCTGCGAAATTCCCAAGGTGTCACCACTGGTGTGACTATACTCTTCTGCCACTTGTTATTAACGCGATAGCGTTAAAGAGCTCATTTAGCAGAAATTTTGGTGTCGGCGTTGGTGTCGGCGTCATTGGTTATAAGCGAAAAATCAGCGTTTTCCGTGACCGAAAAATCCATAAAGATGCAAATAAAAGTATTAATAAAAATCTTTGCTTCGAGTGAGAATCGAAATGTGGCCTCTCCTGACCCGAAGGTCACGGGATCGAATCCCGGCCGCGGCGGCTGCATTTTCGATGGAGGCGAAAATGTTTGAGGCCCGTGTACTTAGATTTAGGTGCACGTCAAAGAGCCACAGGTCGTCGAAATTTCCAGAGCCCTCCACTACGGTGTCCCTCATAATCATATCGTGGTTTTGGGACGTTAAACCCCACATATTACTATTATCGAACCCTGGCCTTCTGCGTGACAAGCAGGTGTTCTACCACAGATTCATATCATTCCTTCAACCACATTCTAAAAAAACACTATATGAATGTCTTGCATTGTCTCCTTAAGGTATGTAATATTGCGTAGCAGAAGCGTAGAATCGTTCCAGGCGTCAAAACTTGTGTATTGCGCCACGAGCGGGTGTTTTACAAAGCGCCCGTTACAGAGCGCTCAGACATATTTCATCATCATCAGCAGCAAAAGCATCAACAAAGTCAGCAGCTGCGTAGGTTCAAGTGTTGCCTTACAAACGCGTAGTGGGCCCTTCACTGATTCGCAAAAGGAAGAATAATGACGCAGTTGGCACTGCGCAACTGCACTTGCAGTAGGCATTCTAGGATAGTTTGAAGCGGCCATTGTTACGCGCACAGTTCGTTTTCTTGCGGCACGGTTGAGGGATGCACCGAGAATCGAAGCAGGCTAGCAGCGATGCGCACGGGGCTCGATTACGCTATCGCGTTCTACTCTTGAAGGCGCCGAAGGTCGCGGGATCGAATCCCGGCCGCGGCGGCTGCATTTTCGATGGAGGCGAAAATGTTTGAGGCCCGTGTACTTAGATTTAGGTGCACGTTAAAGAACCCCAGGTGGTCGAAATTTCCGGAGCGCCCCACTAAGGCGTCTCTCATAATCATATCGTGGTTTTGGGACGTTAAACCCCAGATATTATTATTACTCTTGAAGGCGAAGCTCAAGCGTTCTCCAAGTTTTTTGTATCTGCTAACGCGTTTAGTCGCCATACATGACGCTTGTATAGGGTATTTTTGCAGAAAAGATTCTAGAACTGCTGGGCTCTGTAAGCTCTTTCTCTAGATGAAGAGGATGTCGTGCCTATTTCCACCAAGTGATTGCGAACTTTGTTGAAGATTGTAAAGTTAGGGACCTAGTACCAGAGTGGCTCAAAACTTCAGCCATTTATTGAGGAATTCTAATCATTATTCAAGCTTTTTGTCAATGTCCCCACCTTTGTGAGAACTGTATTATTACTGCTTTTGATGTAGAAGGGGAGGTAATAAGAAGCTGCGGGGCTCTGTGGTAGAGCATTTGCTTGCCACGCAGAGAGCATGCACTTTGAAAAAAAGAAACGTAGTAGAAAAGGCAGTAACTGCAGCATTTACCCTTCTAGCACGTTTACTACCTTTCTCTAGCCTTTTCTCCTTTAGAGGTAGTAAATATTGTCGTTACTACTTAGCGTATCAGCGTTAGTAGAGGTTACTGTTTGCGCACGTGACGGTTCAGCAAGCGTTACTACCTCTATTGACCACGGTACGTTATGCTGTAATTATGAGCGTTACCGAAAATTTAGCCAAACTATGATTTTTTGTGATCCGGTTGAAATAACAGTTGTGTGATACGCCGTGACACACATATATGCAAGTAATCAGGTGTAAAAATTCGTGTATACGACGCCGAATGCAAGCCTGAGCTCATGGTCAGGTCGCATGTTTAAAGTATGCTACCCCAAAGTAAGGGGTATGTATGTCCTTCGGGTTGTTGTTAAAGTGTGTCACCTAGTAGCCTTCTTATTCTGCGCCTGCCTATATGTTTGTGTGTTCTCGCCTATGGTTTGTTCATGCTTTATGTGTAAATGGTAATCTGAGGATGCCACTGTGGCGCGTATTTGCTAGGCCACTTGAAGTGACATACCATAAGGTCTCACATTTATTTGAGCTTGTCAGGGTAGTAAACTTACTAACTTTGTTTTTTACTGCTTTCCTGTAGGTAGTAACTGTAAGTAGTAAGTGTCATTGTAGTAAAGTTCCTAACGTGGCAGTTACTACAAGGTAAATGTAACTGGTAGCGAAGCTTCCCTAGAAGCCCATACGTTCGGAAAATGGCTGCTCATAAGCTGCTCATGGGGCTCGGCGTCATCTCTGTGAGGAGGGAACACTTCCGGCGGAACGAAAAATAAAGCGAATGTGACGCAACATCTGGCAAAAGAATGACGTCATTTTGTTGGCACTAGCGCGAAATTTGACCTCAAATTAGTTTTCTTAGGCCCCTAATCGCTAAGGGCTCGCGCTACGGCGAGCCGGCAAGTCCTTGGTGAGTGCGCTTGAAAACAACGCTAGCTAAACAAATATCGACTCATGACTAAACAACGGTGTTTAAGTGTACCGCCGTAATTCGCCTTGGTTTTACCAGGAAAGCTTATTCTTGGAGATTTTATTCTGCTTTCATGTCATCTTCCGCAGCGGGCTTAAAGTAAGCAGCAGCACATATCTCTCACGTTTGCAGCGTTGCTTATTTCCTTCGCACATACGCAGGAGCCTTAACGAGCGCATTGCTTGTGTGCTTCATTTGTAACGGGAAGAAATAACGCCTAATCACACCAAAGTGATGACATTTCAGTTTTATTCAATGGTTAAAATAGCACAATTTTATCACACCCTACACATTGAGCAACCGTAATAAGTACATAAAGTGCGTGCACTACGTGCACTATGTTTTGCCTTATGTTCCGATAAATAAACCTTACGTGTAACGTATACAGGCGTGCGAATTGTAGCCAGACAGATAACTTAGCGATCTGCTCACCTATATATATAACAGTAAATATGGTAAGCACTGCGCGTTCACAAAAGAGACCGGGCAGCAGGAATACTGATCCACGAAAATCCAGCAAGAACACTACTCCGAACCGTCGCCCCGGTGTCTTATCTAGAAGAGATGGGTCGCCAGGCGTATAGCGTGCTGCTATTGCATCCTTGAACTCCACATTGTTTCCGCGAGTGCAGAGGAAAGCGTTCGGCGTTAAATATTAGCCGCGTCGCCCCGTTGCCCGTTGAACACCGTAATCAACACGTTCACCAACGATGAAACGCACCTCGCAAGTCCGCGCAAATCAAAAATTAAATTCTCACCACAGTAATGCAGAGAACTCATGCAAGTGTGAAACACCAGAACACCTGAGGGGGCGTGTCGTCGCAGACGAACTTTACGAGCGCGCCTGTCCATGCACCGCGAGGGCTGCACTGAATAATAACGACGTGCGCCTCTCTTCAGTGGGCGCTAAGAAAAATAAATAAATAAGCAATGTCGTACGTTCTTGGCCCATTGCACCTACATATTATTGTTCGGGAAATAAATGTCCTTTGTAAAACGTAAATATTGTTTCGTCCATGAATAAAACTTGGTTTATCGCTATTAGTGTTTGTTCCCTCCAAACGTAGTCGCGCTTCACTCACAGCAGCCATAACTGCCCTTGCTGGCATCGTCGGCAATAGGTTAGTAATAATATCTGGGGTTTAATGTCCCAAAACCAAGATATGATTATGAGAGACGCCGTAGTGAAGGGCTCCGGAAATTTCGACCACCTGGGGTTCTTTAACGTGCACCTAAATCTAAGTACACGGGCCTCAAACATTATCGCCTCCATCGAAAATGCAGCCGCCGTGGCCGGGATTCGATCCCGCGACTTTCGGGTCAGCAGTCGATCGCCATAACCACTAGACCACCGTGGCGGGGCAGGCAATAGGTGATCAAGCACTTTTCGTCCGAAGCTTCGCGGTCTATTTGGATCCCCCTTGATTACTACCTTCAGCTACTACGTAGGTGGTAAGTTTGTGACAAACGCTTACTGTCTCACAGTTTGTAAGTAGCAGAGACGCAAATGGAACAGACGGTGCGCTGCATTAACGACCGGACACGAGAATATGAATTAAATGTGGAAAGCAAGACAGGTGGCCACTTTGACATTCATTGTAGAAACTGCGGATCAGTGCCGCAATTTGACAAGATTGGCATCGTGGTAAGGTCAAAAGGTAACATTAAACAGGAAATTATGAAGTTGTTTTTTATAAAGCATACCAGATATAAGTGTGTTAGCAGCCCTTCATTATCACTATTGGTCTGGGAGTTGGTCTTTTTGGATGGGCACGATTGATCTTTGCTCACGGTAACGGTCGTAAACTTATTGTGCCTTTAAAGGCCAACTCCGGCGATTTTTCGAGGTCAATGAATCTCAATAAACTCCGCTGGGTACTTTCCTTTTCACGTTCCCGTTATTTATGCCAAATTACAAGCCTGAGAGATACGCAGATTCATTACAAATAAATTTAATTGATTGCCCCTACTCTCCCCACCTCGGTCCCCGGAATTATTGGCAACATTGTGTGCGTGACGTCATTTTTTGCAAAGCGGTATTGACGGAACCGAGGGGCCACTGCAGCGTCTGCTATAAGCAAGGTAATAATCGTGTGTAGAAGTTTAGCTAGCGCTTCGTTGGCTGGGCGTGCGAATTTCAGTTCCTTGTGGTACTGCGTGCGATGGGTGGCAAGTGGTGTTGCGTTGTGGGCTGCACACGATTCTCCGTTGGCAGCAAGCAGTCACGAAACACTCGCACCTAGCGATTACCCTGCGTCTTCATATTAGAGTGTTTCAGCTGGCAATACCGGTTTACGGCACCGAAAGTGCGGTAATACCGTACCTGTTAAAGAATGCACATGCGTGAACATTACCGTACCGAAACGCTATCCGTAACATATACAGACATATACAGGGTGCACCGTGACCGGTCCCATCGGTGAGCTGCAAGTCGTGCGAAACGACGTAACCTAATCTAGTAAAGTTGGTGCGAAAGGTGGCTCGTACTTGGCTTATTTATATTCCTTCGGTCCTACCAACGCAATGTTCAAAGCCGCTATTGCGAAATTTATGCTGTTATGATCGCGCTACGACGCGTCACCGTAAAGGCTCCTACAGGCTTGACCACGAGCACGACTACCTGGGCAAGTGCCTCAGAACCGAGCTGCATTAACGTTCAGAACGCGCGACCCCTGTGCAGTGCTCTCTTCCTTGCTGAAGTCCCTCTCACAGACACTGGACGAGTTCCTCGGAGACGCCGGACGCGTCCGAACAGCGGAGCTGCGCCCTCCTCCTCTTAGCGTCGGAGTGCTGAAAAAATCACAGCATATCCACGGAGTGAATGATGATGAGTGGGCGAAGCTGCGGAGGTTCATCGGTAAACCGTGAATCTTCCGTGAATTGTGCCCAGTACATCATCACCGACGTGAGATCGGGCGCGTTTATACTAAAGGTTCGATGAGTTATGACGACTTGCAGCTCACTTTAATTTTACATGTACGCTGTGAATTTTCATTGTTTAGAAAAACCATTGCTTTAGAAAACATCTGGCGTCTTTCGTTAAGCAGCTGGCGTCTTTTCATTTTGCTTTAGAAACATCTGGCGTTCTTTCGTTTTGCTTTTACAAAACATCTGGCGTCTTTCGTTGGTTTATTTCATCAATCAACGGCGTTTTGAACAAAATTTTTATTGTTTAATGACGCACAGGAGAAATCTCACCAGGCACTACCTTAGAGGTAAACAATGGCTGCTAATGGGAATGAGAGACAGAAGAAGTCGGCTTTTAGCTAGCACTTACACTTCTACTTCTACTAACGTTTCCTACTGGAACATGCCAATGGCTGCTAATGGGGAATGAGAGACAGAAGAATTCGGCTTTTAGTTAACGCGCACGCTGCGAATTTTTTATTGTTCAACAACGCACAGGAAAAATCTCCCACCGGCACCACCTTGGAGGTCAAAGCGTAAGAATGGTTACGCACTACGACTACTACTACGAGGGACGAACGGGTGCCGCCTTAAGGAGCTTCGCCCCTAAAAAGGCCGGTGCATCGAGCGTCGGGAGCTTCTGCTTCCACATGCTTTGTGTGTGTTTTGTCCTCGTCACGTATTAAACGGCTTTCTTAAAGGGGTCATGAACCACTTTTTCAAGTAATGATCTAATGGCCTCAGTATCGGAGTGTACTGCCTCCAGAATCGATTGCCGCAAAAATTTCTCGAATCCGTCAAGAATCAGCGGAGTTACGGGGGTTTGGCGCACGCTCCCAGCGCTTTCTCTCTTTTCTCGTGCCGACGAGCGCACAGGAAGCTAGACAGGGAGGGATGGCATGGGGGAAAGAAGTTACGCCAGCGCGCGTCATGAAACGCGATCGCTCTCCCGCTGTGATTCGCTTGCGCGAGTGCGGCTACCGTGTACTGAGGAGTGCGGCGCCGGCATGTGGCGGCACCCCGCGGCAAGAAGCGCATCTGATCCGAACGCCGCTCTCGATTTACGTCGGCTATCGGCCAATAAGCATGCTATGTCTCTTGCGACGTACAGCGGACAGCCGCCCCGCCCACCGACGAGAGTGAGAACCGGCCTCTGTTTGAAAAGAGGGTGCCTGGGGAAACGGCAACTTCGCGCTCCGCTTGTGGCCATTACGCGGCGCGCACGACTGTAATATTTGGCAGAGCAGTTCATAGCCGTGTCAGCTTTCCGCAGGATGTGTTTTTTCAATCAGCCGAAGGGGTGCTTCATGACCCCTTTAAAGACGATAGTCTTTCTTGGGATACTTAAACGGAGAAATTTTGGTCTGTTATTCTGTCTGTCTTTCTGTTTGTCGGCGCGTCACTCGATTCAGCCACTCGGCCAAAGTTGAACCACTTGCCCAAGGGCCAGCCATCTTGAACTGGTACGGCTGTTCATACTTGTGAACGTTGTCGATCAAAAAGTAAATATCACGCATATCTGAGGCGCAACATCAGTAGGTAAGTATTAAATGGTGTCTTCCTTTAATAGAAAATGCATACATACGTAGTTTCAAAGACCCTACTTTCTTTAGCTGCGCTGAAAATGCGACTGCGCTGAAACTTGCCTTCCTCGTGCCCTCTGTACGAGCTCATTGTTGTGTTTCGGTTTCAGTTCTGCATTGCACTGTACGAATGCCATGGGGCGCCGCTCTGGCATTCCTGTTTTACGCAGGCGACGTGTAAATAAAAGAGTGTGTGGAGAGTACTCGTTGAGTGCGGACGTTTCTTCTGCTTCAGCGCATAACCAAGGGTCGGTTTCTTCGTATACCTCCCATAGGACGCGAAATTCAAACGCTCCGCCGACGCAAGCGCCGACAGCGCCGAGAGCGCTATTGAGTTACGCCCCTTGCAGAAGGCCGCCAAGCTCAAAGGGCGATGACGTAGCGATTACGTTGCTTACGTCGTCAGGGCAACAGTAACAACAGCCGCTCGCCTCCACACCCTCTTCCTCCCTCTCCGCGCGCCGTTTTCTTTCTATTTTTTTTTTGTGCGCTTGCTTTTCCTCCTCTCCCATGCCGCGCACCGTTTTTTTATTTTGTACGCTTGCTTTTTCTCCTCTCCTATGCGCCGCGCTGGGATTTTTTTTTTTTTCGCGTGCGCTCGCGCGCGTGCTGTGCTTGGCCGCGCATTCGCGTTTGCCCGCAGCAAGCATGTGCTAGAGCATAAAGGACGAATCCACCTACAACATTTCTGTTACCTCTTTTTATTGTTCTGTTTCCGAAACTCAAGATTTGCATGTAATGGGGCACGATACAAGTTCAGGAGAAGAACAGAAGGGAAGAATTCACAGTGTGTGCATGACTAAACACAAAAGTTTATTGTAAAATTTAGAAATTAAAAAATCGAACACATTGGAAAGTGTAGGCCCTTTGACGTACACACATATAAGAAACACGATTTTCATTTGGTGCAACACCGAACAAAGTGCAGAGGAGCCTCTGATGAGAGGTAATCATGTAGTTTAAAGAAATGTCAGTGCATGACAAAAACATAACGAAGCGCAAAATATGTAAATATGAAATAATATTGCAATGATTTACTTATTAACCGTTGAAATGATACGAAACACAAAACAACCACTTACATATTTGCTCAGATTTTGCACAAATATACATGAAATGCTGGACACCTTCACCAGATAAACAAAATGAAAAAGATAAGATTTAGCACAGTAAGTAGTACATTGCGCTAAAAAGAGCAAGACACAATATATGGTACTTGAACACTACTTGAAAGTTAGTTGGTGGCAACGGGATGCAGGCCATGGTCAGTTTATGCAGCAGCCCATGACATTCGAAGAAAAGCGTATTACTCAACGACCAGGTGAAATAAGCCTATACGCAGCTTTTCTTTCACCGCGGATACAATGCCTAGCTGAATATAACGCCACTGAAGGGAGGACGTCATGTTGGGTACACTGAGCACTTCATTGTGATAAACACAAACCGTAAAATTCTGCATATAGGACATGTCTCATGCCTACACATGAATCCTTAGAGCGGCTTTTCCATGGGCAATAACAGAGACAATATATAAACACACAAACTACTTCTTCAGCCGTAAGTACATAGCATATTCACGCACCGAGAAGAAGCATTGGGGGCAGGGTAGAAAGCTGGTCCACTTGAGTTGCGGATCGAGACTTCGCAGAGCGCTGATTCTACAGCTGTTAACCCCTCCTTGGGCAAACGCATCAGTTCTTGCCTTCTCGAATACTCCGAAAACGTTTCCGTCCTGAAATAAAGCAATTGAAAACTATTATTTCCAACGATACAAATTACGCAGTCGCATGAGGCAAACGTAGTTTCGTCGTCTCGGCTCAGTGCAAGCTGCAATACATTAGGCAGTTTTAGAATAGCGTACGCTATTTTGCGTTTGCGGCTCGCTATTTCCGTCACTACGGGAGCCCGCAAGCGGTTAGCGTACGACGCATGACAGTTGCGCGAAAAGCCAACGCAAAGCTTTTCGTACGCTATTCTAAAACTGCCTATTGAGTCTCAGGAACGCGTATTTAAACGATGGCGAGTGATAAACAGGCAAAAAAAGCAAAACGCACTTCCATCACGCAGTTCTGTCATAGACGCAAAAGTTAAACTACGAGTCTCAAGTTCTTTAATTTCATTCCTTCTAGGAACAGCGATATTAACTGCAACATCGTGCTTTTCACGATTCAGCCGTAATTAAAAAAAAAACAATAACTGTATTGTCCAACTGCAATTCGTAAATGTGTGGCTGCGAACGCAAGCCGCATGCTCACCTTTAGTTTTTCGGAACCTCGAAGAATCTTGCGGAACTCGGCCGGTCTTGAAGTATCCGTGCACCGTTCCATGATGTACGAATGGTGCGTGCCGTTAACCACCACGGCGGCAAGAGCGCACAACACGCAAACACCACGAAAACTCCACACGCCGGCCAAAGCTCGCTTCATGTAACGGAACATCACGAAACTTCATGTCAAGGCCGGCGACTAGGGCGGGCTCCTGTATGGCGGCGACGGAGCACGGCTGACATAACGAACACTCCGATAAGTTTCAAGAGCGAATAATGACTCGCTAACCACAACGGGAGACTTGCAGGTGTCCGCCAAGCATAGCCTCCCTGCACGGCCAGCCTGGTGCCCGCTCTCAGCACTCGCTTCGTGCTACAACGGAACTTTCGAGGAATTCAAAACTAGCGTCGCGGCGCGCGCGCGGCCTCCGCGGCCGGCGCGGGGTGCACGGCTTTGCCGGCACGGCGGCAGGCTGCCATTGGCTGCTTTAATTTTGAATCTCCATGAACACTAGCGCCAATTTCACCTTCAGTTACGGCCCCTTTCAAAAGGCCGCCGAACTAGCAAATTATTCAAGATGGTGTCGGTGACGTCATCATGACGTAATTCTTTGGGACGCCGGAGCGGCAGTGTTTCCGGGTATTGGCATAACGCCAAACCGCGTGTTCGGGCTGGTTGGCGTCCCCAACGGTCGCGTTGGTCACCGCCGGTGTTCGCCTGCTGCTGCGCCGGGACTACCAGCCCGCAACACAGCACTCATGTTTCCCGTCGTATTGCCAGACGGCGTCCATATCTCACGCAGCGCCTCTTCTATCGTCTTTAGACGACATTTGCAGCGAAGCACGCAGATACGTGGCCAATTTTTAAAGACGATAGTCTTTCTTGGGGAACTTAAACGCAGAAATTTTGGTCTGTCTTTCTGTTTGTCGGCACGTCACTCGATTCAGCCACCCGGCCAAAGTTGAACCACATGCTGACCGCCTACCCATCTTGAACTGGTATGGCTGTTCCTACTTGTGAACATTGTCGATCAAAAAGTAAATATTACGCATATCTGAGGCGCAACATCATTAGGTAAGTATTAGGTGGTGTGTTCCTTTAATAGAGAATACATAGATACGCAATTTTAAGGACCCTAGTTTCTTAAGAAACAAGCGGAAAGACAGGGAGGTTAGCCAGTTCTTAAGCTGCGCTGAAACTGCGACTGCGTTGAAACTTGTCTTCCTCCGTGCCCTCTGCAAAAGATCATGTTGTGTTTCGGTTTCGGTTCAGTATTGCATTGTACGATTGATAGGGGGCGCCGCTCTGGCATTCCTGTTTTACCAAGGCGACGTGTAAATAAGAGAGTTTGTGGAGAGTACTCGTTGAGTGCGGACGTTTCTTCTCCTACGGCGCATCGCGCCAAACCGCGTGTTCGGGCTGGCCGGCGTCCCCGCCGGTCGCGTTGGTCACCGCCGGTCTTCACCTGCCGCTGCGCCGGGACTACCAGCCCGCAACACAGCACTCATGTTTCCCGACGTATTGCCAGATGGCGTCCATATCTCACGCAGCGCCTTTTCTATCGTCTTTAGACGACATTTGCAGCGAAGCACGCAGATACGCGGCGAATTTTTCGTTGGCTACCTTTTGCCTTGCCACTGCCCGGATCTTCCCAGCCCAGTCCTTTGGGCCTCGTGTCATGCTACCCACGAGACCGTGGTGCCTCTCGTAACAACTGGATGGCAGAGGCGGGATTGCAGTGGACCTTGCAACTTGGGCCAACCGAACCGTGGGCCTCGCAACGAAGCCCGTGACAGCAGCTACAGGAGTGTCGGACTTTTCTCCTTTGAGATTTGCCAGGCTTTTAAGAATAGCTTTGAAGCTTGAAGCTGGCAGGTTGTCTTTATCGGTACTAAGTCCCTTTGCGTTATCGCACTTGGCGGTAGCTGATAAAGAATGGATAGGGAGAGGGGTTCAGTGTCTGAGCTGGTCATGGATCTCAATTCTCTACGCAAACCTGAATTGCTGTTGCTATGCGCAGAATGGGGAGCGGAAGCGGGAAACGCCATGCGGAATCCGCAAATCGTTCAGGCATTGCTTGCCTTGGAAGCAGATAACAGCGAGCTTCTAGATTGTTTGGGAAATTGTCAAAGAGCGCCAGGCAAACGAAGAGAAGAGCCGGGCTGATGAGAAAGAGCGTCAGGCAAACGATGAAAAGAGGCGTGCTGATGAGAAAGAGAGATTATTGCTTGAGCTCGAATTAAAGCGCTTAGAGCTATAACTGCAGAACGCGAAGGCGGCTAGCGTCGAAGCGCACCTGCCAGTCGCAGAAGCGCGAGGAGATTTTAGTATGAAGGATTTAATGCAGCCTTTCCAAGTAGGAGAGGACACTGGAATGTTTCTTGTGAACTTTGAACGGACTTGTCAAAGAATGAAATTCTCTAAGGCGTCATGGCCAGAGTGCTTGTTAATCGTTTTGCCGTGTCAGGTGGGAGACTTAGCACAGAGCAGTATGAGGACTACGAGATTGTAAAATCCAGTCTTAAGAGATACCGCCTGTCTCAAGAAGCGTTTCGGCAGCGCTTTCGAAGAGCCACCAAGTTGAAAAACGAATCGTACGTTGAGATCGGATACAACTTAAAGCTCAACTTCGTTGAATGGCTAAGAAGCGCAGAGGTTTACGGAGACATGGCGAAGGTTGTCGAGTGCATGTGCCTAGGGCAGTTTTACAACACGATTCCTGACCGAATGTGTTTATGGATCCTTTACAGGCCCGACATGATCACAGTTGAAAAAGCGGCCGAGCTCGCGGAGGAATACGCGTCGCGCCATGCATCGCAACAAAGTGAAGGGCGGACGCTCGATGCGTTTCCGAAGCAAAGCGCGGAGAATGAATCCCCAAAGCTTTTCAGACGCAACGCTAACGCGAAAGGCCCAGACCCACAGAAATAAATTGAGCAGACGTTACCTAAAGCTACTTTTAAAGACGAGAAGAACAAGCAGTTTGAAGCGCAGAAGCCGATAACATGCTATAAGTGCCTTCAAATGGGCACCTTGCCTCAGGTTGCCGAAATCAGAGTCTTGTATTCTCGCATGTCAGTGCCGACGATGAGAACTTAGAGCTACTTGAGCCGTTCATGAGAGAGTGTACGGTGAACGGAAAGCGCTGCAGGGTACTTAGAGATTCCGCAGCCACCATGGATGTCGTTCATCCATCTTATCTCAGCGCCAAGGACTTCACTGGCGAGTGTGCATGGATACGACAGGTGCTGCTGGAGCACAGCGTTTGTCTTCCACTCGCGCGCGTCCGTATCGAGGGGCTTTTTAGAACGTTCACTACTGAAGCTGCGGTTTCGGCCAGACTCCCACCACAGTATTCCTACTTAATTTCGAATAAATCAGAAATGTTTCTTAGGAAAATGGGAACTTGTTTTGAACAGGGGGAGGTTCGCCCGCTTACCCGCTAAAAAAGCACGAGAACTTTCTAGGCAGCCGGACTATGATCCGCCTGCCTTGAAAGACGCATGCGAGGCGCCACAGCCGAACGAGGATGGGCTTCTCTATGGATGGGCCAACTCCAGAAAGCGTTGCCGATCTAGACGCTAGAAGCGTTGCTAGAACAGATGCCGCTTTTCCGGAGGTGCAAAGGCAAGCTGCCATGGAAAAATGGGGCTCTCCAGAAGAGCGATGGCATTTTGTTCCACCCATATCGAGAAAGGTCGCCTTCGGCGGGAAAAAAAAATGTGTCAGGCAAACACGCTCTTCGCTTGAGCCTCGCATTTCAGGAATTAAATTTCAAAATACGATAAAAAAAGGGTAATGCAGATGGCTTAAGTGGCAGCTTCGAATAACAAGTGTGCCTGAATGTATTGCAAACTCGCGTCTGCAGTGTTTTGCAAAATGTAATTATTTTGTTTAAAAAAATGTATTCCATTCACTTTGAGAATTGAGGTACTGGCTAATGCGTTGGGCATTGGATTTTTGTTCCTGTCGCCAGCCAACGTTATTGACTGTTTTAAACTGAGCCTGGTAGGTCTTTGGGTGAATTGTCTAGCGCTTGCGGGCTGCTTTCACCTAGGTACTTCTAGTGAAGCCACCATCAAGATCACACTTCTGAAAACGTACAACAAGGCCAGAACTGTTTTGAGTTTTCACAACCGACGCACCAAACGGAAGCCATCCATACAGCGGTGTGTGTAATGGGTGTTGCTGTGTCGCCTTATCGTGGTATACTTTCGGACGACAATTGTGCCGCGACCGAGAGCGAGTCCAAGCGTCGCCAGCAACGCGCACTTCAGATTTCCGCAAAGTATCCCTCTGGACAGTGGTTGCTGACCCTTGTCCATCGGGACAACGATACCCCGGTGGAGAAGCTGTTGTGATCGCGCTACGACCCACCACCGTAAAGGCTCCCTCAGGCTGGACCCCGAGCACGACTACCTGGGCAAGTGCCTCAGAACCGAGCTGCATTAACGTGCAGAACGCGCGACCCCTGTGCAGTGCTCTCTTCCTTGCTGGTGTACCCCTTAGAGACACTGGACGCGTTCCTCGGAGACGCCGGACGCGCCCGAACAGCGGAGCTGCGCCCTCCTCCTCTCAGCTATATCTCAGCGTCGGAGTGCTGAAAAAAGGCCGGCGCATCGAGCGTCGGGAGCTTCTGGTTCCATATGCTTTGTGTGTGTTTTGTCCTCATCACGTATTAAACGTTTTTTTTAGGGGCGAAGCTCCTTAAGGCGGCACCCGTTCGTCCCTCGTCGTGCTCGTAGTAGTGAGTAACAAGTCTTACCCTTTGACCTCCAAGGTGGTGCCGGTGGGAGATTTCTCCTGTGCGTTGTTGAACAATAAAAAATTCGCAGCGTGCGCGTTAACTAAAAGCCGAATTCTTCTGTCTCTGTAGAAGTGTAAGTGTTAGCTAAAAGCCGACTTCTTCTGTCTCTCATTCCCATTAGCAGCCATTGTTTACCTCCAAGGTAGTGCCTGGTGAGATTTCTCCTGTGCGTGATTAAACAATAAAAATTTTGTTCAAAACGCCGTTGATTGATGAAATAAACCAACGAAAGACGCCAGATGTTTTGTAAAAACAAAACGAAAGAACGCCAGATGTTTCTAAAGCAAAACGAAAAAGACGCCAGCTGCTTAACGAAAGACGCAAGGTGTTTTCTAAAGCAATGGTTTTCTAAACAATGAAAATTCACAGCGTACATGTAAAATTAAAGTGAGCTGCAAGTCGTCATAACTCATCGAACCTTTAGTATAAACGCGCCCGATCTCACGTCGGTGATGATGTACTGGGCAGAATTCACGGAAGATTCACGGTTTACCGATGAACCTCCGCAGCTTCGCCCACTCATCATCATTCACTCCGTGGATATGCTGTGATTTTTTTCGTTGGCTACCTTTGGATCTTCCCAGCCCAGTCATTTGGCCCTCGTGTCATGCTACCCAAGAGACCGTGGTGCCTCTCGTAACAATGCACTCTTCGCACAGCAATATTACGAAGCTTTAGTTAGTGCGCAAACTTCTCAGCGATAGCATTTTACCGGATCGCGGCCCCACAATCTTGACCGCCTGGGCAGGTGGCGTCATCTAGCGGTGGAATGCGCAACCAGGCAAGCAAAGAACAGGTGTGTTCCACTTCACCGAAGAGGAATGGCGACTTTAGTTGGCCTCCAAACGCGTCGGAATCACAGCTGTCATTTTGCGACAGCTCCGAGGAGCTTCTGCACGTGGCAAGGTCAGCCATACACGATATACATTTGCGACGGAATCTCCTTTCCCCTGGGCGTCTGCTCTTCGTCGCTTTCGCAGCTTTCATACTATGCGCTGGCGGAACCGGCATGGCTTGCATGATTTCCGGTTTTTGTCCACTTATACGTCACGCGAAGACACTATGCTCGGTTGGGTTTTGGTTTCGGTGTGACGCTTTTATGCTTATTTAAAATTATTCTCCGATTTGCCGAGTATTTCTGCTAGCGGGCCCGTGACAGCAGCGTCTCAGGAACACAAAAGCACGATTACTTTGGCATGGTCAAAATATCGTCGGAGTGCGTTCGGGCCTGTGTAAGGGGTTGGGTAAGACACTGTGCCCTCTCCCCCATAGAACCACGTGTGCTGGCACACGCTAGCGCGTTTGGACCTGTGTACGGGGCTGGGTCAGATGTTGTGGCCTCTCCCCCTTACACTTTCTCAGCAACCACGTGACGGCGTCGGGGAACAATATTCTGCAGAAGCGCGATGAAAACACGTGCTTCCACGTGGCATGGCGACGTACCCGCGCGCAGTGCTCCAACAAGAGTTCGGGACGAGTAACAGCAACAGCAACTACAGTGAATTCATGGTGTGCGCCACTTGCAAGGACGTGTTAACATCGGGCAAGGTGCCCGTGATGAACAGAACTTTAAATCGACCCATGCGGTTCCCTTTATTGGGAGGACACCTTTGCAAAAACCAAGAAATTAAGACATCTTCGCACTACGGGTTCCAAGCCTGAAGAAAGTGCGGAGCTGGGCCGACCTTTTAAATGGTTTCCCAAGAACGCTTTTCGCCAGCATCGCAGAAAGCCTCATGTCTGATTTTAAAAGCAAGTGCTCATCAGCTGTTCAATCAGTGACACACCCGCAGAAAAAAGTAGTGGTCATTCCTTATGTGCACAAGGTGGCACATTATCTTAAGAAAGTGGTCAGCAGGGCAGGCGTTAGACTGTTGTTTTCTGCCAGAAATAAGCTTGGTAGCCTGTGTCAGCAAGTAAAACGAGAGACCGAGACGAAAAGATGTAGCAAGAAGCATCGTCACAAGTACGTTGCATGTTGTGATAGTGTTGTGTATAAGATACTTCTTTCTTGCGGCCGTTGCTATGTTGGTCAAACGGGGCGGTGCGCTAATGACCGCATGCGTGAGCATGCGAACAACCTCCGTAAACAAGCCAGAGATAGTCAATGGTCGCTTCATTGCAATGAATATGATTGCCAGCCATCTTTTAAAGATTCGATATTCCTGTCAAAGTACCATGATGAACGGGCGCGTGTAATTTCTGAAGCGTACCATATCTAAAACAGCGCAGAGGCATGTGTCAGCCTCCCCTCGATCTCCCTCCTTCCGAGGGAGTTAACCTTTCTGTCCGATTCAGGATTTCTTGGCCACTGCGCAGGATAATCATCTCTTTCTTTGTTTCTTCGCTTTTCTGTTTCCTAGAGATTGTGGCGGAGTATATACATGCGGACTGGAAGAATAAAACACATTTGGTTGTTAGTCAGCGCCGTGGTTTTTGTCCTTTCTTCGTCCCGTCTTTTAGCGCTGTTATCTACAGTTATTCATGAACCAACCAGCCCAAATGCGTGCCTTATTGCTTAAATGTGACGCATTTCATGACGCTTAAATGTGACGCAACCCAAGGCACTTTGAGCGCTTCTATCTATCTATCTATCTATCTATCTATCTATCTATCTATCTATCTATCTATCTATCTATCTATCTATCTATCTATCTATCTATCTATCTATCTATCTATCTATCTATCTAGCCGCCACGTCTGGGTGCCCTCGTGAACTTGGTGTAGACCAAAGTTGGCATGGGAGGGTAAGAGGGTTTCACAAATACGACTGCCTGTGCATGATATGAATCACGTGAAAATCCTGTCGCGTACGTCGTAAAACCCTTTCCTCCAGACACATGTGGAACATACCCGTATACCACTGGCCGCGGTATGCGGGTATGCGCCACCGGTGATTGGCAGTTTGTGTCTAACCAGCAAAACGGCGAGAACAGAGATTGCGCATTTAAATACGATAGCGTAAACAAAAACTACATCGACAGAGTTGACCCAACGAATGCAACGGATAAAAATAAGGATCCCAGCTGGAATCCAACCCAAGCGTTCCGCGTCGCAGTCAGGTATCCAACCACAGAGCCACGCCAGGTCTGGAAACTGCTTTGGAAAAAGACCCTGCAGATGTCGGTGCAACATCAATTGTGGTTGCAGTGCTGGCTATGAAATTTTATAACAAAGTAATAAACGCTATATATCTACTCCTGCGGTACAGGCGTCATGTCAGGTTAACATCATCTGTGGTTCCATTGCTGGCTCCGCTTTTCTTGCAGTTTAATAAAGATTATATTTGTATTCTTATTATGAAGCAAGCTATATTCAAGCTTTGCTCGACCCCGGAGAAACACGCTAACCAAAATTGCGTGTTATATTGACATAATCCAACCGTAAAGTGAACTTCGTTTCAATAATGCTTACGTATGTGCTCTAAAGTGGGTGCTGACGCTGCGTCAAACCATAAGTTACCCTTTGAACGCCAGTGTTGTCAACGTTCCTGGTCAGCCCACGATGTGCGCACAACTACTACATTTACAAAAAAGTCACAGTTTCGCCAAGGGGCGGAAACTCTCTATACCTCCCACGTATGCTCGGGCGCATGCCGACATGCGGCGGCAGCGCTGCTTCTTCCACTGGCGGCTGCCGGGCATCCTACTGAAAATAATTCACAAACCAAACACATGTCTTAAACACGTCACTGCTGACGTCAGAAGGTAGAGGAAGAGGGTGCGTAGCCGGGAGGAGGAGGGTTGCCAGGGAAGCCCTCCTTTCCCGATCCGCATTCAAATGTCCTCTCTCGCTCGTCCACTTGCCGCGGGCCGCCGTTGGCCAAATCGCGGAGCCGATTCTGCTGAAGTGTGCGGTGTTTGCGAAACTCTTTCTGCCGCGTTTACGTTACAAGCGCGGATTTCTTAAAGCACTGGGACATAGCTCGTACATGGCAGCGCCAAGCAATCATCATGACAAATATTGAAAAGCAAAGCAAATCGTCGTAAATTATTTGGCGTTAAAATTCTACATTTCCTCCTTTCTGGGAGTAGTTGCTTTTTAACTGCTACCTTGCGATTAAGTTTAACAGGTCGACAGACGTGCTGACACCTATCTTAAACTAGCCTTCCTGGCGCAATCATTCGCTAGTTTTGTTCGTTTGTTGTGGTGTGTATCAAATAAAGCGGGCTGATTTCTTAATCAACCAAGACCCCACACAAGTAAATTCTGAGCGCTTCTCCTTTATTTTATTTCACACATTTCGTACAAAAAGCGACTGTCCTGCACAGAGTGCGGAAGTGTCGATACACAAAACCAATTGCAGTTCACGACACAACTCAATAAGCGGACACACATTACAGAAAGCCCACAAAAAACGCGAAAATTATTAACGATCACGAGCTGGTCATACGGAACATGACTCCGGCGCACACGCTTCTTTGGCAACACCGCCAGGCCTTCCCTGTTTGAATATTTTATCCAAGATTCACACCTGGAAGAAATGCCAATTTTGTAGTTGAATGGCTGAACTTCTGATGCTTCTACGACACGGCGCGACGTCTCTACCCACACACGAAGAATATCTGGGGTAGCTGCTGAGCTATAGTGACAGAAAAAATAAGCATTTCTTCGAGCAACTTACTACTATGTCAAAAAACAAAGGTTAGCAACAACGGAAAAAATAACAGACTGTGTCTCTTATTTTTTCACTTCATCATTGAATGCACGTGCATTGGCAAGTGTAAGGAGTGGGCAAAACGTATCGCCCATAAAAGCACGCACTCAAACCATTCATCAGAAGTATTTCACATACACAAAACTGCCTGCCGTCATGACGAATGGGTCGAGCGTTGATGCTCTTATGTCAGTCCGCTCTCGGTTTCACAGAACTAGTTTACTCAAGCAAACTAACTACCATCTTAGAAAATAAAGTGAAACATTTGTGATTACCTGTAGTCATGGGGAAATCTGAAAAACTTGGCACAACTTGAAATCCCCGTGTTAGAACACCACAGAGCCGCACAAGACATGCGATGGCCCGATTTAGCCATGTCCGCGGGGCTCGTCTAATGCTTGATTCGCCTGATGCACCTGGTTTCCAGCGTCGACCGTTCGTTGCGCCCCTTGTCAATCTTATCTTCACCATCTTCATGATTGACAGCGTGTCATGACAACCGGAGCATATGACCACGCGCAATCTGCCCTGCGATACCGCTAAGCGTGTGGTGAGGGTGAGCGGAGACAAGCACGACGGACGCACGTTGTCATCCGCTTCCCGCGCTTCGCCCAATTTGAAATCCACAAAAGAATCTGTAAGAAAGTTAACTAAACAGAAAGATGAGCTCTTCACCTTTCATTCAATTTTTTTTTGTCTCTTAAAACTTGCGCGTGAGAAGAAATGCTAACATCCACATCTACATTACTTTTTTCCACGAGATCTTAGGATGCCCGGCAACCGCTAGGAGCGCACATGGTCCTTGAAAACGAAACTAGCATTGAGTTTCCGGGGCCTGCCTCGGCCAGGGGGCGGAAACTCCCTATCCTCCCACGTACGCTCGGGCGCATGCTGACATGCGGCGGCAGCGCTGCCTCTTCCACTGGCGGCTGCTGGGCATCCGACTGAAAATAATTAACTACCAAACACATGCCTTCAACACGTCACTGCTGACGGCAGAAGGTAGAGGAAGAGGGTGCGTAGCCGGGAGGAGGAGGGTTGCCACGGAAGCCCTTTTTTCCCAATTCGCATGCAAATGTGCTCTCTCGCTCGTCCACTTGCCGCGGGCCGCCGTTGGCCAAATCGCGGAGCCGATTCAGCTGAAGTGTGCGGTGTTTGCGAAACTCTTTCTGCCGCGTTTACCTTACAAGCGCGGATTTCTTAAAGCACTGGGACATAGCTCGTACATAGCAGCTCGACACTTGAAGCGCACTGCTCAAACATAAAGTAAGACGCACGAAACGAACGAACAGGTACACACAAGACGAGCGCGAACTAATTGTCACAGTTGTTACTTATTTCTGTTTGAAAAGCGCGCTCCTTTCGCAAACGCGGCCGCTACAGCGAGCGAAGCGAAGCACACGAAAGCGACGACGAAGATAAGCGCACGAAAGCGACGACGCCCTGTAGAGCGAAGAGCAACAGCGTTCGCCGGGGCGGGGCGACGATCTTTAAAGCGCGCCACACGCGCGCACGTCGCGCCATCTATGTGGCCACTAAGAAAGCATGCTGAATTACATGGTGTATATAAATAGCTTGCCGTTAGCAGGCTGAGAGACGGTGCTGTCGTGGCCTAAGGTCTAACGCGGCGGCCTGCAAAGCGTGAGGTCGCCAGTTCGATACCGCGAGTCGGAAAGAATTTCTTAATTACTTTTCTTTTGTGGCCTTTTTATATATATACATACATATACGGTGAATGACGGCGACGGGGACGGACATTTTCCAGCCGAGACTGTCCATATAATTGCTATCGCAATAAAACACGTCGATACACCTCGTAACGCTTGGCTCAAAGCCGAACAATACAGCATGGAACTATAGTCCCTGACAGCATCGGATGAAACCGATTCCTACAGGGCGTGGGATCTGCCGAATTTTTTTTGTTTCTGTTTATTTTTCTCTTTATTACTTCCTCTGTTTCATTGTTTTTCTATCATCTCCCTTTTTCACTGCCTTTCTTATCGTTGTATACTTCTATTTCTTTATCTCTCACATTTTGCATTTCCATTTGTTTCTCCTTGTTTCTTCTTTCTTTCCTATCTTGGTCTCGCTCTCTCTCTATATATATTTCTCGCTTGCATCCGCTTTGTTTTTACCTTTTTCTCTCTATCTGTTTCCCTCCTTCTTTTATTTTCATTCTCTATCTTTCTCTCCTTCTTTCTCTTTCTGCATACCTTTCTTTCTATTTGTATTTTTCTGATTCTCTAATGATACGCTTTACTCTCTTCCCTTCCCATTTCTCTCCTCGTCATCCTCACTTCCCTTTTCAACACCCTTGTTATGCGATACTATACAAGGCTATCCTATGCTATGTCAGTGTGCCGTGATAAACCAGTGGTTAAGACGCTCGTCTTCGGATCGTGGCTACGCGGGTACGAATTCAGCCGCCTCATGAGGAATTTTTTTTGGCGCCGAGATTTTCCGCTTCTTTATATCCGCCTCTTTTTCCTGTATCTCTGTTTCTTTCTCTCCTCCTTACTCTCTCACTATACTCGTTTTCTCCTCTCGCACATCAGGTTTATTACAGGCCACGCCGGAGAAATCGGTGCACGTGTTTTGGGAGCGAAGCAGGAGACGAAGAGGACTGACAGGAAGAAGAGAACGAAGAGAGCGCGTGCCGATTTATGATGATGATTGTTTCTGCTCGCACTATCCGTCGCAACGAATTTTTGTGTTCTCCGCTCTTAAAACAGTTGGTTGTCTCTGTGCTCTTTCCTGTCGTATGTTCCTTTAAAGTGCGGAGCAGATTAGGGGCCCGTGCTGTCGTATGCTGTCATCGCTTGGCGTAACCTAGGCAAAACCACGTAGAGCATAGCCATCTGTAGCATACTGAGCGCGCGCTCGCACCAAGCAGAAGTCTTCTTCCTGTTGTTCTTCGAGCGCCTTGATCAGGATATTAAGTGCGCAGCACTTTAGGGGCCCAGGCTTTTGTATGTTGTCATATGTTGTCGCTTGGCGTAACGCAGGCAAAACCACGTATCAAAGAAGAAAAAAAAAGAGTAAGCAAGCGAGAAAGAGAAAGAGAGAAAGGAAAAAATAGGAAGAACAATAGAAACAAATAGAAATAAAGTAAGATATACTGGAAAAGAGAAAAAGAATGAAAGAGAGGAGGAAAGAAAGAGAAGAGAAACAAAGAAGGCTGCCCAGCTCCGCCCATCCTTCAGGCTTGGCACCACTAGTGCAACGCTGCCTTAATTTTGTTATTTCTATTGCTTGTGGTGGTTCAGATGCATAGTGCATTTAAAATATCAGTATGAACCAACTATCTTACAAAAAAGTACTTATTGAGTATATTTGTAACGACTTCGGGGTATCATGAAGCACATGTAAGCGCTTGTGCTTCTTCTGTAAGCGCTTCTTCGTTTTGTATGCTGCTATACGACCACTCGTTCTACAAGTAAAGCATATTTGAACTTGGTGCCGACAATGAATTCACAGTATGATGACCTCTAACTTTATGCGATTTTACGTATGAACGACATACGAGCTTTTCTCGGGTACCATGTTCGTATGGACATCGTGTCGTTCTATCTTTTCTCTCCCTTTTCTTCATTTCTCCAGAGAGAGAGTTTCGCAATTAAGCAAACATAATTTGATAATACACTATACAAAAGGCAAGGCGTTAAATGCAGAGCACTCTACAGCATGCAAAGCATATGCAAATTACTATCGCAAGGTTCATGCGTTCATAATGCACCACCCTATCATGGCGTGTCCAGTAGATAGCAACTTTAACAATTGATCTGCTTACTCGTGCTTTTTAACACTATCTTCGAAAATTGTCATCAACTGACTCTGTCAGAATGTTCTTTACTTTTTCTTGTCTACTTGATTCCATGCATGATAATTATTTACGCGTGGCTCATACCACAATAAAAGTACACACTCGTGACGAAACGCAGCCGGTATTCCGGGATATCTGAGGTTCGTGGTGCACTTTCCGCGTAATTGCCCCGTTGAAAATATGCCCGATGGTGGGCATGATGGGACCCACCACCAATCATCATGGTGGATTATGGTACTGAGTAATGATGAACGGGTGCTGGACAGATGATGGGTGGACGTGGGTGATGGACATACTGGGTATATGCTGGGTGACTGGGAGATAGTGTAGATAACGATGGGTGTTGGATGCCCGAGTCAAGGTTGAGCTATACAATTATTTGAAAAAATTACATTGCGCTTCCCAATGTGATTATAGACAACCTTTTACCATTGAGGTTAACGAGCGTACTTAATTGTCTGTGTCTGCACGTAGCGAAGCATGCAGCCACATGTTGATGCAGCACGGAATCAATGAATGTATCTTGCACCAAATTCTCGTGTTTATTTGTCCTCCATGCTGTCGTGCCTAACACGCACGCCTTGCTGGCTTGCTTCATAAAGTAACTTCTCAGGATCTTGCAGGTGGGAGAACGGAAGTTTTTTTGAGGTGGTGCAGCCAGCCGTATGGGTTGTGCGTTGACGTACATTTCCAGGCATGCTACAACAGAATTAAACAAAAAACAAATAGGCTGTTTTTGCTACAATTTGGAGCAATAACATCAATGAAACCAGATACAATCACTTTGACCAAAAGCTTAAACCGTATGAAGCTAAATAAAATAGCAGTGGCATAGCTCGGTTATGCCAGGATATACGTAGCGTTAGCAAAGGTTCAGCTGATTATCCTTTGCTTTCCAGATTGTCTAGGATTAGCTTGATTGTCATGCTTACTGCTGCTCTAATGACACACACACGGTATACGTATTATGTGGCACATGCATATTTATTTTTTCTAAACGTCAGGTTGCTTCTCTATTGCCACGTTCGGTGGTCGGTGAAATAACTCGCTGCCGTCTCTATGGCCCCAACACAGTAACCGCTAATTACCAGGCAGCTACTTCGTGATCCGATGAAATAAGCTTCTCGGCTCTTCTGCGCCGTTGAGCAGCATTTGCGCTCTCCTTCTTCATGGCGTTACCCACCTACGAACGCCTGTCAGAGGCGCTATCAAGCAGCCCCGGCGCAGTGTCAGACGGCGACTCCACAGCGAAGGCGAATAGCTGCGTGCGCGCTGGCGCCATTGTGTCTACGACGTCACTCCTCTCGAATGCGGCGCAGACCAGCAGCGGCGAGCCGCGCGCGGCGGTGTCGGAGAGCGCGTGAGATGCCAGCTCCGGTGACCCAGCTGTGTGACATCATTGATCCTCGCGCATGCGCAGCACCGCTCATGACGCTCCACGCGAAACCGGCTCCGGCTAGGCAAGTATAGCTAACGCTACAAAAGGCAGCATGTATCGATGTCCACATGTGCGTAATATTCTAGCACGTAAATCTTTGCCACGGGTGGTGTGCAAACGCCATTAGCTGCAAAGTAAGTATATGGATGTCCTCGCTACGTGCTTTGAGACTCCATATTGCGTTTTCCTTATGCCAGCCACCTTTAATTAAAATATGCAAGGAACGGCATCAACCCTTTCCCTCCGAGTTTTTTTTTTTTGGAAAAGAAACTACAGATATACCGATTTTTCTTATTTGCCTATTTGATTCCACGTGTCCACAAAACTAAAAAAAACTATTCAAAGGTGCTTTATTCGAAAGTAAATAGGAAAATATTTTTAAAGTATACAGAAGATTGGCTTCCCTGCCCTGCACCACAGAAGGTGCCCTAATTATTTCAGTGTTTGGTGCAGACAACGTCTCTTTTAAATTAAAAATACATATATATATATTGCGCGGAGACAAGGAAACCGTAAAAAAAAAAGCCCTGGACGCGTCGCGTTGTGGGGGGTTTTTTCACTATTGCAGTGCACGTTAAGATTCGGTGGTCCTCCGAATCTGAGGATTTAGGAAAAAATATTCTGTGTAGGTCCCTGAACAAGTTCTTCCAGGGGCACTGATATTCTTCATTCCAGAAAACTTCCACGAACACGATGAACAACGCTGTTGCCAGCACGCGCGCGCTCCTCGCGCACAGAGTACACCCGTTTCTAATACGAGTTTCCAGAATCCAACGGATACTTTGAGCCAATGGATACTTTGAGCGTGTTATAGATGCGAAGCAGCTTTTGCGCTGGGCTTTGTCCGCAGTTCCATTGGCGACCGCCCGCTTTCTAAAACCTACCATAACCATCTCTAACATATGGAGCGCGCGCTCGCGCCAAAGAGAAGACGTCTTTGTCTTATTCTTCGACCGCCTTGATGATGATACGTGCAGAGCACTTTAGGTGTCCGGGCTGCCGTATGCTGTCCTAGCTTGGAGTAACGCAGACAAAGCCACGTGTGCTGGCACGCGCTAGCGCGTTCGGGCCTGTGTAAGGGTCTGGGTAAGACGCTGTGGCTTCTCCCCCTTACACTCTCAGCAATCATGTGATGGCGTCGGCGAACGAGATTCTGCAGACGCGCGATGAACCAACGCGTTGTATCCTAGTCTGGGATAAGGGGCTGGGTAAGACGTTGTGGCCTCTCCCCCTTACACTCTCTCAACAATCACGGAACCTTAAGTCGACCCATGCGCTGCTTCGCTTCCCCACATGGTTCGCTTTAAAGGGAGATGGTGTAGTTTTTTTTAGATAGGAAGCAGCTTTTGCTCGGTGCCGTGTCCGTCCTTCCATTGGCGACCGTCCGCTCGGGAACCACGTGTACTGGCATGCGCTAGCGCATTCGGGACTGTGTAAGGGGCTGGGTAAGATGCTGTGGCCTCTCCGCCTTACACTCTCTCAGCAATCATGTGATGGGGTCGGGGAACGAGATTCTGCGGAGGCGCGATGAACCAACGCGTTGTACCCTAGTCAAAACGCGCTGGCATGCGCTAGCGCGTTCGCGCCTGTGTAAGGGGCTGGGTAAGACGCTGTGGCCGCTCCCCCTCACACTCTCAGCAATTACGTGATTGCGTCGGGGAACGGTATTCAGCAGACGCGCGATGAACCCACGTTAGTTCGGGACGAGTAACAGGAACAGCAACCGCAGTGAATTCATGGTGTACTCCACTTGCAAGGACGCGTTAACATCGGGCAAGGTGCCCGTGATGAACGGAACTTTAAGTCGACCCAGGCGCTGCTTCGCATCCCCACATGGTTCCCATTAGTGGGAGATGGTGTAAGTTTTTTTCGTAGAAAGTGAGCGTATTTGCTGTAGCCTCGAACCATCAGCAGTCAATTAAAACAAGGTAATCATTTACTGATGTAAAGGTTCTAATCAGGGCATCATTCAGAACTGACAGTTGGGAAAGTTGGTGATAATCTATCATTCGTTTTTTGCTCGTGTTTTTTTTTTGTCTCTTCTTCGTCCTTGCCGAGTGTAATAAATGATAAACCAGAACGTATACTTCGTGAACTATTCTTAAATGTCACCTAGTCTACACAACATTAGCACCCATGCATATGCCATAATTTTGTGTGACAATGTAATCCTGCCACCCGTTCATTCAGTGAGTCATATGTATGCAGACAACATTCGTCACGAAAATGGCTCAGCAGTATGGAGACAAACTATTCCTTATTACCTTGTATATAGTGCCTTACATAGGAAAACACTTTGTCGTGCAGCTACTAGTGAAGAAGTTCCACTTGTCAACATTCAACTCCAACACAAATGAGCAACCTTCACATTTGAGGAACCTGATGGCTTCAGCATAACGAGTCCTTTCTCTGAAAGGGTCCACAACAATCAATGAAAGGGCTGTTTTTGCAAGAACCCAGAGATCAATATTTCCATGTCCAAATTTTAAGAAAATTAAGACGTGAGAAATACTGAAACTTGGGGCTCTTGATTGTGAACAGCATGTGAAGTTGGAGACGTTTCTCACATTTTACTGAGGATGAAAGCCCATTGTTGCAGATCATCCAGTAATTTGATAACCTTTTTGTTCAAGTCACAAGGCATCACACGCATTTTCTCGAAATTGCTTTCCTCTGACAAAAATGACTTTTCTAAACAAACCACCTGGCTTCAACAGAAACAAACCTTCCTTTCTGCTACCAAATATCAAAAATTGCTGGCCACGAAGCGAGTTACCAGCATCTTCGAGTAGAATGCTTAACAAGTTTGTGCCTGAACGTCACAATGAAATGTTTCCTCTACAACGCATGTGCTTCACTTTTTGGAACTTTAAAATATAAAATGTGTTGTGAGCTTAAATCTAAGTCATCTCAGATTTGATTCAGAAATGGCAAATTGCACCTACTAAAGTGCATATTTTAGAACCAAACAAAAGCTTTGTGCTGAACCAATTCTAACGCTGACTGAGCTGTTAATCATGCCCACCGATTTGTTGAAGCCTCAGGAAGTGCAAAGGCACAATTTATTATGAAAATTGGTCTTGTTTATGATTAGAAAACAGGAACACACTTATTTCTTAGTCCATTTGAATACTTAGGGGAAATTCCTTGGCGGCCAAGGTATTACTTTTTTCTAGCAGACAGGAAGGCTGTTGTTATATCACAAGGAAAGTAAAAAACGCCTTGCTTGTAGTAAAAAATAACCTTGAGTAGATGGTTCTGACATTTGAAGCTCAATAGGCTTCCTGTCTATGTGAGATGTAAAGGAGGCCTCTTACGCCTTTTTTCCACAATGGGAACCCACAAGATAGAGAACCGTTCTATCTTGTCGTTTTAAAGCATAGAACATGGCAACCCTCAGTATAAAGACTTCTGCAGGTGTGTCTCCTTTTGTTGAGAGATGTAGGCTCTTCCACTGAAGTCATTAAGCCCTTCACATATGAAAGTAACGTGTTGGGTGTAGGCAAGGAGGATATTTTAGTCGTCGCTGCCCGACCAACAGCTGCTTTGTGTGAGACTATGCACAGGACGACATATATAACTGCTTTTTTTAGAACACCTTTCAGGTTTTGGAGGTGCATTTGTTGAACTTTTGTCTGTTTATTGCGGATCTACAGTGACGTGATGGATGGATGGTGTGTTCACACACATGTCAAGTGTATCATAGGTTCCGAGGTCATGTCAACCTTGCAATTCATTTCAAGTGGATTGACTGTGAACTATAACGAACTACGAGATTTGGATTATTTTCATTTACCGCAGCACAAAAAACACGGAAACACAGAAAAGGAGCACACACACACGCAGCGATCCTTTTCTGTGTCCGTGTTTTTTGCGCTGCGTTTAATGATGTTATTCTACCAACTCACCCAGCAGGACACCCTTCTGGATTATTTTCCAATTAGAAGAAATATATGTAGATTTCCACTGTGCCCTTTTTGATGAGTGTTGAGTGCTGATGCTAGCGCAACGTGGACAAGCTCTTTAAGGATGCAGGCGCTGGCCAGAACTTATGAATTTAAGTGCCTTGCAATGATGGCACTAAAATTTAGGGTTTCATATGCAGTTCAGTTGTTACCACGCGTGCTCGATATCATTTCTGGAGTCCGTACGGCAATACTAGACTCATGTTCAA
The DNA here is from genome assembly GCF_013339695.2 of Rhipicephalus sanguineus. Classification (NCBI taxonomy): domain Eukaryota; kingdom Metazoa; phylum Arthropoda; class Arachnida; order Ixodida; family Ixodidae; genus Rhipicephalus; species Rhipicephalus sanguineus. The sequence continues at coordinate 33,712,151 of NC_051182.1, read as the reverse complement.
CTTATTCAAAGCTGGTGAAGAATATTTAGAATGACAGAAATCTGAACTAATTGGTAAGGATTCATCTTAAAATGAATGTAGGTATGCAAACGCGGACACAAGGAAGAAGTGGGGTCAACACAAACACAAACAAATGAAAAGGCGCAGTGGCAAAAAAGAAAGTGGACACAAATACCTTTACGTGCTTGTGCAGGCATAGAGCGACACTTATCAATCAGATACTCTTGTGGCTTTACGTGAGAGATAACACTTCAGGGATCTGATTTCTTTGTATGCAAGTCAGCTGACAGCTGGCTCACACATGCCATTCCACTACCATCGATACGCGAGGCTTCTACCATTACACATTTTTACATTTGCACTCTTGTATGAAACTACGCATTCATCGAATTTTGGCGTGCATTTCCATTCTCGACAATGCAAGGATAGATTAAATGGTAAACCTCCAGTTTATGACTCCCGATGTTCCGTTAACCTTTGGTAAACATAGCAGCCAGTTTGCCCTATAGAGAAGCAACAACAGCTAAGACAAACTTTATACCACACCTCTACGGCACTCGGTAAATTTGTTTGTGCGTTCTACGAAAAAATATTAGTCCGCTTTTTCTCTATTACCTGTTCATTCTTTCTCTGCACAGCGGCGCAAATCTAACACAGCTTATCCGCAGCCGTAAGGCCAGCATTAATGCTGTATGCACTTCCCACTTTATTTAGCCTGTGAGCTGAACAATCAGTGTAAGGAATACCTACGGCACGCTTGTTACTGTTAATTTTTGCATCCATGTTTGCACGTAACGCAATCGGCTTCTGAAAACGATCAGTGACAGTGGCTACTGCAAGGTGAAGATAACCTACATTTAATGGACGCGTAACCTCTGCGTTTAAGCTGGCCTTCATTCTGTGTACAGGCCGATGAGAGACTAGTTAAAGCATGACATGAAAATACCGTTTTTTCTAAGCTTAGAATGCTTGGAGTTGACGTTTGACAGGAGCATTGAAGATCCAGAAGAATAGTGAAAGCAAAAATAGTTCTGAAATATTAAGGAAATGTCTAAAGTTTGAATACCATCATTCTGAAGCAGTTCTTCAGTAAACTTCGGTCATCCTCCATTTAACTCAACTTGTTCACTCATTGAGGTAAACATGGACTCAAATTGGTAACCACAACAAAATATGAAGTAATTGTACACATGCGCTGAAGTTAACCTTGCATTGGTTCTAAAGATTCCCCAATTATTATTGATTTATACCTTAGCACAGTTGACAAACACTTAGTGGACCCCTTAGGAAAAGATATTAAGGTTTTTCATAACACCGACGATTACATGATTGATTTTTTTGTAGGGGTGATGAACTTGAAACCATGGTTACCTTAGTGAAGAGACAATTTGATGTAATTGAACGCTGGCTGAACCTTACTAAATAATTGGCTCAGAATGACAGAATTGTACAATTTCAGGACATTTCCTTAGCGTTTCAGAATAACCACGTGTGCTGGCAGTATCATCCTAGAACTTCAAAACTACTGTTGAATTTCTCATCCAAGCCTTCTAAGTTTAAAGGAATGGTACTGGCATTGCTTTGTCATGCCATAAGTCTTTTTTCACCAAGTCGCGTGTGCACACAATGACACCAGCTTTAATAATGATATCTGGGGCTTAACGTCCCAAGACCACGATATAATTATGAGAGACGCCGTAGTGGAGGACTCCGGGAATTTCGACCACCTGGGGTTCTTTAACGTGCACCAAAATCTAAGTGCACGGGCCTCAAACATTTTCACCTCCATCGAAAATTCAACCACAAGTATTCTTGATAGGTAATTTTTAATTGAAAAGATAGTATTGCCTAACTACAAGGTAACATTCCTGTCATGGTATTCGGATTCATTTTACATGTGGTGCTTTTGCATGAGTCATAAATTGAGCTCTTTACGATGATGAGGAATTGCTTTTCTGGTCCTGTTGATGGCACTAGCTGGCATGAAAGTATTGTTACCATAGGTCTTCCACTTATGCATAATAGTACGGGTGAATCGTGGTTGGGAAAAATTGCCATGTTTCTAAGCTTAACTTTAGGAATTTACAATATTTCTTAAAAATATGTGAATAAAGGCAACTGCGTTTAAAAACCTTGCCAGGTGGAACTTTGGTCGACACCACATATCTTTATGCAAGAAAGTGAACTGTGCAATCATGAGTAACACGTTTTCATGCCTGACGGAAAACTAATGCAGTATAAAGAAAAATGGTGCAGCAAAATGCCTACTGTATATTCGCATATTTGTGAAGTGTTACAAGCTTATATCGACTTACCAAGTTGCCTTCATGTATGAGCAGACACCAAGTTCTCTGTGTATGCCATCTCTTTGGATTGTACTTGCATACTGGCATTGCGAAGCGTATGTGTTGTGCCGTGTGGTGAGTTTTAACTCTGCTTTCATATATTACTGCTGTGACTTAGTGTTCAGGTGGCACTGTGTATGTTGTTTCATGTGTTTAACAATGTGTAAAAGTTCTGTGCAGTAGATGAAAATGTATATTTTTACATTGACATTGTGGATGTTATTGTTTTGATTCCAATTAAGTACTACAGCCAGCATTTCATGTATCATTTGAAGTTTAAGCATTTGTAATGCCCTCAAACAAAAAAGACCTTGTGCATGCAAAAGAAATTGCTCAGTCTCTGGCGTATAGGTCAGTGATTTTCAGCCATGGATGTTTCGGGGATCCTTTGTGGACTGGTGGAAGTGATGAGGGACCCCTTGCAGTGAGAGAAAAGGGAGGTGGGGATTATAAGCTAACATAACATGCAGCTTGAAATAGTTGCCTTGTGTTTCCGCGTGGCAAAGAATAGTCAAACTAAAGCGTCAATTCTATCTCAACAGCTTTTCAATGAGCTGTGCCGTCTGCAGCCGCATTACAGCTGTTTTTAGCTATGCATTCTCTTCAAATATGCAAGCTTACAAAGACATATGCGACAAAAAATTGCAGTAAATGCTTCACAGCCATCTCATAGAGAAGGGAAAGCATAAATCAGCTCCGCCGCAACAAAACAACGCTATGCGGTAAAGCATACAAAAAATCTGAAGAGGCCGTTGACATTGGACATCGTGTAACTTGAAAAAAGGCGTTTTTGTTTTTTGTTCGATCATGTGTTTCACGGACCCCTAGAAATGGCTTCGTTGATCCCCACTTGAGAACCACTGGATACTATAGATAATGCGTATTTTCTACCAGATGGCTGGAACCGATTATTCTTGCAAAACATCGTGCAAATAAGCGACAGGCATTAAACGGAATGGTCAGCAGTGATAGAACATGAATGGTTTGATCGTTTATCAATGGTAGCATAATTTGTATAATGGATTTGGACATCAACTACGATTACACGAAGCAGTAGGAGCGCACATGGCGCCCACCTTTTGGTTTTAGTTTGTATTTATCTGCTGCACTCCCCATGTTCGTGCTATGTCTAATATTGAATCACGAAAAAGCCAAGTTATGTCCTGCTGTGACAAAAGTATCTTACAAATTAAAATGAAACCTTACTTTCTGAAGAACAGCTCTTTCACTAAGGCATACATTCATGTCACTTTTTTAATAGGTATACTGCAGAATCGCTTCAGGAGGAGTGCCCAGTACACGCGGACATTCGCAGCAGAGAAGTCCAGCAATATTTTTTTCAATTTTAGGGAGACATGCCACTCGCAAATTAGTGGACACCGTGCTTAACCTTGTCGCATGGCTTCGACATTCATTTCAACGGCGGCGTGATATTGAAGAGTAAAGGTTATTTAGTAAAAGGGTAGCTAATATCCGAGTGTAAAAGCAATTGAATACTGACCATGACCAATTGAGAAGCACTGTATGTCGTGCCTCAGCGCACGCAAGTGCTCATTGCACAAATATTGGTGTAACTGCTCATAGGTGCTGCTGACCCTGCGTGCAGCTTGCAACAGTATGTACACAAAATATACTTGTAACTCTGACATCGACGTATGTAGCGAAAACATGCGCTAGATGAAAGTCTTCCAACAGCTGAGAGCGCGCTGCTGCCACTGCTGACTCCTGCAGCTCGCGGCAAAAATAACCAAAATTGCTCAACAGAACACGCTCATAAACACGCATACGTGAGTTTCGCTACCTAAAGGTACTTGTCACGCTGGTATCCACGAATATGGTGCGAGCGAGGCATACACGATATATGGTGAACACTCAAAAGGACACGTTTATCGTTTCTCTTGCGGTGAGACAAACGACGAACCGAAGTCGGAGCTGAAGGTGCTAACGGTGGTCTTCGTGAGTTCATGACGCTGCGCAAACTATTTATTAACATAATGCACGCGCAAATACAAGCCGATGATGGAAGAACAGTAGTTGCAAGCTCCGCCTTCTCGTTGCAAACCTCTTTGTAAATATATAGCCCGTGAAAAAACGCATCCTGTGGTGGCTCTGTGGCGTAGAGGTTAGAGTGTGCTTTCAGTGCTTGTGGTCATGAGTTCGAATCCTGTGTGATTTGTACGTGGTGTTATGTGTGTGTTTGCGTTGATGTCCGTTTTCTAATTGTCCCCAGAGGTTAGTATCACTGAAATTATTCCGTGGAACGCAGTTACAGTGCCAAGAATGTTTTTTTTTTTGCAGCCGCTTTAGGGCCGCCTATTCACAGGACGCCACGCGTAAGCGCTGCAGGCCGTACCTAGCCAGGAAAAATATGACCTAGAATCCTGAAAAAGCCGCGACGGGGCTTTTTCAGGATTTTCCCTGGGAGCCGCTACAGAGTCGCATAACGAATTCACTAGTAGCGACCGTAATTTGAACAGATGTCCTGACTGCAGGCCTGGATTCTAGTGCGTATTTGACAGTCTAGCGAAAGGCTCACGAGCATCACACCTGCGTTCACATCTCTCTCCAAGAAAGCCGGAAGGTTCTGTTTTAATATACGTGTTTTGGTTTCGAGCTCTCTACGTGTTTTGGTTGCGTGGATGTGTGCGTGTATGAATGTGTCATTTTTTTGCGCTCGATTACTTTATTCCAAAGCTGTTTCAATGTGATAACTTTACTCCCGCGCAGGAGTGCTTTCACCCTATCGCACACGGAGTACTGTACTCCATGAGGAGGCGTTGGATCACTCTCTGTCTAGAGGGAGTTGTTTCGCCCTGGAAAAAGAAGTGCCCAGCGGACAAGCGAAAACTCTCGCAAGGGTGTATAGGCACTCGCTTTGTTCTAAGAGTGTAGGCAAAATGAAGAGCGTCAGTGCGCAGGCGGATGCGCTTATTAGAAACGTTAGAGATGGTAAGAGCGGAACACAGTGCTTTTCTTAATGTGTTGCCGCTTCGGCCATGTAATACATGCCTCTTCCTACTTTCTTTTCCGTGCATCATTCACCCTTTGCAACTCAATTTTGCACTGGTGGGAGTGGCTATTGTATAACTTTACACCTGCACTATAATGCTATTATCATTTTTTTGCGACATTTTAACGATATCCTGCAGCATGTACATCGTCATATTGAGCGTTAATATAGTAATATTGTCGCATGTTATAGCGTTGTGTGAATACTCATTTTATCGTACTACTCCTAATTTATTTACTACTCTTAATAATTTTTTGTTTATGATTGAATGACCGCACTTCCCCGTTACCCCATGCTTTCTTGAAGGCATGTAAGGTATCTGTAAGAAAATTAAATAAACAAAATAAAAAAGGCATGGCTAAGATAAGTTACGAAGACGGAAACGAGATTCGCAGCAGACATCTGAATTTTAGACACAAAACCACCTTCCCCGCGTTTATAAATGCACTGCTTAACCGCTTTTAGAAGCCCAGGACGGGCGACCGAGTAAAAAAAAGTTATTTACCATCAATGAAAAGCACTTAGCCTATTTCTTGGCTTCGGCGTAAGTACTCGAATACTTCAAACACACGGTAATTAAAGTTAACCAATAGCCAAGAAGAGGAACGCTATAGCGGGGCATCCCTTGCTGTCACATTACGTCACGAATTCCTGGAAACCCACCACGTCAAAGCGACGTGCCTGCTTATTGACAACGCGTTAATATAGCGAACAAGACGTTAATATAGCAAACAAGAAATGGTCAGAGCCTGCGGCGAACTGGAACACAATCACGTACGAATAGCTTCGCCTTATAGCACACCTACAGATATGCTTTAATAATTGTCGCAAATCACGCACACGGCTAGCAACTATAATGACTTGGTCGAAGCTGATTACAATAGCGTGAGACATCCTCAGTTTATTAAAGACGATAGTCTTCCTTGTGGAACTTAAACGCAGAAATTTTGGTCTGTCTGTCTGTCTGTCTGTCTGTCTGTCTGTCTGTCTGTCTGTCTGTCTGTCTGTCTGTCTGTCTGTCTGTCTGTCTGTCTGTCTTTCTGTTTGTCGGCACGTCACTCGATTTAACCACTCGGCCGAAGTTGAACCATTTTCCCAAGGGCCAGCCATCTTGAACGGCTGACTAGGTTCATACTTGTGTACATTGTCGATCAAAAAGCAAACATTACGCATATCTGAGGCGCAACGTCACTAGGTAAGTATTAGGTGGTGTGTTCCTTTAATAAAAAATGCATACATACGTAATTCTAAAGACCCTAGTTTCTTAAGCTGCGCTGAAAATGCGACTGCGCTGAAACTTGCCTTCCTCCGTGCCCTCTGCACGAGCTCATTGTTGTGTTTCGGTTTCAGTTCAGTATTGCACTGTACGAATGCCATGGAGCGCCGCTCTGGCATTCATGTTTTACCCAGGCGACGTGTAAATAAAAGAGTGTGTGGAGAGCACTCGTTGAGTGTGGACGTTTCTTCTGCTTCGGCGCTTCGCGCCAAACCGCGTGTTCGGGCTGGCTGGCGTCCACGCCGGTCGCGTTGGTCACCGCCGGTGTTCGCCTGCTGCTGCGCCGGGACTACCAGCCCGCAACACAGCACTCATGTTTCCCGACGTATTGCCAGATGGCGTCCATATCTCACGCAGCGCCTCTTCTATCGTCTTTAGACGACACTGGCAGCGAAGCACGCAGATACGCGGCCAATTTTTTTAACCGTGGTGCTATTCAGGCTGGGCGTAACGCGTAATCCGCGAGCTCGAAATACCTCGCCGAGCGAAGAACCAGCACGCGCTCCCTTCGTCCTCTCCTTCATTGTCGTAGTCTTCTTCATCTTCTGCTTCGCTCCCAAAACAAGTGAGCCGATTTCTCCGGCGAGGGATTCAATAACTCTGATGGGCGAGACAACGAGTAAAGAGAGAGAGAAAGAAACGAAGAATAAGAGAGATTCACGAAGAAATAGAAATAAAGATAGAGAGAAAGAGAAATTCTTTGGGGGAAGATTTCTTCACGAGGCGACATTTGAACCCGCGTACCTACAATCCGAAGGTGAGCGTTTTAACCACCCGGCTATCCAGGCACGAGAGCATAGCATAGCCTTGTATAGTATCGTATAGCAAGGGGGTGGGAAAAGGAACTCAAAGTGAGGAGGACAGATTTGAGGGGGAGGAGGAGGTGGGATAGTAACGCATAACATAGAAACATGGTGAATGAGCGAAATACACAGAATGAAAGGCAAAAAGAAAGGAGAGAAAGAGCGAGAATCAAAGAAAGAAAGAGAAAGAAATAGAGAGCGAGAGAAAGCGACAGAAAGAAAAAGGAAACGAGAAATACACAGGGAGAGAGAGAAAAAGAGAAGAAAGAGAAAGAACGGCATAATGACCTAGAAAGAGAACGAAATTAAGGGAGGGAGAGAGAGAAATAAATAGAAATAAAAAGAGACAAAATACACACACAATAACCAGAGAGTAGAGCGAAAAAGAAAGAAATGGAGAGAGAAATAGAGAAATTTTGCAAAATTAGCAAGGCAGCAATAACCAGGACTACCTATGTGCCCATAAGCTCCGCTGTCTGTTTAGCTTTGCGTCTCCAGTGCAAATTACGCATTTTTTTTTTCATTTTAGTTTTCAGCCGTGGCTGAAGGGGGGATACGATACTGCTTGGTAGAGGGAAAGATTCACGTCCATCTACAGCATGCAATAGCACCCATGTGCACCCATAACGCCATGTTCCTTCCCTTGTGTTTCAATGAGAACTGTTGCCGTGTTGCCAGCAAGCTTACACTGTCGAATAACAAATAAAGTGTGCAGATGTTATTACATGAATGCGCTCTTACAACACTTCTTTATAAGAGCAGCCTTGTGAATATATCCAAGGATGGTTGGAAACTAGGTCATGCAAGTTGCAGCCAACCTATGATTATTAGAGAGTTCGTGTTGCTTACCCAAATGGACTCTTTTTGTCAACTGCTAAGCCGACTTATTGTGTAAAAGCTGTAAGGTAAACGTTTCGACATTGGCGATACATTAAATCAGAAATAAAGATGAGCACAATAAGCTGGCGCTCTCTTACGCAAATCTTAGAGGCTCACTTCTCAAGGTGCCACTTTCGTTTAGTTTTCTAGATTTATGTTCCTGGTTTATCGACAACGCAATCACCGGTTATATTGATTGACTTCGCCTAACCAAATCATTGCAGATTTTCCTTCAACAGTGAGGTGATGTTCACTATATTGAACATCAATTAAACTTTCACACTCCGGCAAAATGTAGGCACTTCGACGGCCCATACTATGTTGTGAGCCTTATAGAAAAGGCACCAACGAAATGCACAACAGCGAATGATAAAATGATTGCGTTTAAACCTTTGCAAGTGACTTCTGGCCTCAGATGGGTCGCTCTGTCTCTAAAAACATATATTGAATTTCACGTCAACCGGTCGTTTCGAAAATGTTATACGGTATTCATATACGCACGTCGTCCACCCATGACATTATAACATGCAAGTCGATCGACAATACATTGGGCCTAGGTGCAAACAGTGACGCCTGAAATTTCATAGCCATTATCTGGCACATAATCAATGAGTTACGGGCAGAAAAGGGAAGCTCGCTTGACATTACAAAGGCTTAAAGCATGCATTTCATACAGTAATTCAACAGGCTATAAAATTGTAGGGAACAGTGGCGTAACGCTCACCTTGAATAATGTATTTACCATTGTGTGGCAGCGGTACGCCCAGATATCTCGATCTTCTTCGGGACTACAATTCACTCGTCGCTGAGTCGCACCAGCGCCTTCTCGTGTGATCTCTCAACGGCCGCCCTTCGAGTGACTATGAAAGGCAGCAGACATCTCTCTACTTGAATCCCTGATCAACCAACCGGACGTCGATTACAACCGATGCAGTACCAGGTTAAAAGAGGCAACATCCAAGTGCGATTGACGAAGTGATATCCTTGAAGGTCAGTCATGCAACCATACCTACTTGTCTTGCTAGTGCCATTTTATTGCTTGTGCTTCGCTAAAGGACAAGCCAAACTGAAAGTCGAGGATTCACAGAAGTTCGTGATACCAGAGAATATCGACATTCACTTGCTTTGTGAAGCAAGACCGCATTTCCAAAGGGATTTTCTCTTCCATTACGCCAGACCTCACAAGGTTCTTTCATGGTGCAAGAACTGGGACCAGTATGTTGATAATCTGGCAGTGGCGTGTCTTTATGAGAAGCATATTCTGGTGGTGTTGCCGAACAACCGCTGGAAACGCATCCTGGAAGAAACTACCGGGTTGCGCGAGGCTATATGCCCTCACGTCAAGTGGCTACAATTGGCGACAACGAATGTGAAAAATTCATCCCAAGAAATTACGCACGAACCAATATTTCATTCCATATTGAACGAGCTTAAACACACCGCACCTAAAATGATGGTGAAATACGATGCTCCACATTACACGCAAGCATTCTCTAGTAGAACTAGGTCCTGGACTCAGCTGTCGGGCAAGAATGTTAGAATAGGCTGCGTTGTCTACAATAAGACCGGAGTCCTCAACTCTTGCGAGTCCACTGACGGGAAAGCATTCACTCATGCTCTTCGTCAACTAAATGTCTCTTCCGACATTACACCAGTGCAAAGAGGAGCATTCGCGGCAGCCCTCGGGAAGAATCAAGCAGACATAGTGGTCATCGCAGTAGGGCTTACGGAAGACCGCCACAAGCATTTTGACTTTAGCGTCAACAAGTTCGGACAGGCTGTCTACTACGTACAAAAGAAGTGGAAGCACCGTGCGGACTTCTTTCTCGGCGTTCTCCCATGGACGACTCTGTTGGCCTTGTCGACTCTCTTGTCTGTGGGCTCCTTCGCTATACTCAACTTGTGTCGAGGCAGACGTCCACTGAGTGACTTGGGCCGCGTAGTTCTCGCCCTCATTGCCACCACGATGTCATTCACCTCGCCACTACACCGCGACCATGCGCGCAGTTCTAGCGGACGAGTGGTAATGGCCTTCTGGATGCTCGCCTGCTTCTCCCTCGCCACTTATACCAGGAGCCTTCTCACAGCCAGCCTCACGGCGAAACCCACCTGGGAGGCCGATGACACCTTCGAAGAAATGTTACCCAAGCTACAGCAAGGACGCTTACTTCCATGTGCTGAGAAAAACTCCTTCTTCCACGTCTTACTCTCCATTGCGGCTGGTAACAGCAGCGACGTTGTTGATGTGATGGCATCAGCTGCAAGGCGTTCGGGCAACGGCAGGCGTCGCTTCACCGGGAGCTTTGAATCCTGTCTCGAGAGGACCAGGAAGGGTACGCATGTGCTTTTTTCGGAAGGTGTTGATTTTTGCAAGTTTTCGAGGTATGAGGAGGCGATTGTAATTGGAGAGAAGCCCATTCGCAGCCTGATTGGTGGCTTCCCGATTAGGAGGGGTTACTCGCTGCGTGCTGAGCTCATTTTACTGGCTCACAGAATTTTCGAAACCGGTTGGGACATCAGATTTAGCAGGACGCTCACCTGGAATTGCTCTGGAGTTGGCGGAAAGAACGAAGCAGATTTTGGCACTGCACATCTGTTCTATCTCTATGGCGCGTTTTGCGCTATAAGCATTCTTTCCCTACTGCTTGAATTTTTATACAAACGGCTCTTTGACAAGAACAAAGGAAGCGGCAGTCGATGGGCGACTTCGACGGTTACCTCTTATCGACCCGCTCCGGTTAACTGTCCTCGTCGGAGGCGACGTATAGGTCGGCGTGTTCTGCTACGCAGAGTGGGAACCCTAGATCAAATAGGTCAATATCCTGTAATTAAGATTCACCCTGCGCTGGAGTAGAAACGACACCAGTCAGTCGTTGCAGTACTTGCAGTGTAGCTCTACAACTCCCTCACTCTTTTCTTGTATTGTGTGCCCGCAAAAGAAGAAAACTTGCTTTTTTTCTTGGCACAAGCAGTGTTGTCTGGACGTATCTAAACTCCGATCTTGCATGAACTTCCCATAAAGCATTCACTGGTAACAAAATCTGCACGAAATATACCACGCAAACGACTATAGACCCTTATAAAGTTCTGAATTTGGGTATTTCGGGGAGTCCTAAAGACTATGTCTGTATTAAGAAAACTGTTGGGGCACTGTATTCGTTCGTAACAGCCCAATCCTGCCCATCCGTGTAGCAGTTTCAGTAGCAGAAAACTTTATTTTTCGTTTTGGTTTTGAAGTCTTAGAAAGTGGACCCCTCAGACCAGGGCCCCATCTGCTGCTGCTATCTGGCTGGCCCGACGTTCGATATATTATCAGCAAAACATGCTAGCCACTGGCAAGGAGTGCACTGCAAACATCTTTTTTTTATTATTTCAGACGATATGGCCAAGTTTATCATTACCTTTTGAATTGTAGTTTGATTTGCTGTTCACTGGGCGTCTTCATTAATGCCATGTGCGACGCGGCACTTGTTCGATGTCCGTAAGCTCAAAAGGAGTAGCTTAAAGGTGTCATGACAGGTTCACCCAACAATTTTTGGTAATAAGTGAAAAATAGCACTAAAGTGTCTGTTATCCTTCTACATATATGAAAAATTGATTGTAAAAGAATATTTCAGTGCTAAATTTCAGTGTAAAAGAATATTTAAGAAGACGCCGTCTAAAACCCCTCCCATGGCCGGGAAATGTCATTTTGTCATGGCGGGCGTTACGTCATGTGCTGCATGGAACGGAGCCGTCGTCTTCTACGAAAGTTTCAGCCACTGCATATCATTTAATTTCAATGCCAAGCAGAGGAAAGCTGAAATAGTTCGACTGCATGCGCAGCTGACAAAGAACCAAAATCGTTTGCCAGAATGCAAACGCTGGCAAAGCTACTAGCTTGTTACGTCCCGTCTCGCGAGTGTTTGTTGCCCGACTTTCAGGCCGCTCGCATGTTTATAAAAATATTCAATTATTAATTCAGTGTTCGACCGAATGCGCTAAACTTTCGCAGAAGGATTACATCGCATAACGCAGATTATGATCGAAAGCTTGGTGTCATGGCCCCTTTAAAAATGTTCTTTCAAATAAAAACCAACTAAGGACAACCGTTCAGCCGAATCCCCCATCCGCGCTATTCTGGTCCAAAGAATGATATATTAAGACATTTCAGCTCAGCCCTATGCAGATATCCCAATAAGTTATCAAGTAAGTTCAGGGGAAGATGGAAGCTTGGAAGCGCTGTTGTCTTCTTCAAGGCTGCAACGGGCTGCATCTGCAGCCTGCAGTTGCAGGCTGCAGCTTCAAGCCTGAAGTCGAAGCCTTGAACAAAACAAGACCGCTTGTCAACACGTTGGCTCCGCCGACACCCCGTGTTCTAGAATTTTCCAACCCTATGCGCTTGAGTTATTTCTACACACCAAGCTGTGCTACTCTTTCACTTTGATATTCATTAGCGATGCCGTAAATACACTGCGCTTCACATTGTCAAATTTCAAGAAGAACCAGCACTGATCACTTGCAAATATTCGGCTGGTCATAATAAATACGTTCTGTCCAAGTACGTTGTCTGGGAGAACTTTTGTTCCCTGATGTGCCCCGGCATTCTGAAACAAGCCTCGACTGCACCTCGTCCTGCACTTGACCTAGCTGTGCACAGCGCTGCCGTTTGACTGGAAATCACACCGAGTTTCTAAAAAAAACGCTGTTGATTATCGATAATGCGCAGTGAAACTTCCTACCGAGGGTAAGAGCTGCCATCAACTTTTTGCTGTCGAGCTTGACCGCTAAGTGGAGGGGCGTTCTAGGATACCTCGGGTAACTTCTAAAATGGGCGTCCTCATGTTTTTGTCGCGGATGTGCAACGTGATGCTGCCGTTTCACTAATCATCAGATCTTTTCCCATGTTCAAAGAGAACTCTTGTTTTTGTCAGCAACAACTTGATGAGCCCGGGCAGCGCACAAACCTTTCTGTGTAGGGGACCCAAGCTCAAGTTTGGGCGGGACGCTCGCGCAGCCTGAGCTATGCGTTACTGGGGGCAGACGCTGCCCGCAAAGGCGGTTTGTCGCCCGATTTGCCAGAGATGGCGACGCGAACACGGGCGCGCATGCGCTCCTCATTCGGCCCACACAACTGCTAGTCAGCAACAGTTACATTTTGACGTGCCACAGATGCAATCCGAAAGCTCTGCGCGTGCGCGGTGGCGGGGGCGGCAGTTTTGTGGCCTTGGGTGCCCCAGTTGCGATAAGATCAGTGGCGCCGCTCGACGTTGCTTTGGAAGCCTACAGTATAGCACGCGCTTCCGTGTTTCTGTTTCACGTGCGTTTTGCTGATAGCCGTTACCTGAATTTTCCATTGCAATGACCAACTTATTCTTGTGATGTTCGCAAACAAATCTATCTAGGCCGAGTTCAGTCGTTGACCACGCATTTATTTTACACTGCAATACACCGTCACTGTACTAAGAGCAACTTGCATCGCAAGCTTTTAGCCGTTTCTACCTAAATTAGCGCGTCCCAGTTGTGCCTGTGGAACAAATAACGTGTTCTGCCTGTATGAAACATGTAAATGCCTATTCCTCGTAGTCCTACTCAAGTACCTATATTTAGAACCCCGTAAATGACTCCTGCGCTAGTCACGCAGATGTCGTGCAAGGCCCTCTGTGTTCTCTGTGATTGTCATTCTTTTCTCCTAAACGCTGTGCTGCCAGCACAGATGTACCTCAAGATAAATAAAATGTTGGTGCTTTGTCTTTTGTGGTACCTAATTGAAAAGGAAGAAATCCAGGGCTAATTTCGTTCATGTGTAGCGATTGGTGTAGTTCCAAACGCTACGCTAAATGCAGTTCCACTACGGTGAAACCTGAGGAAGTGCGTAGCACGGGAACCCAGCCATTCCCGCTCGTACCTTTCCCACTGCTGCGTTTACCAAACCGTCGATGACGCCAGTGTTTGAGGTAAGTATGTAGGGTTTCCCCGGCAGGAGCAGAATCTTGTTTGCGCTAGTCCACAGTGCGTTCATACCAAACAGCTTGGCTCTCCATATTATTGCTACAACAGTTGAGATACGTGTCGTCTGCAGCAAGCTCCGTTTGGTAGTTTCTACCTTCGGATTTAGGGACGAAGGTGCTGGTGGGAGGAGCATTTGCGTGCGTGGCGAGGTAGTGGCGCCCTCTCTTGCACGGCGCGGATGTCAGCCGTATGTTTCCGTAGCGTCTTTAGCAATTTTAAGTTTTTATTGTGATAGCTTCTTTTTTATTTCTGTTACTATATTTTAGACTATGTTCGCTTATTTTAAGCCGGTTTTAAGCATTACTAGCCTTGCTTCAGGCCTGTATTCACCCCATATTAACGCGATAGCGTTAGAGCTCGTATCGCAGAAATTCCGCCGTCGGCGTCGGGGCCGTTGGTTGTGAGCGAAAAATCATCATCTTGTCTATGACCGAAAAATCGAAAAAGCTGCAAATAAAATAAATAATAAAAATGTTTGGTCCGAGTGAGAATCGAACCCAGGCCGTCTGCGGGGCAAGCAGGTGTTCTACAACACAGCCACGCCACTGCTTGGAGCTGCACTGAAAGTAACTTTCATGCTTCCCAAAAACACGCGTCCTGTATACAGGTGTCAAAGTACGAGATGTAATATCGGAGCAATGTTGTGTGGTACAAGCGTACATTGCCATCGGGCGTCACACCACGTCAATATCATAACGACTTGGTGGTTTAAAGACAGCCGCCCATTACAAAAGGCACACACATTACTGCGCGTATTCCCTTAAGACCACGTAGTGGGTGCATCGCAACTTAGAAAAAGTTTCTCGCGCATAATAGCTCCTGGTTTACAGCATGCTACCCATTACCTAAGGCGCACACCTTAGTGCGCGCATTCTGTTAAACACTCGTAGAGAATATCGCTATCGCGTTCAACCCTTAAAGGCGAAGCTTAAGCGTCCCCCAATTTTTATTTGTGAGCGTGATCACGCTAAATGAGATTTATGGACGATAAGCCGGGCCTCTAAAGTGCTGCGCACTTAAAAGCTAACGCCCCTATAGCTTCGGAAAAGTACAGATTTCTCTTGATCTACGGCACTTCCTCCTCTGCACGCCTCTGATAGGGCGGCTGCGGTCACGTGGTAGCGCGCGCCCTCTTTCTCGGTATTTTGTTTCCTTCGCCTGTCGGCGCCATGTTGAACGCTCCAACCTACCATGCGCTCTTTTTTGCCCCATGTGACGTGCACGTGTGCGTCTCGCTCGTTTTGTCGCGATGCCGGGTTGCTGTGCGCTTGGCTGCCATAACCGTGACACCCCAGGGAAAAAGTTTTCTGCCATTCCTCATGGAAAAGAGAATGCAGGTCGTCGCAAAGTCTGGCTCCACAGAATAGGTCGAGCAAACTTCGAGCCGAGATCGGCGCGACTTTGTGAGGTATGTGCTCGTGCGTTTTAGCTCTTGACAGGGGTCTTGCTTTGCCGTGTGACATATGTGGTGTATTATTTAATGTCAAGCAAAATTTTTTGTAATTTTTCACTTGCTCGAGCAAGTGACTTGCTCGAGCAAGTGACTGTCTTGAACACAAGATGATAGAAATTTCCAGAGCCCTCAACTACAGCGTGCCTCATAATATCGCGGTTTTGGCACGTAAAACCTCACATATTATTAACTCTGAAAGAACGAGTGTCGTGCACTGCAACACTAGGTTCTGTCCCACACATTCTACTAACCTTTCACTGTGATTTGTGGATGGAAGGGCGAAGACAGAGCGAGCATCGGAATGAAAGTGCGACAGCAAAAAAAAAAAAAAAAACCCTTGCGCGCAGAATTTATCGAAAGCCGTGCATTTACGTGCAACTCCTCCATCATATTGTTACGGACTCGTAAACGAGGTTAAATAGAGGTTTATTTACAGGGGATGGATGGCAAGTGCGTGCCAGTACTGCGCGTCGTTCTTCTCTTCCTCACACCTCTATTGTTGTCGCTGCTGCTGCTTCACTGGATTGGACCCACCGTAACATTTCTCCTCTCGCAGACGAAGCCCTCTGGGCGAGAAGTCAGCGACGTATTCGCTGAGTGAACGGCTTTAGATGGGCTGCATGCGTGACTTCGGTCTTTGATGACCGTCTTCCACTGGAAGTGAGGCGTGCAATTCTATAATTCACCTCACTAAGACACTCAGTCACGACAAACGGTCCAACATTGTCGGCGAGTAGTTTTTGGCACAGTCCACGCTTACGTACAGGAGTCCATAACCACACAACATGTCGCCAGGCTGGTAAGTTATTTCCCGGTGTCTGCTATCGTATCGCGATTTCGACCGTTCTTGGGAAGCCAGAGTACGCAGTCGAGCGAGTCGCCGAGCCTCCTCCGCCCGGCAAAGGGTTTCCGCGATACAAACGTCGTCATGACTACAGAAAGGAAATATAGTATCCCAAGTGTACCTCGCTGGACGAGCGTAAATAAGGAAAAAAATCACAGCATATCCAAGGCGTGAATGATGATGAGTGGGCGAAGCTGCGGAGGTTCATCGGTAAACCGTGAATCTTCGGTGAATTCTGCCCAGTACATCGTCACCGACGTGAGATCGGGCGCGTTTATACTAAAGGTTCGATGAGTTATGACGACTTGCAGCTCACTTTAATTTTACATGTACGCTGTGAATTTTCATTGTTTAGAAAAACCATTGCTTTAGAAAACATCTGGCGTCTTTCGTTAAGCAGCTGGCGTCTTTTCGTTTTGCTTTAGAAACATCTGGCGTTCTTTCGTTTTGCTTTTAGAAAACATCTGGCGTCTTTCGTTGGTTTATTTCATCAATCAACGGCCTTTTGAACAAAATTTTTATTGTTTAATCACGCACAGGAGAAATCTCACCAGGCACTACCTTGGAGGTAAACAATGGCTGCTAACGGGAATGAGAGACAGAAGAAGTCGGCTTTTAGCTAACACTTACACTTCTACCTCTATTAACGTATCCTACTGGAACATGCCAATGGCTGCTAATGGGGAATGAGAGACAGAAGAATTCGGCTTTTAGTTAACGCGCACGCTGCGAATTTTTTATTGTTCAACAACGCACAGGAAAAATCTCCCACCGGCACCACCTTGGAGGTCAAGATCTGGTACTAGTCTTACGACTGGTTACGCACTACGACTACGACAACTACGAGGGACGAACGGGTGCCGCTTTAAGGAGCTTCGCCCCTAAAACGGGCTGTATCCAGTGGTCTCGTGTTGAGCGGTGTTATAGGCGTATGTGACGAACAGAAGTACTTCGTCCCAGTTCTTGTGGTCCGAGCTAACGTACATAGATATCATGTTCATAAGTGTTCTATTTGTGCGCTCAATCAAGCCATTGGTCTGGGGGTGATAAGGCGTTGAATGTCGCAGGTTGGAGGCACACAGACGTAGAAGTTCTTCAACCACATCTGCCGTGAACTTACGGCCACGGTCACTAATTATCACACTAGGGAGTCCATGACGAAGTATTATGTAATGCAGCATGAACTGCGACATTTCGCCAGCATTTGCAGAGGGTAGTGCTGCCGTCTCGCAGAACCGAGTGAGGTAGTCGGCACATACTATGATCCAGCGGTTGCCTTTGGATGAACGTGGAAACGGTCCGATTAGGTCGATGCCTACTTGTTCGAAAGGTGAGCTGGGAAGTGCTACAGGCTTTAGGCAACCGGAGGGAGCATTGGCAGGTCTTTTGTGACTCTGACACTCAGTGCAACTGGCTACGTATGTCTCCGTTGTCTTGCGCATTTGAGGCCAGTAAAATCTTTCTTTGGTCCGCATGAATCCTAAATGACCTGCAGTTGGGTTATCGTGCACGACACGTAAGACAGAAAAGCGAAGTGCTTCTGGCACCACCAGAAGGTAGCGTGCACCTGTCGCGGAGAAATTCTTTTTATAAAGCACCCCATCCCGGACACAAAAACGACCTGGTGATGAGTCTTTCGCGGCAGAGAGAAGAGGCTCTAGAGTCGGATCCTCACTTTGCTGTCTCGCGAAGGTTGCGACGTCTGGGAAATATCGGCGTACGGTTGCGATGACGTGGTCAAAGCTATCTGCATCACATTCCGTTGTACGGAGAGGCATCCTGGAAAGACAGTCAGCGTCAGCATGTCGTCGCCCGCTCTTGTATGAGACAGTGAAGTTATACTCTTGCACACGCAGAGCCCGTCGTGCAAGGCGTCCTGACGGATGTCGAAGATTGACAAGCCAGCACAGATAGTGATGGTCCGTGACGATCGTAAACTGACGCCCGTACATGTATGACCGAAACCGCTGAACAGCGAAAATAACAGCGAGGCATTCTTGTTCAGTTACCGTGTAGTTGCGCTCGGGTTTGCTTAATGACCGACTTGCGCAGGCGATGACGTGTCCCCTGTTATCCAAGCGTTGGACCAGCACAGCACCAAGACCGACGCCACTCGCATCTGTGTGGACCTCTGTTGGCGCGGTAGGATTGAAGTGTCGGAGTATCGGCTGTGACGTCAGCAAGAACTTCAGCTGCTGAAATGAAGCTGAACACTCGGGCGTCCATTCGAATGGGGCACTCTTGTGCAGGAGGCTTGTCAAGGGATAAGCGACGTCAGAAAAGCGAGGAATGAATCGCCTAAAGTAGGAGCATAGCCCCAAGAAGGTGCGGAGTTCTTTGACAGACTGAGGTGGCTGAAATTCTTCAACAGCCTCTGTCTTTGCAGGGTCGGGCCTGACGCCGTCTTTGTCCACGAGATGTCCCAGCACCAAGGCTTGGCGTTCACCGAAATGGCATTTCTTGGAGTTGAGCACAAGAGAAGCCTTTTGTATGCAGCTGAGTACAATGCCTAGACGCTCGTTGTGCTCGTCAAATGTGCGTCCAAAGATAACATTATCGAGATAGCAAATGCATATCTCCCATTTTAAACCCCGCAGAATGGCATCCATGAATCGTTCGAAGGTGGCGGGCGCGTTGCACAAGCCGAATGGCATAACGTTGAATTCAGAAAGCCCATCGGGTGTTACGAACGTCGTTTTTTTTTTATCCTCAGTATGCATCGGGATTTGCCAATAGCCAGATCTCAATTCGACGGAAGAAAAGTAAGAAGCCGAATGGAGACAGTTCAACGCATCGTCTATACGCGGAAGCGGGTAGACATCTTTCTTATTAATGGCATTGAGCCGACGGTAATCGACACAAAATCGCCAACTTCCGTCCTTCTTTTTGACGAGAATGACAGGTCCGGCCCAACGACTCACAGATTCCCGAATTAAACCCTTTTGCAGCATTTCTTCAACTTGTTCGCTAATTATCTTGCGTTCAGTCGGTGATACCCAGTACGCCTTCTGTCGTATAGGGTTCGTTGATCCGGTGTTGATTCGATGGCGTATTCCAGACGCTGGAACAGAGGATGCTTTATCGTTTTGCGAGAAGTCGAAGACTTGCGAGTGCTTTGGTAAAATGGCCAGTAGCTTGTGGCGTTCACTCGTGCTAAGACACTTGCTTACCATCTGTAGTAGTTTCGAGTCCGAAGGGCCCGAATGGAAAGACTCGTCTGCAGCAGCCTCGAGTACAGCCAGTAAAGCCGGTGTTTCTTCTGTGAAGAGTGCGACCTTCATGCCAGAAGGTAGAAGTATGGGCTGGGCCGTGTAATTCATCGTCCATAATCCAGAGTGTCCGTCAACTACCGACACCAAGCAATGTGGCACCAGCACGTTCTTCCTTACACAGGCTGAGTGGAGAGGTTCTGTTGCAGCGTCAAATGTAGTAGGAGCTGTACCGGCGCAAATTACCGGAACACACACGGTACACCACGCTGGAACAACAACATCCTCGGCAACACAAAAGACACTTTCTTGACGCGGCGAGTTTTGCACGAGTGTGGTCATATCCTCGGGATGTACCGAAAGCTCCACACTTCGACAGTCAACAGTAGCGCCACACTCCCGCAAGAAATCTATGCCTAAAATAACATCGTGCGTAGATCGAGGAATTACGGCGAATTCAGTGGTAAATACTGTGCCACACAAACATACATCTGCAGTACAAACACCGACCGGGCACAGTGTGTCACCACTAACACTACAAAACGTCGACATTTTGTTCCACAAAAACATAACTTTTTGTCCCAGTAGAGCTTTAAAACTTAGGCTCATCACGGAAATTGTTGCCCCAGTGTCTACAAGAGCCATAGTAGGAACATTGTCAACACACACGTGAACATTGTTTTTCAGCATGAAGGCTGACAGAGGTATATCGGTTGGCAGCGCACAGTATCCAGCGACCTCACCCTCATCAGCCGCACTGCCTAGTTTTCCGGTGGTGGTGATGGAAGGCGACGCCGCGGCGATGGCGATCGTGGAGCCCGTGAAGCAGGCGGCGGCGTTAAGCTGCGGTCGCAAGCTGGTGACGAGTTCCGGAAGTTGCCTTGACGAATTCGATGACTGGAAGTTTGACGCGTTGGCCATGGCGTTGAAAAGGGTCGATCGTTAGACTGGTGGGACACTGGTGAAGGCGCTTCTCCGAATTGCCGCCGACGGTCACAAAATCTGGAGATGTGGCCTGGGACGCCGCAACTCTAGCGCACACGAGGAGACCGAAATGTGCGGTGCAGCTCAAACACTTCATTTCCGTCAGCTGGCTGGGGATATCTGTCCTGATCGTTGTAATATCTGTATGCCGTTGTCGTCGAATAAGTAGTGTGGAACCGCTGCGTCGGATAGGTGTTCTGTCGCTGCCCTTCGTTGGTGAAGCGAGGTCGGTTTGCCGACTCGGGCCGAAGCACAACTCGGTAATTGTCCATGTTCGCGGCGTTAAAAGATGGTGGTGAGACAGGAGGTAGTCCGGGCTCGGTGCCTCGGGAGTCATCACGGCCGCAGCGACCCATTTCGTCGCATCGGAGCAGCTCTTCCCGTACTATCTGTCGTATTGTCGACTACAGGTTGGACAGCGGGCTAGCATCGACGCTGGCTACTGTGGGCCCATTAGCCAAACGGCCAAATTTCGGCTCTATACGACGCATCTTGAGTGCTTCGAACGTCCGGCACTGCTTCATGACGTCGGTCACAGATGACAGGTGCTCTTTGGCAATTAAGAACTGGTACAAATCTTCCGCTATGCCTTTAAGAAGATGGCCCACTTGTTCGTCTTCGGACATACTGGGGTTCACCAGTTTCCAAAGCTATAAAATCTCTTCAATGTACATAGTACAAGTCTCGCCAGGGATCTGAGCCCTTCGGGACAGGGTGTGTTCAGCTCGCTTCTTCTTCGTGATGGAGTCCCCGAAGCATTTCTTTAATTCCTCGACAAACGTTTCCCATGTCGTCAACGTATCCTCGTGGTTGTCGTACCACAGGAGGGCAGTGTTGGTGAGCGAAAGCACGACATGCGACAGCTGAGCGGCGGAGTCCCAGCCGTTACGTTTGCTCACCCGCTTGTACTGCTTCAGCCACTCGTCCACGTCCTCCTCACCAGTCCCGCCAAAGCTGGGTGGCTCCTTGTAGAGATGAGAATAAGCCATCGTCCTCGGAACTTCGGTTTCACGAGTCATGTCTCCTGTTGAGGGTGGTGGTAGTCCCGCAAGGCGACGACTCCGACGAGGGCCAAGGTGCGGTAATTCCGTTGTTAGGTACTCAGGTTACCCCGCTCCTCCACCACTCTGTTACGGACTCGTAAAGGAGGTTAAATAGAGGTTTATTTACAGGGGATGGACGGCAAGTGCGTGCCAGTACTGCGCGTCGTTCTTCTCTTCCTCACACCTCTATTGTTGTCGCTGCTGCTGCTTCACTGGATTGGACCCACTGTAACAATATGGTCTAATTCGGCGAACCACTTCTGGGTGACAGTCAGAACTTTCTGCAAATTCGGAACATGAGCGGGGCTTTAGTTCAGTGGACCGCGGCTCATCAGCCGGCGTGTCATCATGAATTATCGCGTCAGACATTTAGCGCATAAGTTTCAGAAAACGCTACAAATGGCATATATCACCTGTGCTGTACTTTTGCAAAGTATCTCGCATTGAATAAAAGTACATCAATAAGAACATGTTTCAGAAAGGTGTGCTCGTTGAGTGGGATTTTTAATCGAGCTGCAGCCGCTGAAGATCTCCATTTGAAATTCGACACTTCAATAGAATGAGTGGGTTAATGTCGTTGGTTTTAGCATACTGGTTTTAAATCTTCATTTATTGGTTTAATAACTTCAATTATTGTCAGTTAACATACAAGCGTCATGCATACGGCAATGGGTGCAAGCTGCTCCTCACAGGCCAAACGTCCCAGAACGGCGTACTGCGAGCACACGTCATTGGGCAGACAAAGGAGATAATAAGGATACATGGGGTTTTACGAGCCAAAACCACGATATGATTATGAGGCACACCGTAGTGCAGGGCTCCGGAAATATTTACCATCTGGCGTTCTGCGACCGCCGCGGGCGGGACCGAACACGCGACCTTCGGATCATCAGGCGAGCGCCGAAACTGCTACATCACCGCGGCGGGCAAGCCGAGGAGAAGTAACATATGTGAAATGTCATGAAGTTTTGATCGAGCACCGTCATATGGATTGCAGGCATTACTGCAGTTATATATGATAGAGATAGTTTATACGCATGGGACCTATTCGTTCCCAAACGGCGTGGCTTGGCATCACAGCTGCCATGTCAATATTTCTTACCGATGCAATAAATAGCGCGTCGTGTTTACAGAATTTTATGTCAACCATTTTTAAGTAAACGCAGTTACCGATATCCGCGCCAGATACACAGGGAAACGCTACGGTCCGAAAAGAACCGTGAAAACGACGTGCAATTTGCTACAAATTGTACATGGCTTGCAGCACCTCTTCTGGCGCGCTATAAGGGAATTAGATGGTGCGCACACCCACACCAACTGAGAAAATGAACGCAGAAATAAAGAGAATCATTACACACAGCCGTATGCGAGACATGCTTTCCTGTACACACATGTTTTACGTGTAGAAACTCATTTATGCTTACTTTCTTACTGACTCTACTTTGCACTGAGCACTGTGTCATTTTGGTGGGTTTTGAGTTTACAGCGGCAGGCGCTTTGTCAGGCTTTTATGCCTTTTCACCGGTCCCCTAGGCAAATTGTACCTTCTTTTAGCTTTTGCCTGAAATAAACTTCAACCTTCAAACATGGCACGCGGCCATGGCTGGACTATAAATGCTGTGGCTAAAGTGGCAGCGCTAGGGCGCAACCGGCCTGAAAGCTTCACGCGTCCACCTGGCGCTTTCGAGGGGGCGCCGCCGTTGCACGCGAAAGACGCGCAGGAGAGGAGTAGGCGGAGGGGAAAGCAGATGGCGGTACTTTCACGAATTATAGAGGCTTTATTAAAAGCTGGTACGTATACTGTGTTACTGTACTAGCAAGTTTAAAAGTGCGTGTCATGCTGGTCCTTCATTTCTACTTAGGCACTCTCCTGTGTCATGTACGTCCTCTTCGAGGCGCCAGCTTTCGCTAACTAATCTGTGTCGTAAGATTACCGATTTATCAGCCGCCGTTATACTTCTGCCAACCACAAAAATGGCGCATAGCTTTAAGACTTTATTTTTCCCCATTACCTTTACGATAAGCCAACTGCACATTGCGCTAATTTTAGGAGTGTGCGAATGTTCCATCTCCATATTTCGAACGCGAACCGACATATTTTCCTTAAGTGAATCATATTTGATCGGAAAAATGCACATTTGAATACTGGCGAATATGCGGCCATTGCTAATTACAGGAGCCACTTGCTGTCGGCTACGCAGTTACATATCTTCCCAATATATATGCGGCCCCGCATGCAAGCCGATTCCACAGTCTCGAGCTCAGCAGCGCAGCAGCACTGCAGCTGAACACCATGGCGGGTAGACTATTCACAAGTAATGCTATGTCATCCCCATAGCTCTTCCCAGGGATCCCCTGCTTCATCGCATGCAATTTATGCGCAAGCAATATAAGTCATCCCTAATTCACGCGGGCTACAGTTATTGTCCTAGGCAGCAAAGCGTAAGGAACAACGAAGAACGGAGGCATTCTTAGATCGCTCCTTTATGAATTTGCAGAAATTCATTGCATTTTCAGCCTTCTTCCAGCAATTTTACTGAGCTGTTTATATACGAGCATATCTCTTTCGGCAGTTGCATTAAATCATCATCGAAACCACGGAACCGACTATCAATGCTTTCTCTCGTTGCTTGAGCGTCTTTTCAGTCATGCCACAGTGACCACAGTGACTTTCAGTCATACCACAGTGAGTCATACCACAGTGACGCATATTGGGGTAGTGCGAAGCAGTTCAGTGCTAAACGATGCCCTTCTTCGCGTAGCTTTGCGTCACTTTGCATCATCGCTGAGGCCTCCCCTCAGCTCCGCTGTACATTGGTCTTTACGACGTTGTGAGCTAAAGCTACGCATACACTTTTCTAGGTCGAAAGTCTTAGATGCCTCATCAAACGCGAAAATTGGCCGCCGGCCTCGTCGGGGTCCCGCGTCAGCGGCGTAACACGAATATGGAAAATCATCATCACGTGATGACATAATCATGACGTCATAGATGGCGAAAATTTGTGAAGGCATCATGAAATCACTGTGACGTCATCATGACGTCACATGATTAAGCCATGACATGACATCGTCGATTGGTCAAATGTGGGCTGATCACGGAGGCAGTGCATAACCAGGTAGGCTACAGAAAGCTTGCATTGCCTCGGATCCTGTAGGCAGTGCGAAACCACATTTGGTGCAGAAAGCTTTCGGAGGGGCGCGCGGGATGATCAATACATCAACCGAGAAGAAAACGAAGATGATAGATTTCGCCCTCGAGTCGTCTTAATAATAATAATTGCTAGGGTTTAACGTCCCAAAACCACGGTGCGATTATGATTGACGCCGTAGTGGGGGCCTCTGGAGACCACCTGAGGTTCTTTAACGTGCAACCTGAATATAAGTAAACGGGCCTCAAACATTTTCGCCTCCAGCAGAAAATGCAACCGCCGTGGCCGGGATTTGATCCCGCGACCTTCGGGTTTGAGTCGTCTTAGGCAAATGCAAAAGGGACTCGGTAAGTTTTAGCAGAGAAGCGGTTCAAGCTGTTGCTAACTTCTGCTACGTCCTATGACGCCGTAGTGGGGGCCTCTGGAGACCACCTGAGGTTCTTTAACGTGCAACCTCAATATAAGTAAATGGGCCTCAAACATTTTCGCCTCCAGCAGAAAATGCGACCGCCGTGGCCGGGATTTGATCCCGCGACCTTCGGGTTTGAGTCGTCTTAGGCAAATGCAAAAGGGACTCGGTAAGTTTTAGCAGAGAAGCGGTTCAAGCTGTTGCTAACTTCTGCTACGTCCTAAAAAAAACCTTCATCATCATGAACCGGCACGCGCTGTTTACAGTGAAGTTGTTTAAGCTAGCGGTAACTTGTGCTCCGTCGTGCAAGACTCCTCAGTGGGGTATGCGCCACAAGAGTTGGGCAAGCCCCCCTACCGTGTAGAGCAGGTGCGAGCGTCAAACGAAAACGAGCACGTGAAAAAGAGAGAAAGAAAGGGATACAAGGAAAGAGATAGAAAAGAGATAAGAGAGAGAAAGAAAGGGGAACAGAAAAATGGAAGAAATAGAGGGAATAAAGACAAAAGGATAGAGAGACAGAAGAACATAGAGAGAGAGAAAGAGTGGCTTGGCATCACTAGTGCAAGCTGCCATAATTTTTTGTTCTGTTTTCCAAGCGCCAATTTTGTTCACCTTTTTGCCCCACTCCTTTCTGGTACCCTACCGCAAATCGCCGTATTTCGCGATAAACCTAGCTGCGCGTTAAGCTCAGACGCTCGCTTGCAGCTGGCCTCTCTCTGTTGCTACAGTCATTCTGCAGGCCCTCGCGGGCCTTGCATGACCGCTTAAACGAAAAGTTGCTCAAATACGCGTGTTTAATTGACTCATTCGCAAGAGCTTGGTAAGAGAGCCAGTCGGGCTCACGACTGAAAATGATCCTTTATATTAAATTGTGTTTGCAGACGGGTGTCCCTTCGGCGGCGTTGATCTTGTTATTCGCCTCTAATGTCCAATGTGTCACATTTTCTCTATTCACTCAGTTCTGCCAACACGGGGCAACCAGCCGGTCTTCAACACACTAACCTCATTGTCTTTCGATCGTTTCCTTCTACGCTGAGTTTGACGCCTAAAAACGCCGATCATGGCATATTTCACGCTACGCCCATTGATGCATTTTTTATACGCCGTAATGACGTTGCGAGCACGCCCACTTCAACAATGGAATTACTAATCAGTTATTTCTGCATAGCTACAGTAACATTTCATGTCTTTTTTTTATTAAATGTGTTTGAGTTTACCAAGAGGTGTATTCTGTCTTGAGTACACCCGCGTAAAATTTAAGAAACGCGAACAAACAAACACTCAACACAGCCGCTGACTCGCTGTCCATGTTTCCTACACTTTGCGCTGCTGTTTTCAAGATCCGGTGCAACGAAGTAGCCCTCCAGTGCCACCTAAGCAAGTTTGCTCTCTGTCGCCAGAAATAACGGTTCACATTTCGTTTCAACTTTTATTCATGCAGAGCTGTGTGTGGCCATTACAGGGTCAAACGAAGCCTACAACTCAGAACGAGGCGATTCTATCCAAAAGAAAGTCCTCGGGGCAGTTTCATGGCGACTTCCTTTATTAACAAATTTGATGAGAACATAACTTAGTAAAGAGCGCCAGAAACAACGTCTTAACTCTCAAAGGTCAAACTTTTTCGCCGGTAGCTGAAATAAATTAAATCCTTCCGGGTGCTTTCTCGCCTGCATTTTCTGTGCCGCTACTCGATATCATACCAAACCTTCATTCTTCTGCGCTTAGCGCAGAACGGTAGTCTTCCATCGTCCTATCGGGGATATCTGCAGCAATGCGATGACGACAAAGAAGTGAGCACTCGGTTTACTAGAGAAAACTTGAAAAGCGCGAACGATGAAGACGACACATATACAACAGGACTGGCGCTTAACTTGCAACTGGCGTTTATTTCAAACAAACAACGTGATATACCCGCGCATCAAGCTCACACACATGCGCGCATCATCGCACCAGAGATAGCGTGGGTCTTTCTTGAAACATGAAATTTGAAAACAAATCTATGGTGTGTCAGTGTACTTCGAGAGAAAGCTACTTCATTTTTTTACAGCAAAGATGGGCAGCTGACACACTTATCACCTGCTTTCTTTATCAGGTAAGCCTCGACGATTTCACGTTCTCTTTCTGAAATGCCTTTTTTTTTTAGAAAAGTGGTGTTGCGAAATAAAGGAGTACAAGCAAATTGTTTGCAATGTTCTGCGAAATGGCTACCGACCCTTTCTGACATCGTTATTGTGCTGTCTCCCCCTGTCAGTGAAGCACTGACTAGTCTGTCCAATATAGACACGTCCACAACTCAGAGGAATATGGTACACTACGTTAGCAGTACACACACTGTAGACAGTCCTGTGAGTGGTGTGACATTGCACGCGTTTCTTGGTCCTTTGAAGGTTGCAGACAGCTGATAGTCTGCAAGGCGCTGTAATGATGGACCAACTCGCCAAAACCATGGTATTGTCGGTTTACTACATTCTCACCTCAGGTTTTCGCTGTGTTTGTCATCACATCATGAAGATACTCTTACGAGAATGAACGAATAGACACTAACAATGTCAGTCATCTTCCTCAGCATCTTTTGATATGAGTAACTTTGTCTACACGTGGGTCTCTCTTTTAAACTTTAGGAGTTCATGGCCTTCTGCGCCGCACTTGTGCTCGTCGAATGTTGATGTCTTCATTTCCTGAAATTGCAATATCATTATTCAGCACAATAAATTGATAGATGCAAATCTGATCTATTTGTTCGAGGAGTAAATACAGCTGGAATATTTACCTGGAGTTGCGATTCATCTCGGAGGTGTGTTGGTTTCCGCCATATTCTGACAAGCAAGTCGCTGCATAACTCCGGTTGCTCCGCTTTACTCCATATTTCCCCTAGAATAATAAAACATTCCTACACGATTATTCTCGCGCAATGTTAAACAGCCCGAGCAATTTCTGCAGTACGGTAAGGCTCGTAGCCTGTGAAAGCTGCTAACAGAAAATAGAAAAGCAAACACCCTCCCTCACTTGGCAACCTCCGACCGACAGCGAGCGTCGTCTGCCCGTGTTAAAACGCACTCCATGTTGACAAGAACTGTGCGACCAGTGTTGAACTCGAGGTTTCTTTTCTCAAGCACCATGAATAGACTTTGCGGCGTTGCGGGCTGAAAATTACTGAATGGCAGTATATCGAGTTTCGAAATCTTGCGGCCTTTTGCGAGGGGAGCGGAGTGGCTGCAGCGCGTTGGTGGAGTGACCATGGGAAATCTTACTTTGTGAGTAAATCCAGACTCTAAATTCACCCCCAAGGGTACCACCCCAATTCCCGTATTTACGCTTATCGGTGACCGTTGTCACAGTGCTTTAACTCGTCCGCGTACTTCGTAGCCTTTGCAGATTATCGGCGTACTGGAAAAGAAAATGTGCGCGACGAACGGCCTCGCCAAGGCCATTCGTCGCACACAGGCGGTAGCTAGCGATCCTTGCGGTGGCCACTTGCAACGCACATGCAACCATGCACCCCCATACCACCAACGTTACTAGAACAAACTCAGTTTAAGAGCTCCGCCGGAGAGGCGGTCCGCGTGGCGGTCGCCGAACCAGTGGCGCTGGAGTAACGTCTAGCTTAGAGTGCCTCGATGCGCGCGCCCCCGCTTAGAGTGGTGTCAGCTTTTGAAAGGGCATGTGCCGCCTCCTCTGCCTTGGCGGCAGCGTGCCCGCCATTTTGAATCCCCCGCCCGGTCACTTGTGCGTGGCGCGCGTACTGTTTAAGGTCAGTGCTCGTTTCCCTCCAGTTTTATGCGCTCGCTACCGTCACCGTTGCCGGGTGTTGCGTGCCGCAGTGCACCAATCATTCCAGAAACGCTGGGAGCTGTATCGTTTAAGAAGATACGAGGTTTTTTTGGACAGTAAAAATCAAACGTGACAAGCGGCATCCGAAGAACACATTATGCACTTGCAGCGTAAGTTTCCGGCCGGTACTTTGAATGCACATGCAAGGATAACTTCTGCCGGTGTTAACCTTGCGTAATAAATGGACACGCTGATATCAGCTACATGCTTAAAATGCTTTGGTTCACGTGTGCATGAATCCTGCATTTTTCTTCGCAAACATTCTTTACTGCACTTGGTTGGTCCTGTATCTGCCTCTGATTTTTGCTTTCGCTTTATTTGTGATTTGAAATGTATCATGGCATATATCATGCGTGTTTGTCTGCAGATCAGATCCTTCTTTTTTCCTAATGATAATTATTTGTGAGAATTTACGTCCCAAGAACCCCGATATGATTCCAGGTATTAGTGGAAGGCTCCCGAAATTTTGACCATCTGTTGTTCTTCAATGTACACCTAAATCTAAGTGCGCGGGCCTCTGTCATTTCACCTCCATCGAAATGGGGCCGCTGCGGCCGGGATTCCATCCCGCAACCTTCGGGTCACCAGTCAAGCACCATAACTAAAACCACGGCGGGTTCTTGTTTTTTATATTCCTTTCCGTGTTTCAAGTACGCCTTCTGTGCTGGTCTGATATGCCCATGTATGTATGTGTGCAGTTAAATGTTTTTTATCCTTCCCTGTTTCTGTGTCTCAAGGTTACATTTTTGTCCTGTCCTAAATATTTACGCAGTTCCTCTTTTTTTAATCATTTACGATCACTGTGAGTCGACTAGTGGCAGTTGTATTTTATTGTGTAATTTGCGCTTTATTTATGTAATTGCTTCTGTCAGTGCAGCATTGTTGCGCACAAATAAATGGCCTGTACACTGGGTATTAACGCGCACGCACACACACACACGCACACACACACACACACACACACACACACACACACACACACACACACGCACACATTCAGTATTTTATTAGATGCGAAGTATCTTAAGGCGGAGCTCAATCCGGTGGTGGTGTGCGGCGTGACCACCCTTACTGCGCATGCGCATACCCTCTCCACACACCTCCTCTCCACTACCCCTCACCATTCACCCTGTCATCTACCCTCTCCCCTTCCCCTCTCCACTTTCCCTCTCCCATACCCCTCTCCACTTTCCCTCTCCCCTCCCCTTTCCACTATTCATCTGAAACGCGGGCTAGACATGCCGAAATTCTCTCCTGCGCAACGCCGCGATGAGCTCGAGCGCATGCGCGTCCCCTCCCCTTCTCTCTCCTCTCCTACGCTGCCCCCTCTCGACCGCCTGTCGACCGCGTTCCCCGCTCACCCTGTGAGAATTAACGGCCAGGCTATGCGTCGCTCTTCGCGTTCCACGACGCGAGCTTAGTAGCATGCCCAACGAACGCCAACGGAACGCGATCGTGCAAGTGCTCCGGCTTCGCATCTACTCATGGTCCCCTTTAGCGGGAGATGGTGTAATTTTTTTCTTTGAGCAAGCGTAATTTATTTATTAATAATGTAAGCCCTGGAGGCTCATACAGGAATGCGCATACAAACGTTCTCGCGAAGCGTCTATACAAACAAGACGCATGAAAACAACAAGAAAACGGGGAAGCATTGTGTACTGCAGACACGCTATGTCAGTAAAAAAAAAATACAAGAAACAAACTCAAGTTGTACAATGAGTACGTCATGGAAAACCAGTTAATGAAATATATACTCACAGGCTCCCTTATGCGTTCGCTTAAGACGGCTCGAAAGCGAAATCCATCTTCTTCTCAGTTTTTTGGGCACGACGCGCGGTTTTGCATTGCCTCCAAGATCGGAGGCACCTCACCTGGTTTTGCACTGCCTCCGTGATCTGCCCACTTTTGACCAAGCTACGATGTCATGTGATAACGGCATCATATGACGTCACGCCAAAATTTGTGAAGCCATGATGACGTCATATGGTGACGTCATCATGTGACGATGATTTTGCATCCCTCGTCCCCAACGTCGTGGTACGCTGACGCCGTAGACGCGGGACGCCGACGGTCAAATTTCGCGTTTGATGAAACATTTAAGGCTTTCGCCTTAAAAATACGTCCGCAACGGTGGTATAGTGGTGAGGAGCTCGGCTGCTGACCCGAAAGTCACGGGTTCGACCCCGGCAGCGGCGGTCGCATTTAGGTGGAGGCAAAATGCTACTGGCCCGTGTACTGTGCGATGTCAGTGCAGGTTAAACAACACCAGACGGTCAAAATTCATGGAGCCCTCCACTACGACGTGCCTCATAATCATATCATGGTTCTGGCAAGTATAATTCCAGTTAATAATATTAATAAAAGAGACAAATAAAGGACGCCGTGCATCTGCCGCACAAAGTGTAAAACAGTATTGGAAACACGCAATATTATGTGCATGCAATTGGGCATGCGAAAAAACCTGCAGATACAAAAGGAAGAAGGAAAACCGCACTGATAATGCGCTCATACAAATTTTTACGGCATTCTACTCAACAACGTATTCAACGTTTTGTTAAGGACTCAAGGTGCAACTCGAGTGCCGATACAGTAGCGGCTACAGATTGTGAGTAAGAAATGTCAGCAATCGTAATGATAAAGAAGCTTTCGTTTCATTTTAGCAGGATATTCGCACCATACTGCCCCTCGGCCCTTTATTTTGTGCACAATATGTATGATGCCATTTATAATAAACGAGTAAATTGTTTGCAAACTTAGCAAAATGAGCCACCTTAATCGCGCCTAGGTAGCTTCGCAACACTAAATTGTATGTGTTCAGATACATATACTGCTGCTGCTGCTGACGTGAATACAAATACTTCAAACGGTAATTTGCGTATTTCGAATGCAGAGCTTACGAGAAAATTAAGTAAGGCTTTAGACTTTGTCGTTTCCGGCGTAAGAGGATTCGTTTTCAACATAACAGAGTCTATGTCTACCTCTAGCGCATAACACATGCACAAGCCGCCAGCTTACATGAATTACATGCAACCTTAATAAACATTTAGGCAACAACAGCAATAAAAGCTGCCCAAGCTTCAAAAAAGAAAAGAAATAGAGAAAGCTCACTAGCGTGCACTTATTTCCGGACGTATCCGCGCACCTCAAGCGCTTTGTGTAGCGCGTTTCGCATGCTGCCGAGGTTCGGCGGGATTCGCAATGGCTGCCGTCGTAGCAGACGACGCGCCTGTCTTCACCCTCAGCGGAGCGCGCGGGCATAAAGGCACCCTAGTCTAGCTTGTCTAGCTGCCGCGGCTGTCGGCTGGCGCTTGTGATCGGCGCCGGGGGCGTACGAGCGCATGTAGGTTACAGCTACGTCTGCGCTTTGTTCGCTCGTCATTTTTGCGACTGTTCTTGACCAGGCTTAGCGTCTTTTACAAAGACACGTGCATGATGTACGAAGCGTAGCGAGGACGAACAGATTGACGGTGCGGTATGCCGACTTGCTTTGCGCCGGGCTGCAAGAGCGGCTACCACAACGACGACTCCACTTCACGACACTTCTTCGGACCTCCAAAATACCCTACGCAATTCAAAAGGTGTGGACAAGCTTTGCATCGCAAAGATAGAAAGCTTACTGCGAAATGTAAGGACTGTGACGTTCGTTTTGAGATTGACGACACTGTAAAGCACTATCGTCATGTTGTTGCGGGACAAGACGTTTTGATCCCACGCGGAAAGTGGGAACTCGCGCCCGGTGCAGTGCCGCGCTTGTTCCCAGCACTTCCACCTCACATCTCGAAGCCAAAATGTTCGGGACCAAGGCGCAAATTCCTAAAAAGTCGCACGGCGTCCCACACAGCCTAGTGCCCAGTTTGAAGGAGCCGCCAGAAATAGAACAGCAAAACGAAAGGCAGGCGATTACCGACACGCTACCGTGACTGAGAGTAACATCACACTGACATTCGATCAGTTGTCTTCTATAGCGTGGTTGTGACAGTCTCTGCCGTAAGCACACAGCTATCAAACGGCTAAATAATTCTGCATCTGGCGTGCTTCGTGCTCAGGAAGAAACTGTGCAGCGCTCGAAGACTGACAGCGTACATGTAAACACAAGCGAGAAACTACGGTACCGGCGTAGTAACTGCTTTTCTGCCTCACCCAAGCTTCAATCAGCCATCTTGTTGCATCCTATTTAATATCACTTTACCTAGTACTGTCGCCACACATTGAGCTAGAGAAAAGCCTACCATTTTACTGGCCCGGGCTGCCTCACCAGGACGTCCACGGCCGCCTGCTCTTCTTCGTAGCTAGACGCAGAATGCTCGTAACCGTAAGCGATTATGTTTTTGGCATGTTCGAACTCTCTTCGTCGGAGGTATATTCGTCGCAGGTAGAGGGACCAGAACTCGTATTCATGCCGTGCCGCTTACCTATGGCGCGTTTGGAGAGACTGCGGCCGAACGGCTGGCTGTCCGAGACGGGTGTTGTGACGTCACGCTTTCCAACTCTAGTCGGCCGGGCGGCTAGGCTCGCGCCCACAAAAACACCGAAAATACAACTATGCGCTGAAAAAATTGCCCAGAGGACATCTATTCGATGCAATCGCACACTGAGATTTCATTTACAGAGTTCTCGTAAAATTTTCCGTTTTTGGGTCAGTATCTTTAACCGTCGCGAAAACGTGTCCTGTAAACATTGCAAAGCATTGGTGATATTTTTCAAGAAAGTTTTTTTCAATAAATTGTAGACAACATGAGCACTGTTGTTCTAGAACTTTTTTGTATCTCGAGTAAGTACCCTTCTTTGTACGCTATACAGGGAAACCTCGGTGATACGAATCTCACGAGACCACAAAAAATATTTGTATCATCCGAAACTCGTATCATCACAAAGCATGGACAATTAGCATGCGACAAAATAAAGCTGGCGTAAATTTTCATTTATTGGGCTGCAGCAAACATCACGAAGAATCCTGAATGATTTTCAGTAAAGTTTTTATATGTCGGCAATCATACCAGCATTCGTAAATATACGACACGTACGCGCGTACTTAATTTATGAACCTTGTGCGTTGTGACCCGCGACAGCTGTAGCCCCTTCCAAATTTTTAGTATGCTTTTTTTGCATGACACCAGAGTCTTTGGAACCACGGTCCTGTGTTATGACTTTGTTATCGCGTAGGTATTGGGGAAGTTTTTTGGGAGATTTAAGACCGTGCCCGCACGAGTGCGACCTCAACGGTCGCACATGTTGACGTTGTGAGGCCTGACTCCTTCGCTAAGACAGTCCTCGCCTTCTTTCGGTCCTTGTCCACCTTTACAAGACTGTTTTTCTTACACCGTGATTCTGGCGATTTGGCGGTGCGGCGCGCGTGCCCACTCTTGCGTTCCCGCGCTCGCACGTGCTCAGCGCGTCTTCCGCGACAGCGCGGACAGCACCTTTTCGTACCTGGGCGGTAGAGTACGTTCGTATCAAACGTCGCTTGGTGAAAATCGGTTCGCAACAACCGTACTCTCTTATATAGCAGGCCACTGGGCCTTGGCTGGGACCAACGAAAAACTCGTATCACCCCGAAATCCGTATGAGCTGTGATCGTATCACCGAAGTTTCACTGTATAGGCTTTTACAAACGTGTTGGGTTGTTCGTCTAGATAATGCGGCAGCGGCTAAAATTGTAGTAGTAGTGATAAAAAAGTTACGCTGAAAACCCTCATTCGCTTAGAAACTCCTATGCTTGGAAGTTAAGCGCAATGTAGACAGCTCAAATTTAGCCAATCAATGAGCAACGCACGCGGGCCAATGCATACAGACGACCTTATGCATATCCATCTAAGTAGTCCGCAAATAAGATGCTCGGACGTCGACTGGAAGAATGAAAAATGTTTGCGTTTGCCACTAGTACAATTAGAAAGTTGCCGCGCAGTTCCCGCTAGCAACTGCGCGGTGGACCGCCGCGTTACGCCGTGTCAGCAGACGACGCGCCGATAGCGGCGCAAGACGTGACTGCAGCGCCGCTAGTTCTCGCGACCGCCGTTCGGACCACCCTCCTCCGCTGGCGTAGATACGGAGCTTTGAAACTGTTACATCATTTTGTCGATCCCTGCGCGTTAGCGCAAGCGAAGTAGACACGAGCTGACAAGCTGGTAGAATGGGCGCTTATTTTCAGTGTACGTTGCAAATATAAACACAGAAAGTCAAGAGGGAAAGAGAAACGAGGTAAGTGAAACAAGAGATAGAAGCTTTGGCCATAACTGAGCCAAGAACTGATAAGGATTGCACTTCAGTCACAACACTTCTCCATCAATAATACTGGAGACGCTGCACAGGTTTCCGCTGCCGTGTTGAGCGCCGGAGTTCTGTGGTCACTGTAGGTTCCCTGGTCTTCTGCTTTTCGTGGTCTTGGGTTGGGGATGATGACTGCAGCTGGTGTGGTGGCTCACGGCGTTCCG
Organism: Rhipicephalus sanguineus; assembly: GCF_013339695.2. NCBI lineage: Eukaryota > Metazoa > Arthropoda > Arachnida > Ixodida > Ixodidae > Rhipicephalus > Rhipicephalus sanguineus. Next base: position 33,676,494 of record NC_051182.1, on the reverse strand, counting down.
CCTTCAAGCTCGGTCCTGATCCGGAGGTTTCTTGCGTAGTTCTCGACTTAGGCATACTCTCCCCTTCCCTGTCACGTTGGGGTTCAACTGAGTCTCTCCTTGTGTGAACTTGATCCACATGTCTCCGAACAAGGCCTTCTGGCGTCTCGACTCTCACCATCCTCGCTCCGTCGGCCGACTGTACCGTGCCGGTCTTCCAATTTTCACCCTTGCCAAAGTTGCGGATGTAAACATTCGCGTCCGGTGCCAGGGTCCAGTCATCTGATCCACCTGATCTTCCTGCAATCAAGGGAGGAAAGCACGTGTCCAGACGAGACCGAATTTGGTATCCCAGGAGAAGCTCCGAAGGAGAATTGCCCGATGCGAGGGGTGTTCTCCGGTAATTGAAGAGTAGTCTGCAAAGGCAATCTTCTAATCGGCCCTGGTTAATCTTCTTCAGCCCATCTTTCACGGCTCGAACAGCTCTCTCTGCAAGGCCATTCGACTGGGGATGAAACGCAGCCGTGCGCAGGTGAGTTATGTTGTTCTTATTCATGAAATCGGCAAACTCTTGACTAGTGAACTGCGTTGCATTATCTGAAACAAGGGTGCGCGGAATGCCGAACATTCTGGACAAGCTGCGCAGGCAAGTGATAGTCGAAGATGTGGTCGCCTGCTTCATTGGTACGGCCTCGATCCATTTGCTGTGAGCATCTACAAGAACAACGATCATGCTTCCATTTATTGGCCCCGCGAAATCTACATGTACTCTCGACCAGCTTTCCCAGCTGGCATGTCGGCCAGCTAACTGGCGGGGCCGATGCCGGCATGGGTCGATTTTGAATACAGCTTGTGCACCTCGCTGACACCTGTTCGATGTCGTTGTCCATTCCAGGCCACCAGAAAGCCGACCGAGCGATTGCCTTCATCTCCGATGATCCTTGATGAGTTTCGTGCAGCATGTGCAACATTCTATGCTGCGCGCTGTCTGGAATGACAACCCTACGGCCCCAATAGAGCAACCGGTGGGCCAGCGAAAGCTCAAGTCTGCGGTCGAAAAAAAGGAGTAATCTTCGTTCAAGTGCTTTAGCGCTTGTAGGCCATCCATGCCTTGTGTACTGCACAACCTTGGCCAGTACAGGGTCGCTGGCGGTTAGCGCCTGCAATTCCGCTGTCGAGACTGCGCTCTCCTGTACGGATGCGAGGGCCAGAACGCACTCGGGTGGCTCGCCGTCCGCGGTTGGCTGCGAAGTTTCTCGTGGCAGCCTACTGAGGGCGTCCGCGTTCAGGAGCTGCTTGCCTGGAGAATACTGCAGCTTGTAGCGGAATCCGCCCAAATACAGCGCCCAGCGCTGTATACGAGCAGCTGCCAGCGGTGGAGTTGGCCGATCCGATCTCAGCAGGCCCAGGAGTGGTTGGTGGTCTGTAACGAGGATGAACTCTCGGCCTAGAAGATAATCACGGAACTTCATTACTCCAAATACCAGGGCTAACGCTCCTCGTTCACGTTGTGAATAATTTTGTTCTGCTTTCGACAATGTTCTCGAACGGAACCCGATAGGCTTGTTCCTGTTCCCTTTTGTGTGAAAAAGCACTGCGCCGATGCCTCTTTGCGACGCGTCGCACTCTAGTTTCAGCGGCTGTGAAGGGTCGTAGTGCACTAATACCCGTGCTTGCAGCAAACACTGTTTTGCTTTGTCAAAGGCGGTTTGTTGTTCTTCTGTCCAGTCCCAACGTCTGTTTTTTTTTCCAGTAGCCGATACAATGCAACGAGCAGAGAATATATGTTCGGCAAAAACTTTGAGTAGAAACTGATCATGCCAAGAAACGAACGAAGCTCGGCTACATTTTTCGGGCTGGGAGCCTCAACGATTGCTTCGACATTTTCTTCTATTGGGTGCAGCCCTTGCTGATCGATTCGATGGCCAAGATAGGTAACAGACGCCTGCCGAAATTTGCATTTGTCAAGGCGTAGTTTAACACCACTCTCCCGGAACCGTTGCAGAATGACTTTGAGCACGTCGTCCCTTCCTGCTTTTTCGGACACCAAGACATCGTCCAGGTAAGTTTGCGCGCCTGATAAGCCTTGCAGAACAGTTTCCGTCCTACGTTGAAAAATGGCTGGCGCAGAGGCAATGCCGAAAGGTAATCTGTTGTAGCAGAAAAGACCTTTGTGCGTGTTAATTACGCACATCTGGCGCGATTCGTCATCTAGCGGAACTTGGTTAGGGTGTGTCCAGATAAGATCGAACACGAGGTCCCGGTCACCATTCCCGATTGTGATGAAATTTACTGTAGGTCTAGGCATTACACCCAGAACAATGGTTTCGCAGTTAGTTTTGCGAACAAAAATTTTGTTCGCCTGAAAAAAATATATATAAATTTTGGCCGCAAAAAACGCTTTTCGGCCAATTTCGCGATTTCTGAATTTTGAGCGCACCTAGGAAAAAAACGGTGCACTTCTTCGTCACAATATTTATTCCGCTTAAAGAACAAGTGAAATACAATCTTATGAGTCTATTATTTCCCTTTCTTGTCGAAGCATTTCTAAAGAAAAAAATCACAAACTTGGCAAATCGCACAAAGTACCTTTATTTCGGGAATTTATTGCTGCATGCAAGTTAAAGTGAGGATAATAAAACTCGGTACATATTAGCTTTGATACTTTCGCTCTCTTTTAAAATAATTTGCATGGTTTTATCGCGTTCTGGTTCACTTGATAAGTGGGCTGAAACGTAAGTGATTTACCGAAAACGCCGAACATTGAAAATGATTTTCTCAAAAAGGCCATTTTTAATTTTTTTGAAAATCCCTCTGATTGAAGTCAAGGACGTCATCTACCATTGTGCAGAAAAAACCGTTGCATTATTTTGGTTGCTAACAAGTTATAGTGCGTCAAATGTGACCGTGCCAGCCTAGCGGCCGCGTCGTTCGTTATGGGCTGAAACTCGTATATAAGTTGCTAAAAATACTTGTACGTGACATAATCGCAAATCAGCAGCTCCACACCAACAAATGCGCAGCCCGGTGTCATGGTTAAGCAAGCTTTGTCTTGGGATCAGCCGCTTGACAAACCCGCAGCAGCGGCCGCTCGATGCGGCGGGCACTCACATTACATAAGTACCGCTTCGACGGCGGATGAGCTCCGCTTGCGCGCCAAACTACGCTCAGAGGACAAACGAGAGATGGAATGCATCACTGTGAAAGTTAAAGGCCGTTAAGTGCCAACAAAGCTCATAATATGCAACGAAAACTCTGCCGGCGATTTCCCAGTGAGCGCCTCCAGTAGTGCGCTCATCTGTTGCTTTCTCTCTGCCGATGGCCTAAAGATAATTAGGTTCATTCCATGAGCAACATATGACACAAAAGAAAGCCATTGACATCTAAAGAAAGCTGTCATACGTGCTTCCGATGGTCGAACAACTCAAAGTGCAGTTGTTCTTCATCTCGTGCCAGAACACTTGTGTCAGCCGGCTGTGAAAAGAAGTGTGTCCAAGTCCTTTACTTTATTAAAGAACCGCTTTTACAATACTGTATTGTTGTGCCTCCGCAGATAGAATATTCAACGCAAGTCGAGCGTTTATCACGATATTATGCGGCTTCGGGCATAACAGCAGGGGGAAAAAATACATCCGTGCTGTATTGAAGGCGCTCAATGGGAAATCGCCGGCAGAGTTTTCGTTGCATATTATGTCATTTGTTCGCACTTAACGGCCTTTAACTTTCACAGTGACGCATTCCTTCTCTCGTTTGTCCTCTGAGCGTAGTTTGGCGCGCAAGCGGAGCTCATCTGCAGTCGAAGCGGTACTCATGTAATGTGAGTGCCCGCAGCATCGAGCGGCCGCTGCTGCGGGTTTGTCAAGCGGGTGATCCCAAGACAAAGCTTGCTGACTCATGACACCGGGCATCGCATTTCTTGGTGTGGAGCTGCTGATTTGTGATTATGTCACGTAAAGTATTTTTAGGAACTTATATCCTAGTTTCAGCCCATAAAGAACGACGCGGCCGCTAGGCTGGCATGGTCACATTTGACGCACTATAAGTTATTAGCAACCAAAATAATGCAACGTTTTTTTCTGCAAAATGGTGGATGACGTCCTTGACTTCAATCAGAGGGATTTTTAAAAAATTGAAAATGGCCTTTTGGAGAAAATGATTTTCAAAGTTCGGCGTTTTTGGTAAATCACTTACGTTTCAGCCCAATTATCGAGTAAAACAGAGCGCGATAAAACCACGCAAATTATTTTAAAAGAGAGCAAAAGTATTAAAGTTAATATGTACCGATTTTCATTATCCTCACTTTAACTTGTTTGCAGCAATAAATTCCTGAACTAGAGGTATTTTGTGCGATTTGCCAAGTTTGTAATTTTTTTCTTCAAAAGTGCTTCGACAAGCAAGGGAAATAATAGACTCACAAGATTCTATTTCACTTCTTCTTTAAGGGGAATAAATATTGTGGCGAAGAAGTGCACCGTTTATTTCCTAGGTGCGCTCAAAATTCAGAAATCGCGAAATTAGCGGAAAAGCGTTTTTTGCGGCCAAAAATTGTATATTTTTTTCAGGCGAACAAAATTTTTTTTCCGCAAAACTACCTGCGAAACCGTTGTTCTGGGTGTAATGCCTAGACCTACAGTAAATTTCATCACAATCGGGAATGGTGACCGGGACCTCGTGTTCGATCTTATCTGGACACACCCGTTATATGCATCCCTTAGATCTAGTGTACTGAAATGCTTGCCGCCGTTTAAGGACGCGAACATGTCATTGATTACTGGCAATGGGCATTGTTCTAGCTCACATGCCGCCTTTAAGGTGACCTTAAAGTCGCCACAAATCCTAACGGTGCCGTTCTTCTTAAGCACTGGTACAATGGGCGTAGCCCATTCGGAATGTGGCACCGGTGACAAAACGCCTAGTGCCACCAGCCTATCCAGCTCTTCTGATACTTTGTCGCGTAGCGCAAAAGGAATAGAGCGGGCCTTACAGAACTTGGGTGTGACTCCCTCCTTCAGCTGCAGGTGCGCCGCAGATCCTTTGATGAGGCCTAGTTCCGAGCTGAAGACATCTGGAAGCTAGGAGATTGCATCCGAAAGGATCTGCGTGTTGGTAGACGGCCGTGCAGTCGGCGGCTCAGCTGAAAGGCTGGGAGCAGGGGCGCTCAGAAGAAAAATTAGGTCTCAGCCACATAAACTTGGACCGCAGCAATCTAGCACTACCAACGGACATTCTACGGTTGCACCAACGTACGATACCGGCAACAGGATCTCCCCAAGGAGTGGCAATTTTCCCAAATAGCATGACAGCGTTAAGCGTGATGGCCTCAGCGGAGGCCAAGTGTTCTTGTGCTGCTCAAAAACCTGACGTGCCACGACGCAGACCGGTGAACCAGTGTCAATAAGCATTGATACGTCAACCCCTCCCCACGTGAAGTTGCGCCGTATTGGGGGATTCACAGTTTCCTCCCGCGTCGATCTTAGCGTCCAAATGTGCATGCTATCCTCTACGCCTTCATCTGTTTCCCCTTCGTTAACAGCCAGGACTCGGCCGCGTATTTCCGAGGGTGCTTCTTGCGTTCGAAACTTCGCGGTTTCGTCATTCTGGCATTTTCGAGCTAGGTGACCGCGTCCACCGCAACGATAACAACGCACGTTATTCCAACGGCAAGCATTACTGTTATGTCTGACACTGCCACAACGCCCGCATTCAGCGAGTCCCTTTTTGCTTGTGGACGACTGCGCCTTGATTCTGAGCACAGCTGATGCTTCGCCGCCCATTTTACGGGCGTCATTCTCTGCAGCTTCAGCTGCGAGGGCCATTGTTTCTGCGTCCTCTAACGTCAGGTCTTTCTTTGTCAGCATCTGCTCTTGCAGCGCACTCGATCTGATGCCGCACACTATTCTATCCCGCAGCATTCGGTCGAGCAGTTATCGGTCGATCAAAATTGCAGTTATCCGCGATACGGTGAATCTCCGTAATGAATTCTTGAACAGACTCACCGTCGAGCTGGCAGCGGTTGAAAAAGCGGAAACTTTCTGCAATTTCATGGCGCTTGGGATCAAAGAACTCGTCCAAGGCTTTCACGACGTCTTCGTACTCCAAAGAATTAGGCTTCTTGGGCGCTATTCTTCCTGATATTATCTGGACAGTGAGAGTACTTAAGGCTGCCACCAACAACGCCCGTTTCTTGGCTGACTCTGTCACCCCCGTTGCCTCAAAGTACGCTTCTGCCTTGATGACATACGCCTTCCAGTTGTCTTTCTCGTCGTCGAAGTCCGGCAGTTGCTGGTGAGCCATCGTCGATTCGTAGCCTCGCGAGGTCGCGTAGCTGCCGTCCTGCTTGAATCCAGGGGTTTTCTTTCCGTTTCTCGTCGCCACTGTTACATCGTTTTGTCGATCCCTGCGCGTTGGCGCAAGCGAAGTAGGCACGAGCTGAGAAGCTGGTAGAATGGGCGTTTATTTTCAGTGTACGTTGCAAATATAAAGGCAGAAAGTAAGGGGGGAAAGGGAAACAAGGCAAGTGAAACAAGAGATAGAAGCTTTGGCTATAACTGAGCCATGAACTGATAAGGGTTGCACTTCAGTCACAACAGAAACTGAGTTTGTTCTAGTAACGTTGCACACCACCACGCCCGGAGCCACATCAAACCACCCCCACTGAAGGGGTTGGGGTGATGGGAAGGGATTGGGCTTAAGGCAGGAGAGGAGAACGTGGCGCCATCTCTTGACAAGTGACCACAACTCAAGGCGGGGCGGCTACAAGGGAGTAGCGAGTGACGGCGTAGGGATCTTTTTAGAGGAGGCGTTGGCCCAGTGAACCCGACTTCCCGGTGAGCTGGAGGAGGAAAAGCGGCGCTAAAAAACGGGAGGAGACCCCAATCCTTAACCTCGGTGTCTGGTAGTGGCACTCCCACCTCGGTGTTTGTGTGCCCTGGTGTATTCCTACTTTGTGTTTCGTCGCCCTGCCGAAGGGCATCTCCGAGGCCACGTAAAACAAAACCGGTAGTTGAAATCTGCTTCGCCAGGTGCCGCGACGATCCCAGCTGCTCACAGGAAAACTGTCTGCTCTTGCAGTGAGCATAATCGACTAATCTTTTTATTTATCTTGCAGTCAACTCGCCCTTATCTCATGTAAGCTTATGCTCCGATATCATATGTATCCAATATATTCTTATGTGATCCAGAACCATCGAGTTCGTGCCAGTTTTATTTTTAGACGAGTTTTTCTGAATATTCGGGGAACTGTAAGTAAGTGCTCGACAGGAAGTGCTTGGAAGAGAAACAAGAGTGTCCCTCTGAGCTCGGGCTAAATTAGAAAAGGGTTGCAGCTAACAGCCTGTAGCTGCCCTCATACAAGGCACTTGCTTAGTTTGTGGTTCGAATGATTTGATAATGCTGTAGCTTAAATGCTCACACAATTTCAAAAAAAAAAAAAAAAGATGTTCACAGCAGACTAACAAAATGACGAAGTTAACACTGCACGCGTCTGCCAAGTGCATTGCTATCAATATCAGTACTCCGCTTTTCGGGCGAAAATGTGCCGTCTTTCACTACGAAAATAAGACGTCTTCATTCAATGACAAATTCTTTCAGGTGTTACCTGTCAAAGCGCTGACCAATACTCCAATCGCAACTGTTGCAAAAATGCCGAAGAAGCTGATCCAGTAGTACGACATCCGCAACAAGTAAAAGGACTCATCGGATCTGCAAAGAAGGGGTGGGAAAGATAAAAATATTCCCATTTTATCCAGGCAGGAAAACTTCATGCACTGTGTCTTTTAAGTTTTCCATCTTTTTAAATGCAAAGCATTTTTCAGCAAATCATATGCACTTTGGCTGTTTGTATCTATCTATCTATCTATCTATCTATCTATCTATCTATCTATCTATCTATCTATCTATCTATCTATCTATCTATCTATCTATCTATCTATCTATCTATCTATCTATCTATCTATCTATCTATCTATCTATCTATCTATCTATCTATCTATCTATCTAACCGCCAACGACTTTGTGCTCTCGTGACCATTTTGTTACATTGTTGCAGTATTCGCCGCGAGATCGGGCTACAGGTGGCAGCACCGTCGTCGCGCTAGTGTGGATAGGCGGCTGTCGGCGCGTATACAAACATGTACAACAGCGCTTCGTTGTGAGCGATGTGACCCGATTTGCGGCAAACAAAATGCGTTGACTGCAGCTTTGTGGTAATACGTGCGCTCTTCATTCCCGAATTATTGCGCGAAGCGCGCCGAACGTTACAATTACTTGTGATAGAAGCGCATTGCCCAACGAACGGGTTGCTCGCCTTCGGCGACAGTCGACGTTTTCGCAATGGGTGACGTTTTCTTGTTGTTTAATTTGTACATGTTTAGCTTGTGTTCCATCTACTACGCACTGCTGTCTAGCGCGACTAAATTAACTATTTACTTCTTGTTCATTTGGATGCCCATCAACAAAAAGAAAGCCCGTATTCCTGCACGATGAGTTGAAATAGCACTTTGTGCACTGCGTGCTCAAATATTCATTCGCATTTCTTATTCAGTTCTTTATGAAATGTAGGACAGTTGATAGGTTTACTGAGGAAAGCTACGTGGCTGACAGTGGAAATTTGTTCGGTTGATTACTTGCACGGCAGTAATGGAACAAAGGTCCGGTTATTTCACGGGACCAAAGTACGTTTTTTCATACGAATAATGTCCGCTGCCTTCCGTCACTCTAAACAACGCAAGACAAACGCTGAAGATAATGTAAAGAAAAAATAGATGTGGCGTTGCGTGAAATTCCTACGACATAAATGTAAACTACGCCGTTTGGATTAATTTTGACCATCAGCGCTCTTTAACGCGCACCTTAATCTAAGTACACGGGTGTTTTTGTATAAATTTCGCGACAAGTTAAAATTGCGCGAGGCAACTCAGTTTTGCGATTTCCGTGTCATTTCATTTTCTGTTTTTTTAGGGGACAATTTAAGTACCGAAGTGTCAGACGTGACTTAACAGAAATATTTCTCTCTAGTGAAACCAGGATCGTACACAACTATAGCTCGTCGCGTAACGTATAAACAAGACCTAACCACAACGCTCAAGTACATGCGAGCCTTTTTTTACCAGCGCGCCGCTAAAAGGCTATATTCACATGAGATTCATTACTTCTCATCTTTAAGGCAACGCCAAGTGCACTTTGCAATGCGCTTGAACCACAGAGCGGCACCTACACTGATATGACTCTTGTGAACGGAGGGTACGACGACCACACACAGCACTCTCGCAAGTGCACTCCGTGATCTTATCACAGTACATATACAGCCGATCAAAGCCAAATGCTTCTTTACATCGCGTTAGACATACGTGCGAGCGGTTAAAGTTGCACTAACGCAACGGAACAAACCGCCTTTTGAGGATCTGCAGGATGTACGCGCACATGCAAACACAATGGGGCTAGGAGACGACGCATGGAGCAATCCACACTAGGCACGGTTCAGCCAGAAGCCGCTAGGCGGCGACTCCGCTCGATCTCGCGGCCACTACCTAAATTGCATGGTACGACATGACTGCCCGAAGATCCCCAATGATAGGCCATGACATGAATATCGCGACATGCATGCCACGCATGTCATGAGATACATGACACGCTGCCATGATGTCATCGCGGTCGTTTCGTTACCGTTGCTACATTGAATGAGGGTCACACCATGTTCGTGCATGACAAACATGAGTGACAGGTGGCAACTTGGATGCTCCTTGCATGCGTGTCATCTGTATATAGGCGTGAATGGCCGAAATGACCTGATGCAAACGTGGTGAAGTCGTCGTGGTCGTTTCGTCCTCATAATATGTAGCGGAATGCATATGCATGACAAAGACGCGGCAATAAATGAGATGTCATTACATGAATGTCAGGGCACGTAATTTATGGCATGACACCTCATGAATATGCCATCTCGTGAATGCCAATGACAAGAAGTTGTTACAGTAAGTTCCTTAGCTGGAGCGCGGAACAAACCAACATGAGGGACATAACATAAATTATACCACACATATGGTGTGACATTTATCGTATTTACTAGCATAAAACCAACGCTGGTTGGCCGAATTTCGGCTAGCGGAGTAAAAAATGGCCAGCGTAGGCGAACTGCGTAGAGCTGCGCAGTTTTGGCTAAGTGCTTGTTTCAGTGTTGGTTAATGTTGGCAAACTGTTGACGGCTGTTAGCTAGCATGTGCTTGTTTTGGCATTGTTGGCTAGATGGTGGCTACTGCCAATAGCAGTGGATAATATTGCTTAATTCTCAGCTAGTGACGGCTAGTGCTTGATAAGGTTGGCTAGTGTTGACTGCGACTGGCAAATGTTTGCTAAATAGTGGCGTTTCTCGGCTAATGCTAGCTAGCGCTTGCTAATCATCGCTAGTGACGTCTATATATTGGCTAATGTTGGCTCACTGTCGGCTAGCGTGCGCCAATTTCGGCTACTTGTTGTTAATGTTGGCTAGCATTCGCTATGAACGTCAGACTCTGGAGTTTAGCAAGATGTGCATAGCGCTACCTGTCGGAACAATGTTGGATAGTGCAAAGATTGGTGTGAAACCAGGTGCACCTAACGAGCGCGAAACAAGGATTGAGCTCAATATTGCGCATGTTTGCGCATTTAACACTCACAAAGAGAGCGATGAATTTCTCTACACTAGTCGCATGCGCCACCGAGACGCCATGAATGCATACTGGATCACTCGCCTGAATGACGGCGAAAACAAAAGCAGACACGACAGCTCCGAAGAAACGCCGCAAATGAGGATACTGTTGCGTTGTGAATTGCCACGGAAGGAAAGGGCTGAATAAAACATTCGGTTTTTACCGATTTCCATAGCTGTCGTACGAAGCCTAAAGGAGAGAGCGCTGCACGGGCCCCTGCGAACGTGTTGAGTGAGCGATATTACTCGCGTTCTCCACAGCCGGTCGCGTGAGAAAGTGTGAGAAGTGGCTCTGCTGTTATTGTCTTGCGTAGCCCTGACGGAGAACCGTGGCAATCCTTGGCTATGAAGCTCAGCAGAGCCTCTGACCGTGGTGCGCGCCATGTAACACGGAGTGAACAGTCTGACGTAGAGAGTGAGCTCTCTACGTCTGAACGAATACAGATAGATAGAGAGAGAGAGCAAGAAAGAAAGAGAGAGAGATAGAGAGAGAAACAAGCAGAGAGACGGAAAAAACATATAAAAAGTTCTTCGCAAGGCAGCATTCGGAAGCCGCGGACCCTCGATCCGCAGGCGCGCTTCCCAACTAATCGATTATCCAGTCACTTCTTTTTTTCTTTATTACAGGGAAGGAAACCGTTGCATTTAGACTGAGATTATAAATTTTAATATTCAGGCATATTTAAACACAAACCAAACACAGGAAACCAGTCTAGAGCGTCACTAGAACGTTCATATATTCCGCGTAACTGAACCACTTGTTTCCTGGAAAATGTTTTTTGTTTATCGCGGATGCTATGCGTTTCTGACAATCAGTCTTGCTCTCCAGAGACTATGCACACCAATAATAAATGTTCGGTCATTGGGTATCGTCCTGTCATTTGTATAGCATAGTATAGTGTAGCGTATATTAGTATAGAACAGTATGGCAAGGGGATGGGAAAGGAAGTGAGGGTGCGGAGGAGAGATGTGATGGTGAGGAGGAGGGAAAGGAAGAGGGGAGAGAGTAAAAGAGAGAAATCGACAGAAAGAAATGCATCAAGAGAAAGAAACAGACTGAAGGAACACTAATGAAAGAGGGAGAAAAAAGTAGAGAGAGAAAACAAATAGAAAGAAAGAGGAAGCGAGCATCGCGTTGTCTAGCAACAAATACCGCACCACCTGGCCAAGCCACGCATGCGCAGTAGCTAAGCCACGCCCACCGACGGAGACATCGCGCGCAACCTCCGCTCTTTAGTGCATAGCCAGGCTGCGTACTCCCAAGGAGCAAGCCGCCCATCTCGTAGCTAGACGTGTAGGGCGACGGGGAGTACGAGCGGCGACGGGTCCGTGCTTCGCTGTGCAAAGATTTGCGTGACTTAGTGCAAACTGCCCGCATTCTTTTTTCACATAGCCAAGGAATTAGACAGGAGGAGGGGAAGGACAAGATGAAGATATACACGTTAAGCCTACGTCACATCGACAAAAGCTGTTAAGAAAATTGCTTTCCGCGCTATACAGAGTAAGAGAACAGTCACTTACGCAGTGATCGCCCATATCCTTAAAGTAAAAGTCTTCTAACATCTCACTCCCCACTCTGTCCTTGCTTCTAGCTACAATTTTTACCTTTCTAAATACTGGCTCACATGCCAAGCTTGAACTGCAATGAGCCGGCAAGTTCGCTCCTTCTCTTCTTGTAATCGACGCAGCATGCTCCGCTACGCGTTTATTCATTAAGGGAGCATGCTGGGTCGATTACAAGAAAAGAAGGAGCGAATTTCTTCTTATAAGAAGGAGTTATCATAAGGAAAAACAGTTCGGTGCCGCCTTCTTATAAGACATTTATAGCTGTTTATAACGACGGCTTTCCCTACAAAACCAATAAGCAACCACGTGGAGCACGCAAACCATGAATTACCGCTGGTTGTGTGAAAGCCATGAACCTAAAAACTGTTCTTTGTCAACCATTTTTAAACTCAAGAAAAGAAAAGTATCTGGATGCATTCAAAACACACAGAAACAAGACACATAGCCTCTTACGAAAAATCAAGGAAAAGTATTTTGAAAACTTATTCACGCGAGATATGAAACTAACACGAGAAACCATTTGGAAAAAAATAAACACAGTTCTATATAGACACCCTGGAGCAAATAACAACCCCAGTGAAATTGCTATAAACGGTACAACTCACGCAGGAGGGGATGTAGCTGTAGCTTTTAATGATTTTTTCACATCAGTAGCAAATAGCCATCATGACCCGAACTGCATGTACTTTTTCCCTTACAAAAATGTATTTAGACAGCTTGTAAACTGTCTAAAAATGTGTTTAGACAGTCTACAGACTGTCTAAACAGATTTTTGTAAGAGATGTGCCCACGAATAGAGGAAACTGCATTTCTATTCCCAGTACCTCCTGATCAGGTCGTCTCTACAATCATATCCCTAAACAATACTACTTGTAGTGACGTACATGGTCTGCATATTTGGCCACTTAAACACGTTGTCGCTATTTTGGTGTCGCTATTTTGCATGCCAAGTGGTCGTCAGTAGTTCGAGAACTGGAAGCGAGCCATACCGCGGCGAGAAACGGACGACTTCAGCTTCGATTCGAAGCATGCCCATGTGTGCGCGAAGCTCTTTCGTTTATCGGACATATCTGTGCGGACGATTTCACGATAAATGGCGACGCCGTATTGTTATTGCTTAGAGACAAGCCGCGCTTCAGGCCTAACACCATTTCTCATGGTTTCGATGGTCTGCCAGCCTGCTTTACAAATCCGAAGTCGCAACAACGTTCGCTGAGAGTTCGACCAACACTGAAACGATCTCGAGAGCCGTCGTGCTCCAGAGAGGTTCCCAGCCGTGATAATAGGGCCATTAGCAACTTATTTCACCAGAAGAAAAAAAAAACAAGATGCAAGATTTCTGTGTCCATACTAGGCTTGTGGGAATATTCGAGCTTTTCGAATATTCCAATGAATAATACAGTATTCGTATTCGCTTCGATTCGAATTTCAATTATTGGAAATTTCGAAGTATTCGAAATGAACGAAAAGGTGTATATTAGTCTTCATGTAAACCCCCTTGTAAAAGTGGTTTCACGGCAGTAAGGGGTTGCCATGCCGTAAATGCACCTGTCCAGGGGAAATCCGCACTGCCGCGAAGCGCCACTTCAGGCCCTCACATCCCTCACATCGAGTCCTTATTACCCTCCCATCGAGTCCTCATTTTGAAATGCGAAGCATTTCTTTGGGAAGCTTTGGCACTTTCAGCGTTTCGGTCTACGTATCTATCTATCTATCTATCTATCTATCAAGCCGCCTACGCCTGGGTGCTCTCATGATCGCCTCCTTAACTTGGTGTAGATCAAAATTCGCATGGGAGGGTAAGAGGATTTGACGAATATGACTGTCGGGTCATTACATGAATAACGTGAGAATCCTGTCGCGTACGTCGTCAAATCCTTTCCTCCAGACACGTGTGGCACATACCCGTTTACCACGGGCCGCGGTGTATGGGTATGCGCCACAGGTGATTGACAGTTTATATCTACCCAGGAATGGCGAGAACACACATTGGTAACTTAAATGCGAGAGCGTTAGGAAAAACCGACACCGGCAGTGTTGACCCGACGAATGGAAAGAATGAAAATGAGGATCCCAGCAGGAATCGAACCCAGGCATTCTGCGTGGCAATCAGGTATTCTACCACAGAGCCACGCCAGGTCTGTAAAGTGGTTTGGAAAAACAACCTACGCAGGTGTAACGTCGGTGCAACGTCAGTTGTGGTTATGGTACTGGCTATCTCATTTTGCAAGAAAGCAATAAACAGTAGATTATACTCCTACGATAGGTACTCCTACGATACAGGCGTCATATCAGATTGACGTCTGTGGTTCCAGTGTTGGTTCCGCTTTTATAACAGTCTAATCAACATTACATTTGTGTTCCTATGATTCAGCAAGCTATATTGAGGGATTGCTCGACTCCGGAGGAATACATTAACGAAAGTTACGTATGTTATTCACGTCATCGTACTGTAAAGAGTGATTAGTCCGCCAGAACGACGCAGTGTGCTCTTCATTTCTTACGAGGCTGGGCGATGGCCTCATGCTGACCGAGGATGCTGCCACATTGACAGCCGCTTTGTAGACTAGGCTACGTGGGCTGCATACACCCAGCTAGTCTACGAATACGACAAGCGCTATCCACTGATGTTGGTCTACGTAGCACTACCCAGGCCTACCAGCCTCGGCGGCCTATAACTCTCCAACGAGAACGGTGACTTCAGGTTCCGACATGTCGCCGCATCTATCGACAGACAATTTGTCGAAGAAATGACGGAGGCATCCACGTTTCCAACAGCTGTACCGTACTTCATACTTCGCTACACATAGACCCCTCATCACCTGGTCATGGCGATCACGACCGGATCCAATAACAAGCCATGACCAGCTGCCGGTGCCCACTGACCGCGGTGTTGATGACCTTGGGCAAGAACTGTCAAGAACCTCTGCCACACATGCACTGGGTTCGT
Source organism: Rhipicephalus sanguineus (assembly GCF_013339695.2). Taxonomy (NCBI): domain Eukaryota; kingdom Metazoa; phylum Arthropoda; class Arachnida; order Ixodida; family Ixodidae; genus Rhipicephalus; species Rhipicephalus sanguineus. The sequence goes on along the minus strand of NC_051182.1, from coordinate 33,661,315 downwards.
GAAACGTGCGTGCGTTCTCAATCATAAGGCACAAGTATAAGCACTACGTATCAGCTTACCGCTTCTAGTGTTCGTGATACCCACGTTGCCGTTGGCAGCGTTACCCAATTGTAAACAACTGTTTATAAAACACATATGCGGCTCTTCAACCTATAAGTGTGCGTATAAAATTTATACATATCTTTAGCGTCGTTTTGTAGCGTTTCGCCCAGTAAAAAAAATTACGCCACAGTCACCTTCCCGCCGCATGGTTAGCATAGCATCGACTCCCACGGTACGTAGGATCTGCCGAATTTTTCTTAAGTTTAAAGGCTCGTTTTACAAGCCTATATGCTTTAAGTTGTAACGTTCCTTTTAATTCACCATCGTACATGTTCTTCGTGAACCAGACTTTTACTTCCTCCCCTTCTTGTTCTGCACTTTGCCGAAGTTATTTCTCTTCTTCCTCTGACCGTTACACAGGCCTCCCCCTTTGTCGTCAACCATTCTGGGTTGATAAGGGACCACGTTCTTGACAGATGTCATTTCAGTCGTATTGTTGTGCCCCTGTACCAAACAGACTTCAGGCCTCCCTGTTGGTGGGCTGTCTTCACTACAGCATGCGGTCCGGTGAAAGGAGCTCTTGAGCCTTGCAATCCTCTTCGGACCAAGACGAAATCTCCCACGTTTATGTTAGGCGTCCTTGTAGAGTGAACACGGTCATAGTTCCTTTTCATGGCCGCCTTGTACTTCTCATTTTCTTCTGTGGACTTCTTGCGTTCGTGAAGTAATAACAGATCTGTGAGGCCGAGATGATGATCAGCTGGAAGCCACTCCGAGTTCCCATGGTAAGCGTAGTACGGGCTAAATTCCAAAGCAGCTGTATGTGAATGATTGTGATGACGAACAGCAGCTTCAAGAGCGCATTTTCACCCCCTGGCAAGTCTGGATAAAGTGAAATCAACGGCTTAATGCGTCTTACGGCTCTTTCAGCCATGCTGTTTGCTCGAGGGTGATATGAAGCTGTGAACCGTAGTTCTATATTTCGCTGTTCCACCGATTCCTTCAAATGTTCGCTTCTGAAAGCAGGGCCATTGTCAGAAAAGATAACTTTAACATTTTTGAACATTTCCCGATTCAGCAGCGATATGACACTGTTACTGTCTTCTTTTCCTGTCTTACATGCCATCATTCGTGTACATTCATCAACAGCCAGAAGAAAAGCCTGTGTTCTCACTCCCCCTCCGTTTTTTCTGAGCTCCGCGAAATCAAGGTGTACTATTTCAAAAGGCTCGTTCAAATGCGTTGTCATGGTCATTTCACTCCCGCGGGGCTAATATTTTGCTTTGCACTTTGCACAAATATCCTGCTTCATTGTGTTCCAATGAAACCTTTGCTTGATTTTCCAATATGTCCTCCAGAAACCGTCGTGTCCGCCTGAGTCTGGAGAGTCATGATAAAGCTGTAATATTCTTGTGACACTCGTCTTAGGCACCTACATCATACCATTCTTGAAAGTCATTTCTTCTGTACCACCCCAGAGAAGCTGGTTGAAACATTTCTTTTAGTTTGAAGATGCAAGCAGTCTCGACATCGCATCTGCGTCCGGTAGCTTGGTTCCTGGCTTGTGAGCAACATCGAATCTAAATTGCTGTATTTTACTGACCCACCTAGGGCGCCTTCCTTTGGGTTCCGATAGGCTGAGTACATAGGTCAAAGCCTGGTTGTCCGTGAATAGCTTGAAGTGTCTTCCGTCTAGGCAGGTTCTAAAATATCTAAGAGCCATGACAACAGCTAGTGCTTCCATCTCAGTTGTCGGGTAATTGATCTCGGCCTTCGTGAACGTATATGAGTATTACCCAATCACTTTGAGTTGTTTTTGGTGGGCTCGCTTTCGTGTCTTTGGTATAACATTGCGCCTGGCCCGTAATGCGAATCATCAGTGTTCAGTTCAAATGTCTTGATAAAACCGGAATCGTTACAATCAGGTCTGATGAAATCGTCTTGACGAGCTCGTGATACATTTTCTCGCACTCTTGTGTCCACACGAAAGCAGTGTCTATTTGTGTTAGCAATGTCAGGCACTTGGTCTTTATAGCATTATCATTTATGAAAGCTCTGAAATGTCAGGCTAATCCCAAGAATACACGAAGACAATGCACGTCATATGGCTTCGCCAGCGTGTATATGAGTTTAACGGATTCCTGTTGCGGGCTCTTTGTACGTCCATCAAAAACTCTTCCAAAGGAGACTACGGCAATCTTGAAAAATTCGCTCTTCTTGATGTTGAACTTCAACCTTGCTTGGCTTAACGCGTTTAACACCTTGGAGAGATGTAAGTAATGGTCGTCACATGTTTTTGTGTAGATTATGATGTCGTCTACGTAGACAGTGCAGAAGTTGATGATGTATGGTGTTTATTGGCGCAAGGGCCATTTGATGGACAAAGAGCCCCTAGACAACAGCGCAGAACTTACTGATGAAATCTTGCAACACATTGTTCATCATTCTTTGGAACAACGCCCCCAAATTTTTCCACCCGAATGGCAGCCTTTTGTATTCAGACACATCGAAGGGCATGACAAGCGCTGTAAAGTGCTTGAATTCCTCCTCGAGTTGAACTTGCGAATATCCCTTGCAGAGGTCGATGCGGGAGAACCATGAGCAACCAGCGGTTTCATCGATAAAATGTCGTGGATTCTCTGCATCGGGTAGGGAAATAGGTCATTCTGGCGGTTCACAAGCCGGTAGTCGGTGTACATTCTGTATGTCCCATCCTCTTTCGGCACTATAGTGATTGGTGATGCGAACGAGGATGTAGAAGGCCGAATAATCTCAGCATCGAGTAAGCCCTGTAGTTCTTGCTTCAACTACTTATTTTTTCGTAGGACATGCCGTAGCGTTTTCCGCGTATGATAGTAGTGTCACTAAGCTTGAAAGGCACTCTTGTAACCTTGGCCGCAGGTGGATATTGTCCAATACATATTAGTTCTGGATATCGCGTTGGTACCTCTTGATGTTACCAGCTTCGTCGGTACTTCATCTTCATGTACAGTGCCAACTGAATGTTCCACCTCTAGGTCATCGCGCCATGATATTGTCACGTGGTCATGACGTCGACGAAGACAGCAGTCGGCGTTTTCAAAATGAAACTGTTTATTTGGCCTAACTTGTGGCTGGGAAGCAGAAAGTTAATTTACAGCAATACACACGGTATGCATTAATAGCGGCGAAAAGAACGTCGACCGTCGATCCCCTGAGAAGCGGTCAAGCGCGTCGACTTTTATACAGGTGCTATCGAACTTTCTACCAATATCGCCGGTGGCGGCGTTATCTGTCGACAAAGCTGGAACATTCGCGTGTGGCGCGCAATCCTAACAAAACGATCTACAATAATCGCGCAGCTTCTCGAACAATAAGGTGCGGTTTGCGCTGAGCGTTGCTGACAGTCTTTGTGGGCGAAAACCGAATACAGCATAAGTGATAATAAGAAACGCACGTGGCAATATAGTTACTCTCATCCTCTTCATGTCAGGCCGAGCCAGAAGAAAATCGTATGCGGTGTCATGTACAATTAGTGCCTCGACATCCGTCTTGCTGCCTTGGTAGTCGATACAAACCATACACCACGTATTAAGTATTCGACAACTTCCGTCGTAGCTTCGCACATTAACAGTCTTACCGGTAAACCTTTTTTCAGGTGTAATCAGGTGAGAACTGACGATGCTGGCGGACGCCCCCGTGTCTACTAAAGCTTCAGTTAGTCTTCTACTGATGGTCATTTGTGCGTATAGCAAGCCTGCAGTGGACTTTGCCAAGTGAACAATTTCTGTCGGGCTTGACGGGTACGGTAAGAAGTCTTGATATGTCATGTGACAAGGTGGCATGACGTCGGTTGGTATGTTCCTTAAAGAATTCAGTAGTTCTTCCACCATCGCATGTGGCCTTGGCATGATTTCGAGCTGCGAACTCCGAGTCATTCCTTGAATTATCAGCGCGACTGAGGACGACAGTGAAAGGTCGGGATCTGCAAATTGCAATAGTCGGAGCTGTTCAAAGCAGTAATCGACAACTGTTCCTTCTCGGTTCCTGTAAAGCACGGCCTTGTCCCAACATTCAGTATCATTCCGGTAAAATGAATGGATCAAGCTATTTTTCCCATGAATGCATGGCTCAAATGCGCGGCTTAATATGCATAAGTCATACCAGTTTCTTGCGTTTTCCATGAGAAATCGACGCATATTTCTGATTCGGTTACTGTCATTGTTCCAGTTATCCTAGGAGCACGCATACTCAAAGAATTGAAGCCAGGCTGATGATCCCATTAGTTTATCGTCGAAATAGTCAGGCGTGATGGCATCTTGTGGTACATGCACTGAAGAGTTCACTGTTGAACGGTCAACAGCTGTTGGTTTTATTTCAAGTGCTGTTCTTGAGCGCGCAAGACATGGTCCATCATTACAGTGACTCTTTCACGCTCAGTTGTTGCGTCGTGCTTAATCGGTCCATGAACCCACTGTATGAGCTCAGCCGTTAGTAGATCGACTCTCACGGATCCCTTGGAGACCATTTTGATATTAGCCTTATTAGCTACAGACGCTAGGAAGTCCGGTGTGCTGACCTTTTCTGGGAGGTCGACAGTAACGTCCCCGTCTTCCTGACATGTCTTGATTAGCAGATGGCCGTGTTCTTCTTGGGCAATTGTAAACAGCACACGCAGTGTCCTATGCTGTGGACTGCGCCAAAACGTAACGTTTTTTTTTTAATTCACCGTCATAAATGTTCTTCGCGAAGCAGACTTCTTCCTCTCCTTCTGGATCTCCGCTTTTCCGAAGTTATTTCTTTTATTGCGATAGCAATTATATGGACAGTCTCGGCTGATTTTTGATTTTTGCCGTCGGTGGCCGCCGTCAGTCACCGTATATGTATATATATATATATATATATATATATATATATATATATATATATATAGAAAATCCACAAAGAAAAATAATTCAGAAATTCTTCCCGACGCGCGGAATCGAACGGGCGACCTCTCGCTTTGCAGCCCGCTGCGTTAGACGTTAGGCCACGACAGCACAGTCTTTCAGCCTGCTAACGGCGAGCTATTTATATACACCATGTAATTCAGGCTGCTTTCTTAGTGGCCACATAGATGGCGCGACGTGCGCGCGCGCTTTAAAGATCGTCGCCCCGCCCCTGCGAACGCCGTTGCTGTTCGCTTTACAGGGCGTCGTCGCTTTCGTGCGCTTATCTCAAGGATAGAAGGGGCGGCCGGTGGGGTGCTTCGCTTCGCTCGCTGCAGCGGCCGCGTTTGCGAAAGGAGCGCGTTGTTCAAACAGAAATAAGTAACAACTGTCACAATTAGTTCGCGCTCGTCTTGTTTATATACACCTCTTACATCAGTATCCTTTCTGAGTTACCACGTAGATGACGCGATGTCCGCGCGTGGCGCGCTTTAAAGATCGTGACCCCGTTCCTGCGAACGTGGTCGCCTTCGTGCGCTTATCTTGAGGAAAGAAGTGGGCGGCTGGCGGCGGAGGGGGGGGTTGTATGTCTTGTGCTCTCCCGGCGATGTCTGCGCTGAAGTGACAGAGCGTACGAAGGTCGCTTCGACGCTGCAGCGGCCGCGTTTGCGAAAGAGGCGCTCTGTTCAAACGAAAATAAGTAACGACTGATACAGTTCGTTCGCGCTCGTCCTGTGTGTACCTGTTCGTTCGTTTCGTGCGTCCTGTTTTATGTTTGAGCAGTGCGCTTCCAGCGTCGAGCTGTGACGCATGATAGTTCGCGCTCGTCCTGTGTGCGTTCTTTTCGTGCGTCCTTTGGGCTCGAGCGACGCGCTGGCAATTTCGAGCAGATTTCCGTTCTTCGCGTTACATTCCAATTTATTGCTATCGCATTCATTGCTTCGCCGTTGCAGCGAAACTGTGACTTTTTTTCCTGACCTCCTCTGATCGTTACATAAGTATAGTAAATTTTAAAACGTAACATATTGTACAGGTTATCAATTGCATTCTACCGAAAGTCAAATCCTGCTTCTACTCAAAGTTGCTTCCACTTTGAACCAAAAAGAATGACATTTGCAAATGTCTTGTTTCAACTTTAAAAATATTGTGCAGGTTAGTTGGGTCATTACAAATATGCTCATTTTTCTTTATAATATGTGACATATACTATTCGAATTCGCCTCGAAACTATTCGAACAAATCACTATTCGCTTCGAATTCGCTTTGGACCTAAAATTTACTATTCGCACAAGCCTAGTCAACAATGCTTTAAGATTGTTTTAGATGCGAAGCAGCTTTTGCGCTGGGCTTTGTCCGTAGTTCCATTGGCGACCGTCCGCTTTCTAAAACCTACCATAGCCATATGTAACATATTAAGCGCGCGCTTGCGCCAAGGAGAAGTCTTCTTCGTCTTGTTCTTCGACCGCCTTGATGATGATACGTGCAGAGCACTTTAGGGGCACGGGCTGCCGTATGCTGTCCTAGCTTGGCGTAACGCAGAGGAAACCACGTGTGTTGGCACGCGCTAGCGCATTCGGACCTGTGTAAGGGGCTGGGTAAGGCACTGTGGCCTCTCCCCCTTACACTTTCTCAGCAATCACGTGATGGCGTCGGGGAACGAGGTTCTGCAGACGCGCGATGAATCCGCGTGGCGTGCTCCAACAAGAGTTCCGGACGAGTAACAGCAACAGCAACTGAAGCGAGCAACTGTTGCTCGCTGAACATGGCGAGCAACAGCAACTACAGTGAATTTATGGTGTGATCCACATGCAAGGACGCGTTAACATCGGGCAAGGTGTCCGCGATGAACGGAACTTTAAGTCGACCCATGCGCTCCTTCGCATCCTCACATGGTTCCCTTTAGTGGGAGATGGGGAATTTTTTTGAGCTCTACACTGCCGCAGCGCTGAGTCAAGGCGACCATTATATGATATTTCTCATAAGCATTTGCACGGCTCCATTTCCTTCAAAGAAAGTTCACAATTACGATCCTATGAAGCGTCCCGGTTCGCCAAGGAAGTGCGGCACTGAAGGCAATTGTGCGCCGATCCTCAACACCCGGCTCGTGCAAGACAGGGATTAAGAAGTGCAATGCGGATTTAGGGGCACATAGTAATTCATGCGGTTGCAATGGGCGATATTTACAGCAACAAATATACAAAACAGTGTCGCACAATAGGACTGATACGCACGACAGCTAGCAAAGCCTTCGAGGTCTGAAAACGACAGTAGTTCCCATCATGCAAGCGTCTCATTGAAAGCTAGGATAGGCCGAGGTACCTGTTACAAATATATTACCAGCAAGTACAAGTTCACGTCTTAGAACATTGTATGTTAGGTAAAATTGGACCCTGTCACCATTGCTCGAACGACATGCGTGCAAGCGAAAGTTCGGGAAATAACGGCGCACTACCATGAGCTCAAATTGTCATTTACTGGTAACGACGCTGCTGTGTTATTCTCTGTATAGCGCATTAAAGTCGCGTCAAAGTTATATATTAGACGCCTGGTCAGCGAACCACATACACATTTCACAGTAAGAAAAGGTCTGCGCGCGTCGTGTGCTGGCACACTGAGCCGCCAGCTGACAGAGATTGTTTGCTTTTTGTATGCGCCTTGTCTTCAGTTTCAAAACGTCCTCGGAAGTTAAAGTTTAGTTAGTATAACTGCTACGATAAAATAGAATGTAAATAATGCTGTAATGTAAATAATGTAAAACAGCAGAGCTTTCCACCGCGACGTACCAGGGGAGAAAAATACACCCGTTGCCTGCGGTGGCCGCTCGCTTGAGCGGCCTTTCTTTTACTGTGGCGCCCATAGTTGTCGGCGCTAGCTCTATATTAGATGCGAAGTATCTTAAAGCCGAGCTCAATCCGGTGGTGTGCGGCGTGACCACCCTTACTGCGCATGCGCATAACCTCTCTCCACACACCTCCTCTCCACTCACCCTCTCCACTTACCCTCTCCCCTTCCCCTCTCCACTTTCCCTCTCCACTTTCCCTCTGAAACGCGGGCTAGACATGCCGAAATTCTCTCCTGCGCAACGCCGCGATGAGCTCGAGCGCATGCGCGTCCCCTCCGCTTCTCTCTCCTCTCCCACGTTGCCCCCCTCTCGCCCGCCTGTCGACCGCGTTCCCCGCTCGCCCTGTGAGAATTAACGGCCAGGCTAGATGGAAGATACGACGCGCGTAGCGTCCCTCTTCGCGTTCCACGACGCGAGGTCGGTAGCATGCCCAACGAACGCCAACGGAACGCGATCGCGCAAGTGCTCCGGCTTCGCATCGCCTCATGGTCCCCTTTAGCGGGAGATGGTGTAATTTTTAAACTCAGGTGGCAGTTTCGTGACAAGAAAAGCTATTGACGGACTATGACAGTGCCCAGTAGCATCACGAGTGTTGTATTTCTTCCTGGTGATGCTGGAATGCAGTTATCATAGTAATAAAAATAATAACGATAACAATTATTATTATTATTATTATTATTATTATTATTATTTGCATAACATCGATTCCCTCAGTGCATCGGATCAGCAAGAATTTCTTCTTTTTCTTGTCATACTGTGACATCGGAAGCATACATTTCCTTGGGCCTGCTTCCTTTCATCTATTTATTAAATGCGAAGAATTTTTTAGCGGACCAAAGGCACTTTGAGCGTTTCTACCTACTTATCTAGGTAGCTATCTAGCCGCCTACGTCTGGGTGCTCTCGTGATCCCCTCCTTAACTTGGTGTACAGCGAAATCGCTCTCGGAGGGTAAGATGGTTTGATGAATATGACTGTCTGGTCATGAGATTAATAACGTGAAAATCCTGTCGCGAACGTCTTCAAACCCTTTCCTCCAGACACGTGTGGCAGATACCCGTATACCAGGGGCCGCGGTATGCGAGTATGCGCCACAGGTTGTTGACAGCTTATATCTACCCAGCCACGGTGAGAACAGACATTTGTAATTTAAATTCGAGATCTTTAAGAGAAACGTTGCCCCGTCGAATGCAAGGAATAAAAATCAGAATCCCAGCGGAAATCGAACCCAAGCATTCTGCGTGTGAGTCAGATATTCTACCACAGAGCCACGCCAGGTCTTGAAACTTCTTTAGAAAAAGACCCTACGCATGCGTAATGTCGGTGCAACGTCAATTCTGGTTTCAGTACTCGCTATCTAATTGATAACCAAGCAATAAACATTACATATGTCCTCTTACGATACAGGCGTCATGTCGGGTTAACAACAATTGTTGTTTCAGTATTTGCTCCGCTTTGATAGCAGCCTAATAAACATTACATTTGTATTCCTATTATTCAGCAAGCTATATTGAAGCGTTCGTCGGCCTCGGATGAATACGCAAACTGAAGTTACGTATGATATTCGCATCATCGCACGGTGAAGTACATTTACTTTCGATATTACTGACGTCTGTTGTATAGCGTGAGTGCCGACATTGCGTGGGATCATAAATTAGCCTTTAAATGTGAGAGTAGCCGACGTGCCTGGTAAGCCAACGACGTGCACACAACTGCACTTACAAAAGCACGTCGAACTACCTCATAATGCTTCGCACAAAGCCAAATAATGCAGCATAGACAAATTACTCGCCGACTGCTTCGCCTGAAACCGATTCCCACAATGCGTGGGATCTGCCGATTTTTTACAGCAGCATGTTATGGTTTCAAAGACAAAATGTGTGGACAAATTATTCCCTAGAGAGTATGAACACGAAAACGAGGATATATATACTCTGGAGCTTCGAAAGACCGGCTATCGTCGAATGCGTTCGAGGCTTCAGTGTGGAAGGTAACGTTTTCAGGGCAGTACTCCAAGGAAACTGGCATCCTGGGTGGTGTCGTGCCCCTCTGCATTGCTTTTGTGATGTGCCATAGTTGAAAGACAGCCGTGACAATCGTGGCTACACCTGCACCCTGCGAATTAAAAAAAATCAAAAACATGGTTTATCTCTCCGTCGTAAGGATCGGTATAGCACGAAAGTAAAACGCGTCCTCGAAGTAGTTGAATGTTTATTATGCATTAATATACGATAGCCCCCACGATGTCTATTGGTGTTTCGCAGCTATAGCACCGCTTGTTGTGGACGCACCCACGTCCTGGTGGGACGCACCCACGTCCCACGGCTGGTGGGACATCTATGTCCCGACGACCAACATCCATGAACATGATTAAACCTTTGTGGTAGTTCTGAAGTGTAACGATGCGCTGCACAGATGAACAGAGAAAAATTACACAAGAACACAAAACGGACAAGCGGACAAACGGTCATCTATGTAGCGCATCGTTACACGTCAGAATGTCACATCAACAAGCCCAAGTGGAAGCACTTTTAAACAATAGGCTTCAACATGCACATAATGAACACTAACATGACAGCCACTCTTTCAAAGCGTCTTCATTTGATGTTAGAAAGGGGAAGGTGTGCGCTCTTTACTGGTCGGTTCCCGTTTACTCGAAGCTGTAGGCGGCGCACAACGCGGAGAAACATCCTTTGTCCATTTGGAAGTGGCCCTACGCTGGCAAGGAGGCGTCACTCACCGACGCGAACGCGCAGTCACCTAACTGCGTCGTCACCGAATCGAATCACCGTGGATGCCGAATTTCACCGACCGCCTCCCGCCGAGAGAGAGTGATTCGTGAAAGAAATGAAAAGGGACGCTATTTTCTGCCTCCCGTCGCGGGGGCACGGCTCAGCGCCCTTAGGAATGGGGAAGGGGAAGTAAAGATGATAGAAGAAAGGAAGATAGAAGGAGTGATTAGCGTGGCAAGTGTGTCTTGTCCACGAAGGCGGGAGCACGAAGCCAAAGGGCTCGTCTATAAGGTGGCGAGGTCCGCAGAAGCCGCAAACTCGAGGAAGGCTCGCAGGGCTTGCAGCTTTGAACGTGCAGGAAAGAGAAAGTCCTCCACCGTTGTGGCAGGGAGCCCGAGCAGGCGATAGCGGCGCACCATCAAGCGTCGTTCAGCGGCCAGGGCAGGGCAGGCGCAAATTATATGGTCCAAAGTTTCGTCGTCACCGCATCGGCGGCACGCAGGCGATGAGCAGCGACCCTTGGAAAACATGCGTGCCGCAGGCCAAGCACTGCCGGTCCGCAGGCGAAGCAGTAGCCACCGCTCGCGTCTCTCCATGCCGGTCTCTGGTAGGGGTGGCGGTGGTTTGCCGCTTGCCACGCGCGTGTCAGGGTGGGCCGCTGGAAGCAGCTGCCGCAGTCGTTGCCGGGAGTAGTCCGACAGGGCTATCGCCTTGGTGACTGGGGTGTCGCCGTGGTGTGCTGCCTTAGCGGCGGCGTCGGCCTCCTCGTTACCGGCTATCCCAACGTGCGAGGGAAGCCAGTGAAGGGACAGACGCACACCGCTAGTTTTGATGGCGGTTAGCTTGGCGTGCAGTAACGCCACGGTAATGCCGGCTTGGTCTGGCTGCAGCAGCGCTTGTAGGGCTGGCCGGGAGTCGCACAGGATCGCCACGGGCAGCTGGGGTGGCATAGCAGCGAGGTAGTCAGCTGCCAAGTGAAGGCCAGCCAATTCTGCTGCAGTGGAGCTGGCGTGGAAGGGAAGGCGACACCGGATGGTCGTCCCAGTCGTTGGTATGACACAGGCAGCCGCGGCCGAGCGGGGGCTGTCCCGGACTGACCCGTCCGTGAACACCAGGAGGTGCCCCCGCAGCCTGTCGTGGAGCTTCGCCACGGCTGTCTGGTGGAGCTCGCACACCGGTGTTCGCCTTTTGCTGAGCCTCCCGCCGATCGGGGTCCTGCCAGCGAACTTCTTTAACCGCCTCCCTCCTTCTTTCCTATGATTTTTTTAATCGCTCCTTATCCCTCGCTTAAGAGCAAGTGCTGAGGTGTCGTCCCCTGCGTAAGACAATTGCGGGGTTCTCTTTTACCTTCACTTCCTCTTATTTTATTATTAATCACTTCCCTAAGCTTCCAGCGCACTGAGAGTACCGAAACGCTGGCAGTCGGCACTCGTTAGTGTCAATGCATTACTCGTGGCCTCCGAGATTGGCTCCGGCAACGCGCCGTTGCTAGTGTTGCTCAGACCGTTACATACGCACGGGCAGAGCGTAATGAAAGAAAGCGGTGCGACAGCCAGAAGAGCGCCGGTTATCCGAAGCCGCGCTTCTTTGCTGAGCTTGGGGTACCGCGAAAAGTTAGAGTTAACAGAAATATCACACAACGGCCGGACCAAAAACGCGACGGGCGTCTTGTCTCCACTCTAGTCTGGCCGTGATTTTTCAAATTATATCGAACTCGCTATTCGCCACGAGATCGGGTTATAGGCTTCCCAAGCAACGCTTACCGGCGCTGCTGCTCTTGACAGGCAGCGCCATCTCTGGCAGAAAAACAGAAACTGGGGTGTTCGCAGCGCGCGTTTTCCCTTCTCTCCACCGCGTTGCTGCTCGCTTCTGTGCACGTGCAGAGCTCTCGCGGTGCACTTTCGGCGTCTCGCAAGGTACCGCTTGCAGTGCAGCTTCAAAAGGATTTTCAAGCTTGACTGGCACTTCCGAAAAGCGAACTTGATAAAATGAGAAAGGCTCGTCAATCACGTTAACGGTGAAGAGCAGACGATCGACGACAACCACGCCCGACTCAAAGCGAAATGCATTTCCCAAGTCGCGATTACACCGTGTAGGACGTATACCTCGAGGTAAGTCTCATTCTGCCATGTTAAAGATGAATAATGGTCCACATGCACTCCGAAATGAAGCCGTACACGCTATCGATGTTCTACGGCGTGGACTACGAACCATATGATTGTTGTTTTGATATGGCATGCTTACAGTAGCAGCCGTGCACTTTCGTGAACAAACGTTTGCGGCGTGCGAAAAAATGATTATACGGCCATGGCACTGCTTCCTGAGAAGGTTAGAGTCAAGTCCTCCGTGCCGCTGGAGAATCACCCGCCGATTAAGACGCGAGGCAGCTAGTTGAGCTTCAACCACTGTGAAGCAAGATGAACTGCTCGCCTCGTTTTTTCGGCTCTCGCGTCATGCTTGCAGTCTCTTTTTATGATATCGACTTGACAGGCGTATAAAACCTGTTGCGTGAACACGGCTAGAAAATCGCACAAAGTCAGAAGGTGGTTACTTCAAGGTTGCAATTGCAAAGCATGTATTAAGTGCCAGTTATATTTAGCGGCTTAAATATATATCACCCCAATAAAGTGACAAAAACAAAGCAAACCTGCAGAACGATGTCAAAGCTTGCTGAAGATGCACAGACGTTCGTTCCGGCGTGATAAAGCAGCCTTCCCGACGCGTGAAATGCAGGCGCCGAACTTCTAACAATGTGCGGAGTTCAGTTGAATTCAACCAACCGCGCAACGCTAACGGTATAACGCGAATGGGAACGTTCAACACCGACGGGTAGGTCTCACGAGCACGGGGAATCAAAACACAAACTTGCTTCACCTACAACCGTAACTGGACTTTAACAATGTGAGAAGACAGCGAGTAATCATTACTGTAGTCGCTGCGTGCATGCGCCCCGTTACTTACCGATTCAGGTAGTCGGAACGAACGAAAGTGATGAACTCAGACAGCCAAAATAGAAGGCGAGACAGCGCTGTCAGCTATCCACGCTTGCCGTCTTTATTTATCGTGCGACACGCCCGGGAAACGATACAGTTTAACACGTGAATCGTGTGCCTTGTCTGCACTGTTGTGGCTGGCCAATAAACCGCAATACTTCGCACCACGCTTGCGCTTCCGCGGGGTCGCTTCTGCCATCGTGGAAATGCGCAGCTTCGCACAGCAAGCCTCTCGGTTCAACGTACCCTAGCTGACGGCCTCCCAGTTACCCGCACCGAGAGAAGAACGCGTGCGCACGTGCGCTACCGCTACCGTGAAAGGGGCTGAGTCGGCCGCGCGAAGGTTCAAAGCTTTCCGACAGAGCCGCAGCGCAGCTGGCGCGGCGCTGTCGTCGCGCCGCAAACTTGAGCTTGGGTTCCCTATAGGTGTCAGCACCGTCGCCGCGTTTGTGTGGATAGGCGGTTGGTGGCGCATATACAAATGTACACAGCGGCGCTTCGCCGTAGGCGGTTTGAGTTGATTGTCGGCGAATAAAGCGCGTTGACTGCAGCCTAATGGTGATATATACGCCTTCCATTGCCATATTAATGCACGAAAACGGCCTAACGTATCTATTATGTGTGAAACAAGCGCAATCTGCCAATCAATGGGGTACTGGCCTTCGGTCACATTCGACATGCGTGTTTTGCACTGTGCTCGATGTTTTATCTTGCTTTATTTAGATGTGTTTAATTTGTGTTTTGCCTGTATATATATATATATATATATATATATATATATATATATATATATATATATATACCACGATATAAACAGTGTTGCGCGACTGCGCCAGTGAAGTATCTTCTTGCTCTAGAGGCTACAAAGGGAGCCTGTGTTTCTGCGTAATTAGATGCAGTAGAAGTTTGTGCGCTCTGCTTTTCTGTTTGCGTGAATATGGGTACTGCTGTAAAAATACGTGTCTTCAGGTCTTTTTACCGCTAACCATCCTCTGCAGATGCTAGTTCTTGCTTTGCGCTATCACAAGGATTTCCAAATAGCCAACACATCACGAGATGGTGTCGCTAAAGTTCTGCATTCACACCTCGACATTTAGTACTTTTTTTCGTTTAGGACGACGCCAAATGCACTATGTGATGGGCTTGAACGAGACAGCGGCACCCACATTGAAATGATTTTGGCGAATGGACGGTATACGATGGTTAGACCTAGCGCCATACCAACACGTGCATGCACTCACCTATTAGAGCGCATACAAGTCCCGTAAGGTGAAATGCCTATGTATATGGTCTATGCATACGTACGAGCATTTGATACTGTGCTAGCACAACGGAATAAGCTGTAATGTGAGGACGTGCATGACGTACGCGCACACTCTAAGACAAAATCGAGTATTTTGGGAGTGTTTCTGCCACACAACAACAATCGTCATCCACTTCGCGTGCTTTCCTCGCGTTATCACCGCGGTCGCGCACTTCCCGGTCACGAACGGCGCGCGCGTTATCAGCGTGACATAGCATTCTTGACAGGAGAGTGACGAGAGCTGGGTTTTCAAGAAAGGAAACGCGAGCAAGCCAGATGACGGTTATTGTTGTGTGGCAGAAATACTCCCCAAATACTCGATTTTGTCTTAGAGTGCACATGCGAACACGGTGTGGCTAGCAGACGACACAAGGAGCCATCCACACCACGGGGTTTCGTCCGCTCGCCGCTAGGTGCCGACTCTGCTCAATATCGCGGCCAATACCAACGCCTGTCCAGGATGTGGCGCCCTCCCCACAACCTTTCACGTCACCATAGAGTTCATCGCTGCCTACTTCCCTCCCCTCCCAACGATCCTTCGGTTCAGCCGTACCCCAGAACAGTGGGATGCCATCCTTCGCGACGGCGCACCTGAGATCTGTCGGGCGCTCGTCCAGCGGGTGCGGGCTATCGCAGAGGTTGTCATAGGAGTCCCGGAATGGGGATACTCTCTGTTTTCTTTTCACTTTAATAAAGGAACGTTTTCATCATAGTCATCATCACGGGGCGAGCGGAGAACGCGGTCTGACAGCCAGGCAAGTGTCGCAGACATGGAGGAAGGAAAAACAGGCATCTCCACGAAGTGAATCATGACGAGTGGGCGAAGCTCTGGGTATCGTATGGGTGAGTAACCGTACGTTACCCGAGTGTTGCCTCATATAATGTAAATTGAGTGACATAAAGTAACATGAGGAGTCGACAACCTAGCTAGGTCCTAAGGTCCATAATGTCTACGTTGAAGTCGCCGACTAGTAGAAACGTTTGTCAACGTGGCTTTTTGGGCTAGTTGGTTACATGCTTCAGAATGGGGCATAGCGCTAACACACACGGACGAGGAAGAGACAAACGCCTGTCCTGTTGTCTCTTCCTCGTCCGTGTGTGTTAGCGCTATGCCCCATTCTGAAGCGCTATGCCCCATTCTGTAGTATAAACGGTTTGTGCTTGTAGGTGTTTTATATTGTTCCGTCACAATTATGATTGATATTAGTCTATTGCTAAACCTGATGTTTAGATTTTACATGGTGCTGTGCCGTGCGCAAGGACACCAAACGGACGGACAAGCCTCGGCCTTAAACGGGCCCTCTAACACTCTTCAACCCCCCATTTTTTACTCGTGGATTGCGTAGACTGAAGTACGGACGAACTAGTGCAGCAAGAACGGCAGCGATAGCGGCACGCAGTACGAAGTTATTAAATTTAGAAAATTCAAAATACAAGAAAAAAATGCCTGCCCTCAACTCGATTTTCGCGGGGTCACGTGACCACATTTCACTCTCTGCTGTGACGTCGGATGGCGCTCCAATGAAATGGGCTGAAAGCTCTTACGTAGGGGAAGCTCGCACACCATTGTTGCTTCTCCTTTCCAACGTATTGTTGACGTCGTTGCCATAGTAACAAACGTGGTTCCTCCTGACTTGTCAGAACTTGAGCGGGCGCTACTGCTTCGTAGCGAGGCTGGGGAGGCTTTGTCTGCTGTTCCTTACAACGACATTCCATGTCATTCCCTCTTCTCATTCTGAGAAGGGAATTTGTGGAGCGGCATGGGCGGTTAAACACGGTCGCCCCTACGCGGGTTGTTCGGTGAGCAGCCCGACGAGTTACAAGTGTGCAGCGACAACAATTCAACGAAGAGGATTACTTGCACCGTTTCAACAACAATCATGAGCCTACCGCACATGCGGAAAGAGGCAGCTCGCAAACGTACAGACGCAAAAAGAAGGAAGAGGGGCAAGCGTTTCATATGGACATCCGACCGGCGCAGGCAAAAAAAAAAGAAAGCCAGAGCAACCAGAGGCGAAATGGCAACCGGCGCCTCTGTCGTACAGTGTACTAGAAGTATTGGATAGTGGCCGGAGTGGAGGGCGGCGGCCGTAGGAAGCGTGAAGCCAAGAGCGAAAACTCCCGCTAGGGGCGCGGGTGTGCTTTTCCCGAGGAGACCATGCCGGCTGCAAGCGCTTGCAGCCTTACTTTACCGCGTGTTGTTGCGACGGGTCAGCGTGTTTTTTGCAAGTGAAGCCGTGACTCTTTCTGTGTTCGACGCTGTGCTAATGACGCTTTGAGGGTAATGGAAAGGAAGAAGAAAAAAACGGATACGCATTGCTATGCACGCGGATGCAAGAGCGGGTATCCTGGTTTTCGAGAAGCAAATGGACGCACGTTGTTTCTTTTTGGGGTGCCGAAGGACAATGAACGGCGGAAATTGGGACAGAAATCTTCACCGCAAGGACAAGACACTTTCCGAGACTTCAGCTGTGTGCGAGAGGCACTTTGAGGAGCATTTTATTTTGCGCGACTATGTGCACGCGTCGTCAACGGTCAGGAAGTAAAGATTCCTCGAGGTAAGCCGGCGCTGACCGACGACGCGGTCGCTACTCTTCTGCCCGATTTGCCAGCCTACCTCTCAAAAGAGACGCGTCAGCGAAGACCAGAGAGAAAACGCGTTGCTGCGTGCCCAGCTACATGCACGAAGAAGCTGCGCTTGTCTCGACGCGATGTTCTTGATACGTCATCCCCAGATGTGGGTGCGGATGGCGACGACAGTCTGGATGGGATGGTGCCCCGGCATGATCTTCATACGATTGTGAACACTGTGAGTGTCCCGAACGGGTGGGCGCGACTCGAGGCTTCGGACTTTGATGGTGTTGTGTTCGCCACGACAAGTGTAAAAAAAGAACCATTTGCTCTTCTTCACGAGAGTGCTGATGTTTGCAACGGACTGGCGCAGACACAGTTACCGCCCGCCTATACTTTCGCGGAAAAGAGAGGAAGGACGTTGCAATCAGATCGGTAAAGGAAGCGGCAGAGACTTTTAGATACTCCGATAGTGCTTTTCTTTGCAAGGGTGCCATGGACCAAGCAGAAATTAACAACTACAGCAAGGATATCACATGCCACCTCAAACACTCCGTAGACATTGCATACGGCATTGTTCTCAGCAGATCTTGCTCAGGAACAGTAAGCAAAGAAGATAAGCACTTAACTTGTTCTGCGACATTGTGCTGTTAATTTTTTTTTTATGTGGGAAAAAGCACCCTTTGAGACATGAAAAAAAAAAAAAAACAGCTTCACTTGTACATTGCAGTGTAGTATCATGTAGCTGCAAACTTCATGCGTCTTCGAGGCTTTTCGAAAACTTTTCAGCGCGAACGGGACGGAGCACAAAGTTTATAAACACAAAGCTAAATTTCGATGCGTTCTGCTGCAGCAGCACGAAGTGCATGCATCCCGATCAGATATTGCTGCAGGTAAGCGCCATGTACTATCATCGCATGTTACAGATCTTAGGGTTGCTTACATAACACCTTGCTGAAATGTTTGATTAAGAGTGCGTAGCAGCGCACATGACAGGAGGGGACAGAAGACACATCAGCGCTCTGATTCTTCTCTTCTGTCTCCTCCTGTAGTTTTGCGCTGCTACACACTCCTAATAATGTTGTACCAACACGCCCAATCCTGCTGTCTTTTAAGTGACATATTTGGCACGAGGAAAAATGAACATGACATTCTAAAACCTTTCGACGATCGGCCGCGGCAGCTGCATTTTCGGTGGAGGCGAAAATGCTTGAGGCCCGTGTATACTTAGATTTAGGTGCACGTTAAAGAACCCCAGGTGGTCGAAATTTCCGGAGCCCTCCACTACGGCGTCTCTCATAATCATATGGTGGTTTTGGGATGTTAAACCCCAGATATTAATATAAACTTTCGACGATGCACTCGTTCGTGGCGGCCAGCCTGGAGGAGGAGGAATGAACTATTAGACACTTTCAGCTGAGCGTCACTTACGCTCAGCCTCGCGCAGATGTAGCTCCCCGAGACGGTGCAAGGAACTGCATACATTTCGCGTTTTTCATGAGCGCGTCTTGCCGAGACGGACTCAACTTTACTCCAAAACGACGGCAAACGCTCCGGTCACTTAACTTTCAAGAGGAGCGAGGGATGCATTCTGCGTTCCACCGCTCGCACAATAGTTCTGTTCACGCGCACTACACTTCATACGACGCGTTTGTGTGTAAACGAGGATTTAAAAAAAAGAATGCTGGAGTGGAAACTCCCAACGCATAGGCGGCAAAGGTCAAGCCACGGAATAGGGGAGCGACCAGCCGCTGCTCGGGAAACGAGCTTGCGCGCCATCTGGCGACCTTCTATGCAGGACGCATCGCGCCTAGGCCGCCGCTCCGGCCACTACCCAATACTTCTAGTACACTGTACTCTGTCGTACTTTGTGGTTGTAGTGATATTTTTTGTTGCGACGGCGGCTATTTGGAGTTCATTGAAAAAGCACAGAAAAGAAAAACGAAACACAATAGTAATCTCAACTTTGATGCAACGCCGTTATTACTTCTAACGTTACATTTATCCAATCATAGGCCAGCGCCCATCTTCGTCATTTCCGCCCGCAATAGTTCTGGCAAGCGCCACTACGCGCTGATGCGGTCAGCAGCGATGTAGCGACTTCAACGCGTGATTAAAATACTAAATAATTTGATATCGGTGCTTAAACTTATGCTAAAATTATTCCCAGCCATCAGTCTACGCAACCCGCAAGTAAAAAATGGGGGGTTGAATAGTGTTGGAGGGCCCCTTTAAGGTGCTTCGCCCCTACAACTCAGGAGAGGCCCCGCCCAGAGAGCGCGCTGTGAGAAAAGTGTTGAGGAAATGACGTCATAGCGGCCATATCCACTAGGCACAATGGCGGCGTTGCTATGGTTACGTGGCGCGCCTTGCTGTGTAGTGGCGGTGGCATATGCGCTTCCGTGCGTGCTTCCGTAGGTCTCGTACGGAATCGTGGCGGACAGTATCCATTTGTGTTGCGTTGGAAGCTCCGCTGTGTCTTCCAGGCAGTTAAAGTAATAAGCTACGTTTATAAAGCCTGTTGGTAGCCATGGGATCTGATCCGTGCTCGGAGCGAGAGCGTACCCACGGTACCTGCAGCAGATGAAGGATTTCAAGTGCTGAGCGAAATCGTGCTGAGGACCATGACAGAACGCAACCACTGTGCTACAGAATCTGGACGATAAACGCCTTGCAGGTCAGTAACGGTTGTAAAGTGCTCCTGCTTCTGGCAGCGAACGAAATACTTCTGCCCCGCAAGAGGAAATGAAGACATCATAGTTTCGTGTTCTATATGTTTACTTTAACAGTAACAACTTGCTTGTGCATCTTCAAACACCTTTTATGCTTTGCTCGATCACGATGCTCGCTCCTAGCAGTGTGTACATGCGTTCAAGTGTCGTTGGCACATCTGCACAGTACACATGTTCGCCAGTTGCATAAGGCTGATGCCGTGGGCTTTCACGTGGAGAACGGGCACGGTGACCGAGTGCCGCGTGAGGGAGGCGCAATCCAACCTTGCGAGCCGGCGCACGGCTCATCGTATTTTCTGTACAGTGCGCGAATAAAAGTCGTATAAACATTGACACAACACGCGTCATTGTATCTTGTCCGCGGCGTTCTCTTGTGCTTGCCTCGAGATCCCTCTCGGCGGGCCATTTCCCGCCACATTTCCCCGCTGCTTGGCCGCCTGAAACTTGTTCATTAAGTTAAAACGATTCCTCAAGCTACCACCAAAATAGGTGCTTGTGCTCGTAGGCCAAGTACGCATCTCAGAGCATTCTTTTTGCCGTGAGAATGTGCGGATTTTTTTGTATCGCGCCATCTAGCTCGCATTCTCGCTGAAAGCCCGAACAGATGAAAACAGAGCAGCAGCATAAAACTTTACCGTTTAAACAAAAAGCTGTTAACTTCACGCGCTTGGTCATCGGAACAGTAATTTGGCCGGTCGGCCGATAAGGCCTCTTCATTTTTAAATAGGCAAATAAAATGAAGATGTTACGGTATAATATAGAATGTTCAATAAACTTCTTTCAGCGCAATAGCAGAACACTCGGACAAAATGATTACGCCAACGGCATGGCACTGGCCCAGCGTGTTTTTTTCTGTTGGTTTCGGACCGCCACGGCACGCGCGCCGCGCCGCCCACGTGGTTTTCGAGCATGAAAGAGAAACGTGCCTACTACTGCGCTGTTCGCAGGTAAACAAGACAGGGGGATCTGCCCAGTCAAGCCTTGTGAGAGGAACGAGTGAGAGATAAAAGGCGCGTTCGTGAATCCTCTTGCGTGTGCGACCGTGGAGAAATGGATAGAGCGTCTGTCAGCTATCTTCGCGGAGCGAGAGGTCGTGCGTTCGACTCCCGTCTGCAGAAACATTTTGTTTACTCTTCGTTCTTTCCCATCTGATCTCGTGCATTTTGCTGACGTATTTCCGTGACGGGAATACGCCATGAAAGTCTCGGTAGACCATGGCATAAAACACCATCGTGTTAAAAACGTATAATAACAGCCTCAGCGTTCGATTGAATTTTATTGAAAGCCACCGTATACATTGTGAAGGCGCATTTCATAGTCATTCGTTAGAGAATGGAACCACCTTGCTATGCCTACCTGATACCAAGCGTGTACTACTGGGATGACAAAAAATTGCTCGGAGTATTTGTGAAGAAAAACTTGAAAACATATTGAGCGCTCACAAACAGGGATGTTAGGGTGACGACAACGCAATGCGCTTTGTGTTGTCGACTCCCTTACGTCCATGTTTGTGAGCGCTCAATATGTTTTCAAGTTCCGTTTACCAACACGCCCAGAAAATTGCAATGCTAGAAGAAAAACTGGCATGGTTCATGACATCAACCGTGTCATAAGAACGAAATGTCGTGTATGCTGTGCGCAAAGCGTTTCCAATCGCATATTAGCTTCCCTCTTGATAGTCAATCAGGTAGTGTGCTACTCTGAGCGTAGCAAATCTTTCAAACGAGTTTCACGATCGCCAGCAAATCTTTCCTTAAACTTTGATTAAACTCCCCACTATAGCCTCATTTATTGTAGGTGGCGACGACGGTTCCTTTAAGAGCACAGCTCTTAGGCGCCCGTTCCTGCGTTGAGCGCCGTCGCCGTTTTCGGCGTAACTGACAGAGCGAACGAGTACGAAAGACAGTGAAAAAGAGACTGCCCCAAGGAATTTTTCACCATGAGAGCCAGCGAGCCACAGTGTAAGCGTCTGCAATGTCTTGCGCCTGCTTGTACTTCTTGTGACAGCACAACGCATGCCTCTCGCGCACGAACACTAGAAAGTGTGTTGACCTGCGAGGCTTGGGAGAAGGAGACGTGCGTTGGCCGAAGCCACACTTTTTGTAAGGAACGGTCTGGCGGACTCTTAGGGGCCCTTCATCGTCCGGCGGAGCATTCGCGTCAGCCAGCGGCGGCGGAAGTTGGTGACGCCAGGTTCACCAGGTTTTGTTGACGCGAAGACAGAGCATTCTCCACTTACACTCGCACCGCATCGCCTTGACGCATGCGCATTTACTCAACTTATCGCAAAATAAAAGCACCGAAACAGTTGCGCTCAGAATCCACCTTAGGCAGTATCGTAATCGTGGGTAATTTTTTTGTTTCGTACTGATTGCAGCGGCTTACCTTTGAGTGGACAAAAGGAAATAGCACAGCCAGAAGACACAAACCCACGAAAGGCGAAGTCAGGGCTGAATATACCATTAGAAATACCTGTTAAGAAAAACAAAAAGACTCTTAGAAAGTGATCTAAAAAGTCAGTCAAGCTGCCAATTTGTGCAATCAGTACGTTCCCAAAAACAACCAATAAATCTACATAGCTATGTTCGTATACTACAATGGTAGCTTAGTTTTCTGTTTTTCATCCGCTTTTTCAGTTTTCAATGCTCCTGTCTAAACCTGAGTCTGTTGGTTAGATATCAGATTGAAACTGAGGCGAAATTGAGCCAGTGTTGTATTTATGGATTTACAGACATGGCGTGAAACTAGGGCATCAGGGCTCAGTGGTCATGAAATAAAAAAAATGGCTTCTTTATACCTGCTACTCACTAGAGTACACAAAATCTGAACCAACGTTGTATTTGGGAACGTGGAAGTTGTTGAAACAGCTTCAGGACTTCGTCCCGAAAACGGCGCCTACCGGCTACAGCTTGCCCGCCTCGGCGTCACCCGTGACTGCGGTCAAGCTTCTTCTTTTTTTGCGGCTCCCAACATAGCAAAAATGCCACAATTGTGGCGTCTATCGCAGTGAGGATGGTTGAATAAATACTCTCCCAAGATATAGCAGTCTTGGTTTAGTTTCTGAGGTGCTAGGAGAAATTTTATGTGGTGTCGTCAAATCACGACACCAGCGCCGAAAGGGCCAGAGCCCCCTGTAAACTCTCTTGGGGCTACTAATACAAGCACTTGCAATATACCTACTACGCGATAAATCATAATTTTTGTGAAGTTGGGAAGCACCCACCATGCCATTATTCGTCATTCTGTGGAGAAGCAAGGTACCAGCTACACATCTGTAAGGCATTATGTGCACTTTGTTGATGCGACGGCTGATGACGATGAAGAATTATGGCTTAGTTCTTTGTAATGGGTTCAAAGATTTAAACTACCCACTAGTTACATAATTCGCACTGTGTGACGCCCGGTCGTTATTTCACTCTCCCACCACGCTATATAACATATGTTAACGTGATCAAGAGAGAGAGAGAACTTTATTGAGACCCTGAGGAAATGGGTCATGTGGAGCATTGTGGGCTTCCTTGGCAACCAATAGAAGTGCATTCCGAGCAACCCACTACGCTCTAAATCATCAGATTTTTTGTGAAGTAGGGAACTCATTTTGTCATATATCTTCATTCTACGGAGAACCGTGGTACCCCCTAAACACCTGTAGGGCCTTATGTGTACATTGTCGATACAGCGCCTGATGACGACGAAAAAATATGACAGAGCCCTTTGTAATGGGTTGGAAGCATTCAACAACCCACTCGTTGCGCAATTCGTATTGTGTGACGCATGGTTGTTATTTTACTCTTCTATCAAGATATAATTACACATGTTAATGTGGTTCCTTCCCGATATGAAACCTGTATAACGTATTTTTGCGAAGGAGTTTCAAACACCGACATGACTCTGGGTTAGAATACTGGGCTTCCACCCGGAGGGCCCAGGTTTGAATCCCGTTCCGTCCTGGATATTTTTAAATGCGAAGCATTTCTTAGCGAACTTCTGCGACTTTGAGCCTATCTATCTATCTATCTAGCCGCCTACGACTTTGTGCTCTTCTGGCCGTTTCGTTAATCGGATGTATACCAAAATTGGCCTGGGATAACATGATCGTATTACGAACGTAAGTGACAGGTCATAACATGAAAATCATGACATGCATGCCATGAACAGCATGATTTACATTCCACGGCCTTGGGTCTCTTGCGGTCGTTCCGTTAATTTAACAAATACCAAAATTGGTATGGTGTGACAAGAGTTCGTGACGAACATAATGACAGGTCCCAACATGCAAATCATGACACGCATGTCATGTGCAGCATGATTTACATGACATGATCTCGGGCCGCTCGCGGCCGTTTAACTGAATGGATATATACGAAAACTGGTATGACGAGACATTTCTGTATGACGAAGATAACTGACGCATGGTAACATGAAAATTATGACATGCATGTCATGTATGAGATAATTTACATGCCGCACTCGAGGCCGCACTCATGGCGCACTCGAGGCCGTTTTGCTAGATTGATATACACCAAAAGTGGTATTGCGCGATGTAACTCTATGAAGAACATGAATAACAGGTGGTAACATGAAAACCATGACATGGTATTGCGCGGTGCGACTGCATGACGAACGTTAACGAGAGGTGGTAACATGCCGGTTCCTGCCGGCGGCAAGTTATCTTTTCGTCCGCTTTACTTTCTTCAGATTTATATTCTAATTACTACAAATAACACCCCCTATACTTTCCTTGGCATTGCTGTCTGTTAGTTCTCATTAATATTGTGTCTAACAAAGAAAAACGAGCCCTTAAAAAGTAATCTTTTTTCCTTCATTCATAGCGAGGGTCTCGTTCTGGCAGACATGATGCCTTCAGGTAGTATGCGAGGGATTTTTCTTATTTCGTTTTACAGCGAAAGCTGTTATGAGATCACAACAACGGCCGTTTTTGGCGCCGTAAACGCATCGTGTCTGAAGAAAAAAAGATCACAGTTTCACCGCAAGCGCGAAGCAATGAATGAGAAGGCAACAAATTGTAATGTTATACGAAGGAAGGCTGGCAGCTAACTCTTTTTGGATCCGATCTCGCGTAACTATACAAAACGTTGGTGTAAGAGAATACGGCCGCTCCAGGGAGAGGTGCGCTTTTTCGCAGTCTCTTCGCGTTGAGAGCGCGCGTAAAAGAGTATACGAGCCGTTTGCTGATGCCTGCGAGATAGAGAGCGCGCAAGCGATCGTGAACGCGCTTTTAGGATCAAAGTTCGCAGTTGCTGCTCAAGCAACCCCCCCCCCTCGCATCCCTCTATGCTCATTCAAGACGGGCGGGCCGTTTCGTTTCTGCTTAAGCAGCATCGACGGCAGGTCTAACACGGGGGGGGGGGGGGGGGGATGTTATCGCATGCGCCCTCCGAGTGACGCAGATAGGCCAGCTCGTTTGATCTCTGCATCAGCCGCTATCGTCGCCGCTGCTCGCGAGCTTTTACTCACGGGTAGAACCTACGATGCGCGGTGGGATGTTATCAATTTGGACTTTATACTGAACATGACGGCAACGACAAAAACCCGTCGAGAGTGCCGATGTAATTGCTATCGCAAGAAAAGTAGCCACCGGACGGTCTTTGGTTGGAAAATAACTTAACAGCGCAGTCAACTTTAAGACTTTTCGACTTTAGGACTTTTAGGACTTTCTTTTTCTTTAGGACTCTAGAACACTCTCTCCCTAAATAAAAATAAAGCAATATATCCGTTGGCAGTTACGAACATGTACTCCCTATTTCCATATAATGAGAGCCATCTGTAAGTTCTACGTAGATCTTGTTCGTGGATCTGAAGGAATCTAAAGGACAGTTTTTGCAGTGTATGGGTAGGAAGTAGCATGAACTTAAGACTACGAAAACCTACAATGATGTTATGCTTTCATTATAGTAAGAAATAATATATGTACCCCCCCTGAACACTAGCTACATAACCAGGATTGCGGCTGGGTGACTCGAAGCACTCCGCCACATTCATGGAAACGATGGATTCGAGCGCTGATGAGCGTTGTTAGCACCTGGAACAAGAATGAATAGCTTCATTCTGATTTTCACTTGGTTTTTAATACACTAGCCGGTGGGGCGACCGCACCCTGCCCCGGCTGACCTCATAGTCGGGTTCTATGTGGCCAAGATGTACCAGTCGCTCAACGTTGGGAAAGTTGGCCAGTTCTCTACTAAATCAGCTAAATGGCCAGCAGCTGGGTATAGTGGAAGGGTTGGAATCTCATTGGCAACATTTTTTTAACTTTCAATGAAGCACTTCAAAAAGTGCCTGACAACTGCGTCTCATAAGTCAAGGTATACATGCCCCTTGCTGCGTCCAAGATTGCGTCTAACGCCAACTACACATTCAGCACAAACTACAATATTATCAACGCCGCGCTGATTCCCTTTTAGTCCACTGAAACCTAAGAGACTATCCACACCTAAGAGAATTTCTTTATTATGTTACTGCCTCAACTTCACGCATGATTTCAAAATCAATATTTATCGCCTTTAAGCACGCCGATTGTTCCTGTCCTATAGTGCACCATATCTAGAAAGCTTTCGTTGTGTACCTCGATTTGGCTCTCACGTTTTATTCTGGTCAAATGACTCCTTATTCTGTGAACGAGAAAGAAATTGAAGCTAGGCAGAGTTCAGTGCCGAACGAGTGATGTGCAACGTTCATACGCCGCGCTTCCGCAAAATTATCCAGCAGGGCTACAAAATATCAAGTATCCTCTACAACATTATGCCCCACTGGAAGAAGTTCACAGAGTTCTTACCAGTGCTGTGTAGACAGTGCCCGATAATCCAATCGCTACATTGCACCACAGGATAGGCGTGTGGAATACTGAAAGTTCGTTGTAATGCAACTCAGTATGCAGAAAAGTGTGAAGTAGTGGAATAAACAAGCAACACGGCACTTGCAAATCGCCACCGTTAGGCAAAATATCTTGCATGGCTCCACTTAGGACTTTTGTGACGAAGTGAGTGAGTGGCTCGCAACTTCATACTTGTGACGAACTCATGTATGCAGCACTTATGCACCTTATATGTTGAACATGAAGAATAATGGGCCTTAACGTGATTATGCAATGTTCATCACAAAGGTCCATCATGTGTGATGGTCGTCTAACAATCTGCCATATAGGTAGGCGAACCTTTTGCCTTTGCAACGAGCAGTCATTTTTCCTGAGTACAGTGATAATTTCCTAGCGTTTTAGCTTCGAAAACTATCTCTACTTTTTCTTTACTGAAATTATTTCAGGATTTTCTTGCGTCCTACACGTTATTTTACTATTTTGTGGCACCCCTCAGGTTACACAAACGTGAAGATGCACAGTATACACAGGGCATGCGATATTTTGTTGCCAATACAGTCGGACATAAATCATATTGGCGAATCTCTTGCATCAATCGTCGCTAATTTACTCCGTTGCTTGCGAGGAACGTCAGTTTTTGTTCAGAAAATATACAGGCTATAGACGCAGCCGTACCATAAAATATTTCATGCATTGAAATAATACTTATTATGTGCCTGTATTTCGTGTTTCGTTGTTTCAAGTGCGTGAAAAACATTCTGGACAATGTGCCTCAAAACTATGGTAAATACTAAGTGCTCTGCCAAAAGCGAAACATGAATACCATAGTGACACTTAACCTTAAATACTCGCACACAGGGTGAACTAAAGATGAAAACAAGAGTAAGGCACTAGAGAATAGTTCGCCACAATTGTCTATAAAATGCCGATGTAAGCACCACTCTGTTCAATCTATTTGATCTGCCAATATAGACAGAGGAAAAAATTAGGGGTGAAATGCCCTCCCCCTTCGTAGCTTATGCATACATATACGAACAAGCACACATACAAACGCCCGCAACAACATACACAAACGGTGTTCGGACCCCTCCTAAGTAAATTTCTGGCTGCACCACTCGGATCTTCATTGCGACTGTACCGATTTCCACCACCGTTTCGATGAGATTACTTGAGAAATGAATGGCACGGTACCTGTTTGAATTGCCAAGGACGCTGCGAAAATAGAGATAGCGCCGATACTTTGCTGCAAGAATCATGTCCAAACAAACATGTGTCAAATGCATGCATGACCGTCCACTGTTCAGTAGCTTCATTAGAGTAACAGTAGGGTCTATTAAAGGGACACTAAAGTGAAACAATGAATCTATTTAAATTGATAAATTTCTGATAACTCTAATATTGTTAATTTCACCATCATAGCTTCATTCATTAAAATTAAAATCAAGGTGAAAGATTCAGTGTCGTAACCGATAGACATGAAAAAATAAATTGAGAAAAAATACCCCGGAACGAATGGAATTTCAAGCCGGGCCCTTTGAGCGGCAGTCGAGTATTCTACCGCAGGGCCACGCTGATGCTTGAAACGCATTTGCAAAAACACCCTATACAGGCGTCATGTCGGGCAAGGAATAGCGTTAGCCTATGTAATACAGTGTGGCAGAAGAGTAAAATAACAACCAGTCATCACACAATGGCAATTGCGCACCGAGTGCGTGGTTTAATGCACCCTACTCATGCAAAGTGCTGAGCCATAATTCTTCAACGTCATCGGCCACATGCAGCATCAACAAAGTGCACATAATACCTTACATATGTGTAGCGGATACCTCGCTTATCCTCACAAAGACGAATAATGGCGCAGTAGCTACTGTCCGACTTCACAAAAATTATCATTTATGGCGTAGTCGATATCTTGCGGAAAGCCAAAACTCCAAACACAGTTGGCCTTGCCCCAACACGAAGCTGCGTTCAGAATTCGCATTAGGCAGTAGTGGAATCGTCGGTGAATTTTTTCGGCCTTTTCTCGCTAACAGAGCGTGTTCTCGTGACAGGCGTGGTGATTTTGGAATTGTGAAAGAGTTCCTTACTAATATGAGACAAATCATTTTTCTGTTTATTGTCCCTTCAAGTCAAACAGACCACTTGGCACGTTCGTAAATATTCATTTATTTCTAAAGGACAGAACAAAATAATATGCAAACATGGGGGAAACACACCGCTTGGCGAAGCTTGCGGTCATGTGTTTCTGGTGCTTCTGTTTTATTTGGTGGTGCCATTTTAGATAATCTGCTGGCTTTCCTGCCATTAAGCTGATTGACTGCTACATTACCGCTTGCGGGGCTCCATGGTGGACGCTGCTAGAAAATGTCATTAAATGGTTCTCTTGGACCCCTCTGAAAAGGTATTCTAAAAAGTACTTGGCAAGTCAATTAACTGCTGTCTCGGGAAAAACAGAATAAAGATGTAACAATAGCAACAACTCCGTCTCATCTATGCTGGAAAGCCAGGCATGTTAGCTATTTTATAAATTTAGATAACTCGTAGTTCCCATGTACTCTATCTTGGCGAAGTTCACCTGGTCTAAGTAAGGATCGACAAATTTCCCGGAGTGTGCGCGTTCTACGTATACGACATTCGTATGAGTGAAATGAGTTCTTCGGTTTGCTGCGATGCTCAGTTTGCGACACTCGTGAAGCCCAGCATTGCTGAGCTCACAGTGGGTCATTAATGCTTCAAAAGAGAGCATCCATCAGATTTCCAGCTGATGTGGCAAGGCGTGAGTTTGAGACGCACGACAAAACTTTTATTCGATCGCACTTCGAATTATAATTATTCATCACGCATTCCATAAGTGAAAGTGCCACATAATCGCAAGAAATAAATGAGCTGGCACTTCGAAACTTTGACTTTGGAAAATGTCTGCTGTTCAGGCTCGTCGTGACATGGTCAAGTTAGAACTAGAAAAATTGTAGAGCGTGATCAACCTAAATTATACTACACGTAAAAGGCGTGGAACACGCAGAACATATGCATGAAGCTTTAGTGTTATAGCGGCACGTTACAGTCGACCACTATAGACAACCGGTGCACATTTGCATTAAATCTTGTGACTTGTGCGCAAGGAAGTCATTTGAGACCGCAGAGGATCACGTTCACTATGCCTTCTCGTTCTCTAAAAAGACGAGAGACAAGGCCAGATGCACTGCATGGCTAATACATGAGGGAGTTGACCGGAAAGTGTTTTTACTAGCGCAAATATCTCTTGCAATATGAAATATTATTCAGAAACCTTGCTGATGCTCTCACAATAAGTTATCTTTCATTCACAATCTGTCATGCCCTCATTACTTCTGTTCACATATCGTACGACCATAATGCCGCTCGCAATTCCTGCAATATACAAGATTTTCGCACTATTTTACGAATATGTTCATCTTTATTTACCAATGCATCCAGCTTTATTGAGTTACTCAGCGCAAAATACATGTGCACCACCATCTGAGTGTGACTAGCGCAAACGATGCGAAAGGTTGGTTATGTCTCACTTCCTTATTTTCATACTGATATCGTACTTCGATGAAATGTATCTTACGTCATGCTACTTAACAGGCGTTACAGGCGTCAAGGGCTAACATTCTATGCATTAGCATCTTTGTTCCACTTACCGTCAAAATGATGTAAATGGCACATGCGGTTATTGATATCGTGCTGTTGAATCTCAGACGGATGTACTGCGTTAAAAAAGTGATCGAAAAGGGCAGCTTCATTACAATGGAAATAAAGGCGATAGCTGCGCCACTAGTTTCGAATTTCAGACAGCGAAATATTCCAACACAACTATTAAGGGCACCCACAACGATTCACTACAGCACAAAGGTAACAAACAAATGAATATGTGCATTAAACCTAGCTTGAAAAGCAGTGCCGACACAATACACCACCGACGTGTAAGGCACTCGACAGATCATCTATCCCTGTTTTTTAGATGTGAAGCATCTTATAGCGGAGTTCAATCCGGTAGTGGTGGTGGTGTGCGGCGTGACCACCCTTACTGCGCATGCGCAAGCGCTCTCCACACACCTCCTCTCCCTCTGCACTCCCCCTCCCCTACTCCTCTCCTCTTCCCATTTCCCCTCCTCTTCCCCCTCTCCCCTCCCCCTCTCCACTTCCCCTCTCCCCTTTGCCTCTCTACCCTCCTCTCTCCACTCCCCCTCTGAAACGCGGGCTCTACATGCCGAAACGCTGCTTCGCATCGCCTCATGGTCCCCTTTAGCGGGCGGGAGATGGTGTGATTTTTATGTGCGTCAAAGATGCAGGTATGGTGCTCCATAACAATGCGTAGGGAACTTGAAACTTTGTTTTGATGTCCGTGTTTTGATATTTTGACACCGGAGCTGTTTAAGCTTTTCGTTGCGCCGGGCAGCACGAACAGAAATTATCGTCATCATGAACCGGCACGCGCTGTCTTTGTCTTCTTCCTCCTATACGTCCTCTTCTTCATCTCCTGCTTCGTTCCGACAACACCTACGCCGATTAGTACAGCGTGGGATGCGATAGCTCTGATTGGCGAAGGAACGAGTAGAGAGATCGAGAGAAAGGAAGAGAGAACGAGAAATAAAAATCCCGAAATAAAGAGAAAGAGAGAAATTCTTGGCGAAAAAAAGTTACTTGGGGAGGTGAGACTCGAACCCACGTACCCACGATCCGAAGGGGAATATCTTAACTCGGCTATCTAGGCACGCGACCAAAGCGTCGCGTAGCCTTGCATAGTATAGCACACTGGTGGGAAAAGGAAGTGAAGGTGAGGAGGAGGGAAAGGAGGAAGGGAGGAAGTAAAGCAAGACATAGAAAAGAAGGAAGAAAGAAATAGAGAAAAAGAAAGGGAAGAAAGACAGAATCAGAAATAAAAAGAGAAAGAGAGAGAATCAAAGAAAGAGAGAGAAAGGAATATGGAGAGAGAGAGAAAAAGAGATACAAAGATAGAGGGAGAGAGAAATACAGAGAGTAAGCGAGAGAGAAAGGCAAGAAAGAGAAAGAAAGACAAAGAGCGACAAAGAGAAAGAAATACATATACATCTAGAGAAAGAGAGAAAGAAAGAAGGAAGCAAATAGAGAGAAAGAAAGAAGGAATCAAGTAAAGAGAAACAAAGATGGCCACCCAGCTCCGTTCTTACTTCAGGCTGGGCACCACCAGTGCGAAGTTGCCTTCACGTTTTGTTTTCTGTGTTCATGCACATACCGCCCAAGTATGTATCGAATTAGGGATGATCACAGTAAAGTCTGTCAAAAAAAACAACCAACCCGCACGCTAATTTTCACATTTCTCAACGTCCAAGATGTGCTAGTATTTTGGACTCCGCTTGTATCTCCTAAACAAATATTTTTTTCTTTGCTCTGACCACACATTGCGCTTGCTCACCTTTTTATTTTATTGCCACGTTCTAGTAGTTGGTCAGCTCACCAGAAGGCCATGAACCGGCGAATGACTAAACATGAGCATGCCTAATGGAGTCATGAGCCGGCTACTAAAGATGCTGCTGATTCATCGCATCAGGTGAGCCGGAATTGTACATACGAAAAAAATTTTTTTTCATCATTCCTTTTCTGATTTGCCTTGTAAGATGACCAACTTTCACGAAGAAACAACATCCGCATGCTAGTGCATGTGAAATTGCCTGAATTTAACATTTACGAAGCAACACACGTGTACACAGCAGCATGAATGGCGAAACCACGGCTACAGGCCACAGCAGTAAGTGCGGATACGTGAGGCGCGTGCCCTGCCGGGTAACCTGTTCAGTGCTGGTGGGTAATGGACACTGAGGAATAGCGGGCGCTCTGTTACATGCAGTGACTGAAACAAAATTTCGTTAGAGAACAATACATATTCTGGTATCGGTAATTTCTGACCGCCTAGCAGTAATTTGAGTAGTGCTTACGTCACTTGTTTTTCGCGATATGACGGTAGCGCTGCTCTTCCCTACTGGAAAGACACTCATTCTGTACAGGGAATCGTAAAGAAAGTGCGTTGCTTCCACTGCACTTTTGGACTGAAAATACCTTCCTAGCGCATACCTTTTAACAGCAAAGCTGTTTAAGCTGATCGTAATTTGTGCTCCGTCGAGAAAAATTCCACAGGTTCTTATGGCCCACAGTAATAGGACAAGCCCCACTACTGAGTACAGCAGGGGCGGGCGTCACACGAGTGCTCTAACCACAGTTAAGTACGACGGCCGTTAAGCCTAACGGCTGTTATACATTGTCACACGTCAACCCTAACCGCAGTTAATCCTCTAACGGCCGTTTTCGTAAACGGAGGTAGGCAACCCCTGTTAGCGCCGTAAACTGACAACATGGCGGCCCCCATGTCGGACGCGAGCATCTCGGCTTAGCGAAATATCGAGCCAAAAGCGCGTCAACTGGACCGTTGCGACGACGGAGGCGTTGATACGCATTTGGGAAGATACATTACCGGCTTTGAGGTACAAGTTCCTCCGTGCTGCAAAAATCTCGGGTGCATTTCACGAGATTGATACACGGCTGCGTTCGTTCATTGAACAGGGCTACACGCTATTTGATAGACGCGCATCAAAACACACTGCTGACGCGTCCATGATCGAGCGTGAAGCCCTGTACAAGGCGTTGTTATAGCGGTGTTGCACGAACGCAGCCATGTATCAACTAAAGAACGCTTGGAAGCGCTGCCAACGTGTGACAGCGCCTCTGTCTGGTTTACGGTAACTGTTGTTACGTCCGCTAACTGCAGTTGGGAATAACAGCGGTTAAGCTTACCCGTGTGACAAGGGTATTAGACGGAAACTCGGCAAAGTGAAGCCCGTCAAAGAGAGGGAGGAAGAAAAAGCGAGCGATATAAAGAAAGAGAAAGAGAAAACAGAAAGAAATAACGAGAATAAAGACATAAAAGGACAAGAAGGGAGAGAAAGAGATAGAAAGTAACAGACACGAAAAAGAGATAGAAAAAACAGAGATCAAGACAGAAAGATAAAAGAAGAGAGAAATAACGAAAAACAAACAAAGACAGAGAGAGAGAAACAGAGAGCGAGAAAGAGAAAGAAATAGAGAAAAAGAAAGAAAGAGAAAGAAATAGAATGAAACAGATACAAAAAGAGATACAACAAACAGAAAGAAAGGGAAGAAACAAAGAAAAAATAAAGAGAAACAACATAGGCCACCGAGCTGCGCTCTTCCTTGAGGCTTGACACCACTAGTGCGAAGCTGTCGTAACATTTTTTATGAGCAGTTCATTGCAGCTAGCACTTTTGTGTACAAAGTTGTTCCCGATGCCGCGATGATTTGAAATTTGCTCTATTAAATGAGAGCCTGTTCCTTCATCAGCGGCTGCGCATCTGCCCTAATCTAATCTGAAGACCAGTGTGCTCCGAACGCGAGGAAAGGATCAAGTCGTTCAACGGATTACCGAGTATTGCCATGTTCAAACTAAGAGAGGTGCCCTTCAAGCCAGAGTAAACGTATTCAATGTTAAAAAAATGAAGTGGGATATTTCACGAAAACCACTCACGCCTGACTTAGGAGTTTGATCTAAAGTTTCAAAACCAAGTATGAATGAGCCGTCAGGCGCGCTAGTGTGCCGAAAAAATTCTAAGCGTTTGCATATGCATCGTGCTGTTATTCGTCACGTCAGCTCGCCCTAAAAACAACTCATTCAAGGCTAGTGGCCCAGAGAAGCGTGTTTTTTCAACAAAGCAGGTCTTTTACTAACCTCAAAGATTGATGCCACTTCGAGGCGGTAGACTACAGGTACAAACACGTGCGTAGCCAGTGGGAAAAGAAATAGCGGCATTGTGCACGCCCACATGAGATGCCAGCCGTAGGCGTAATAGTGGGCAGGTATGGCGACAAGCCCTACTGAGGAAAGGACAGAGGCCACACTTGAAGCGGCCAGCGGAAGCATCATCAGTGTCCGGCTGCCGAGGAACACTTCCAGCAAAGCGGAAGTTCGACCAGCATGTCGCCCATGTTTGCGGAAGGAGAAGTAAAGCCCCAGGGAAAAATTTCCCACGACCAGAACTGCGAACAGGACGTATTCAAGGGTGTTCACAACCGACGACATCTTCGCTTTGTTGCGGTCCTCAAAGCAGCCTCTGTCGAACCTGCACGATACATTCGGGTATTGAGTGACTCTGTATGGACCAAGATCGTCATGAGGTTTTCAGCTTTAAGCGTTAATTGTCAGTGTGTATGCTGGATTCGTACGCTTATTCTTGCTGCTGAAACGCAAATAAATGAAAAAGCAAAATCTGCTTACTACGCAAGACTCAATTCGAAGCATTTCTGTTCGAAGCAATTCGAAGTAGGTCTTCCTAAGAACGAAAAAAACAAAATCAAGCCATTTACATCTTTGCACAACGCATATATAAGTTTAGCAGAAAATCCAAATGGGAAAGCTCAATGCTTACAGAAAATACAGACAACTACATGGCAACCGTTCTAATTATAAGGTAACGGCCATGAAAATAGTTGAATTGTTTTAGAATTGATATGGCGTTAGTACATATAATTTTATTTTGACAGTTGCAATGTTATTCAGTCATGAAAAGCCGAACGAAGATGTGATCATCTGGACTTTTATGTGCGGCGCACTTTAGGGGCCCGGGCTGTTGTCTCGTGTCATCTGCTGTAATCTCGTGACCTCTCATGTCGTGGTTTGGCGTCACGCAGACAAAACCACGTATAGAATAGCCA
This sequence comes from Rhipicephalus sanguineus, assembly GCF_013339695.2. Lineage (NCBI taxonomy): Eukaryota > Metazoa > Arthropoda > Arachnida > Ixodida > Ixodidae > Rhipicephalus > Rhipicephalus sanguineus. The sequence goes on along the minus strand of NC_051182.1, from coordinate 33,625,635 downwards.
TCTATGGCATAGTCATGTATAGTATAGATAGCAAAGACGGGGAAAGCGAATTGAGGGCGAGGATGAATGATGTGAGGGTGAGGGCGGAGAGATTAAGTGATCGCATAACCATATAGTATAGTATAGCAAGCGGTGGGAAAGGGAAGTGAGGTTGAGGTGTAGGGAAAGGAGGACGGAAGGGTGAAGCATAGTAGAGCGATGTATAGTATGGTATAGCATTGCTTAGGTGCACTTGACTGTGGCGCAAAATACATTTCGTATGGAGGCCACATCCTGAGCTCCTACGAGTGATTAAGCAGTGCATTGATAAAAGTGGCGAAGACACCTTTTTTTTTTTCTAAAATGGAGATTTCGGCTGCGAACTTCGTTGCCCTCTTAGAAGCCTATCTCAACCACACTTTTGTGTCCTTTAAACATGGCATTTTTTACAGAAAAATGGCATTTGCATTGGATCACGAGGAGCACCCATTTTATGCGACATCTTTTTATTTTGCTTTGAAGGCGCGCTACAAAGTCATTTTACTTCATCTCATCCGAATGTTCTTAAGGTTTTTAGATCCGTCGATGATTTTTAGTTGCTCTTGACAATAGATGCCCTATGCCTTGCCCTGTGATGGTTGAGCTGATTTTAGATGTTTTAGAGCAAATGCTACGGGGCTTCTGTGTACGAATGAGCTTTCGAAGGACAACTCCTTGCAGTGTTTGGACCTTAACCTAACGCTTTTGAACAATTATGTTTGCTGTGCGTACCTCCCGCGATGCAAGAAGAAATTGTTATAGTACGACTCAGCGCACTTAAAGATTGTGAAGCGGGGCATCGATCTGCTTTGCTTAAAGTTGGCTTTGCGCAGATCACGTCAGCATGTTATGCAGGCTAGTTTTTGCTATAACACTGAAAGACTTTCCAAAGTTGGCTTCCCTCAGTTTGTCGTAAGCTCCGTGGTAGAGTCCCTGCTGCAGAAGTTGAAAGCCAGTGCTGCCAGTGCAAATGCGCAGTCGAAGGAAAGGGAAAGGCAGTGCCTTATGTGCACCGTATGAGTAATAACCTCGAAAAGGTGGCTACCCCGTACGGCACCCCAGCCGTTTATTCAGCTCCCAATAAGTTGGCTCAGTAGTGCCCGCGTATCACACGCGACGAGCCGAGGGGCTGCCAGAAGTAGCATGCAAAATCTTTTATACCTCTGTCACTCGGCCACCACCGAACTCCATTTAACTCCGTGCGGCATTTAACTCCCTGATGGAGCATTACGAGAATGGAGTTGTGGCCGTGCTACACGGCACGGTGCAAGCTTTTGAGGATTGGCGCTTGGGGCAGAAACAGCGCTGCTGCGCTCGTCGAAACGTCCAATTTTTTGCCTGTGCAGTCGCCTTTAAAGCAACAAAGACGTATTTTTGTGTGTTGATGAAGTACTCGGAATCACCATTGCTCTCACAGTGCTTTTTCGTGCGCCTCGCACGTGCAGAAACAAATATGGCGCGACGCTTCGCAGCAGCGACTTGGCGAGGCGTTGGTGTGGAGAGTACAGGCTCTGATGTCCGAAAAAAATACAACCAAAACTTACACTGCGGGGCGTGAAATGCTACGCAAGAAGAGAGCATAGTTTTTAAAATTATAATTGAGCTCATTAGGATGGTTTTGCTAGTGCGGTGTTCTTTGCAGCAGTCACTGTCTGGGAACGAGAGTACTCCATCAAGCCGCAAAGGTCATTACCGAACTCCCTCCACCAAAAGCTACATTTAACTTCCTCAGCGAAATGGTGACCGTGTGACATGAACCCCCTCGAGGAAAAGACGAGGGAGTTAAATGGAATTCCCGGGTGTCCGTGTGACAGGGGTATTAGGGGCTGTGCGCAAGGAATGGTCCATGAAATACCCCTTAAGCTGCGGTATGTCCTACATCGGGCAAACGGGACGTTGCGTTAACGACAGACTGAGAAAGCATGCTAACGGCGTAGGTAAGAGAGATTATGCGGATCTTCCCGCGCATTACAATACCTGTGGTTGTGTACCATGCTTTGCGCAAGTTCTAATTCTCGGCAAAAGTAGCAAACAAACTGCTACAGAGTTGTTGAAAGCCTTTTATATAAATGAAGCAGGAAACAAACCGCTAGTGGGCTTTCGGAAGCCTTCTACCTAAAAACAAAAGGGCCTGATTGTGTCACTGACACATCTATAACTTTGTACTCCCCCTGAAATGCGCTTTGTCTATAATATGTTAACTTGATCCTGTCGTTCCTCGACATACGTTGACTCCTCGCGCATGCGCGGAAGGTCTCTTTTCACCTGTACGTTTGCGGGAGTGTCATTAAAAGTTGGAAATCGGCGCTTCACTTTCTTCTGTAATCTACGCCCCTTTTTCACGAAATGTATATTGCGCCACCGTCAGGTGTACCTAAGCAACGTAAACACCAACTCGCTCAAAGAGAAGTCCTTTTGGTGAAGAGTGGTAAGTTGGGCGAGCTGGTAACGATGCATTATGTAACTGCGCAAAAAAACGGATGGCGACACAAGAGGAGAGGAAAACACAAACAGGCGCGATATGGGTTCCTCTTGGCTTTTCTTCCTCCCCCTTTGCCCTGTCTTGCTTTTTATCCTGTCCTTTATATTGCCTTCTTCTTGCAATAAAGCTTCAGTTGATAGTATGCGCCTCTTTGTGCTTTCCTCTGCTCTTGTGTTACCGTCCATTTTTTGCCCAGTTACATAATGGTCCTTTTGGTATGGTAAGGCAAAGGGGTGCGATGGGAGGTGAGGATGAAGAGGAGAGGAAGCGGGAAGACAGAAGGTAAAGCATAGCATAGCCACGTGTAGTAGAGTATAGTATGGGGTGGGAAAGGGAAGTCAGGTTGGGGAGGAATGACGTGAGGAAGAGGGAGGGTATAGCTTTGTATAGCAGAGGCGAGTGGAATAGGGAGGCGAGTTGTAGGTCGGGGACGTGCAGGTGGTAAAGCGAAGACGAGGTTCCTTCAGCGCTAAACCATGCCCATCTTCGACTATCTTTGCATCACTTTACATTTAATCGCTGCGGCTTCCTCTCAGCTCCGCTGTATACTGCCATTTACGGCTTAAAGTCACTTAAAGCAAGGCATTATTTTGTGGATGATGCCTGATCACGTAAAGAAAAGAAATAGACGCAAGCGGCAATACGCTATCCATGTGTCTCTGAACATGATTACCCTTTCCCTACCGAGTTTTTTGGCCGGAAACAATACAAAATACAAATTAGTTTTATTTGCATATTTCATTTTACGTATCTTGAAAACAACTAAAAATGATTCAGAGGCGCTTTATTCGCAAGATACAAGCAAAATATTCTTTTTAAATGTACACAGTATTGGCTTCACTGCACTGCACTACGAGAAGTGCGCTAACATCTCCACTCTTCGGGGCAGAAAATGTCTCTTTGAAATTTAAAAATATAAAGCGGAAGGAATCGAGTCCATGAAAAACCTTGCACGCGCCGGGGGTGGGGGGGGGGGAGTTTCCTACGTCTAAGGGTATCCACTGCCGATACGCCGAAATGCGGTCGTCGTTCGAATCCGATGATTTCGAGAAGCCATGATGTTATGTGCGGTCGCTGCTATGCGTAGTCGCTGCCCCACTCACAGGAGAACCGAAATTAATCATTTTGTGAAGAAGAAGATGCGCCTCCATCCAGCAGCATCGCCAACGCTCGGCTCGCTCGGCTCGTGTCTCGGATCGCCGCTGTGCCTCTGGACGCTTCTTCTCGCTTGCTTGCCGCTGACGACCATTACGTCTTACAACGACCAATAAACCTCTTCACATTTGGTGGAGGGTGCTGTTCATCCCCGTCGCTACACCCTGGAGCTGCGTAGCCGGACGCTACCGCCGATCATGACTGACCACGTAAACCCACCGGCGCCTTCGTCCCTGTCCGTCACCTGCACCGGGCTTCCTCGGCTCCGGGACCCAAAGGTCTTCAGCGGTGCAGATGAGACCGACGTGGAAGGCTGGCTTGACCACTACGAACTGGTGAGCGCGCATAATAAGTGGGATGACCCCGACAAGCTTTTATCTGACTGGCGTCGCCGAATTGTGGTACAACAACCACAAACAGAACATCCCCACATGGACCGTCTTCAAGACGTCCTGCTCTGAAGTATTCAGTCGACCAGCTGTCCGCAAGCAGCGCGCAGAGCAACGCTTGCGCGTCCGCTCACAGCAGACTGGAGAAAGCTTCACAAGCTATATTGAGGACGTCGTAGACCTTTGTCGACGTGTCAACGACACCATGCCCGAAGCTGACAGGATCAAACAAATCCTGAAGGGCATTGACGATGGCGCTTTCCAAATGCTCTTGGCTAGGAATCCGGGCACAGTTTCAGAAGTCGTCAGCTTGTGTCAGAGCTACGACGAGTTGAAGAAGCAGCGCGCTCTGACTCGGCAGCCTCCACGGGGTGGCGAGTCGCTGTGCAGTCTCGACACCATGCCTGACCATTCGACGTTGCTTCAGCAGGTTCGAGACTTCGTCCGCGAGGAAGTTGCCCGCCAACTTTCCTTAATGCCTTTTACTCACGAGCCTACCACCCGTCTGCCCACCCCGCTCCGCACTGTTGTTTCGGAGGAGGTTGCCCACGCTGTTCCCCTTGCGCGCCGCGAGCCGCCTCCATCCAGCCCTGTTCACTACGCGCGTGCATCGGAGCCTGCGGCCGCTCCTGTCGCCTATGCCCAAGCCGTGCAGCCTGTAGCCGCGCCCCTCACGTATGCTGACGTTCTGCGTAGGCTTCCGCAACCACCTTACACTACGCACTCGCAGCCCACGCAACCGCCTGTCTATCCTTCCACTTGGGCAGCACCGACAATCGCCAATCCATGGAGGACGCCTGATAATCGACCGATTTGCTACGCCTGCTACACTCCTGGACACGTCGCCCGCTATTGCCGCCGTCGCCCCCAAACTTTCGGCGACCGTGCCCGGTCGTCGCAAGCCGGAAGCCAGCCCTTCCTCCAATACGTTCCTGGCCCATCACCGCGCGATGCCCCTACTCACCGCCCTGACTTCCAGCCGCAGCGCTCACCATCTCCTCGGCGGCGATCGCCGTCCCCCATGCGTCGCCGGCCCGGACCCTCCGACCAGGAAAACTAAACGCCGCAGTTCAAGAGGCAAGAACTGCGCCATCTCCGAACTGTCCAAGCCCTCACTCCTCCCCAACTAACGTGGTCGCCATAACTGTTGAAGGTGTTCGTACGTTTGCCCTTGTGGACACCGGCGCCGCCGTTTCTGTCATAGCCGCTAATCTCTGCCGTGTATTACGAAAGGTAACGACGCCGCTTTCGGGACTGTTGCTCCACACCGCAAGCGCGCAGCAAGTGACGCCTCTCGCAGCCTGCACTGCAAGAGTGGTCATTGAAGGCAATCTGTACATCGTTGAGTTCATTGTCCTTTCTGCCTGTTCGCATGACGTCATCCTCGGGTGGGACTTCCTATCCCGCCATAATGCCGTCATCGACTGCGCACGCGCCGAAGTTGAGTTTTCCCCATTGTGTGACGCCCCATTACTTGACGCTCTTCATCAGCCGCCCAAGCTGCTCGTTCGTGAGGATACCGACATTCCGCCTGGCACTTTCGCACTGGTCCCTGTTTCCTGCACCTGTCACGCTGCTTGCAGGCGAATGTCTCGGCCGCGTGGAAGATCTCGACTCTTCGTCTTTGGTTGACGTCCCGGATGACTGCTGCGACCCACCAAATGCCCTGTCGGCACTCGGGGAGTCATCCAGTGATATATTTTCCAGTGCCATCGCCGATACCCTCACCCCTGCCGAACACGCTGACCTACTTGCTCTTCTGCACGAGTTCCGGAATTCTTTCGATGTGTCGCAACCTCAACTGGGCCGCACGTCGCAAGTACAACATTACGTTGACACCGGTTTACACCAGCCGCTGCGTCAAAGACCATACCGCGTCTCCGCTGAAGAGCGCCGCGTCATTAACAACCAAGTCGAAGACATGCTTCGTAGAGACGTTATTCGACCATCGCACAGTCCCTGGGCGTCTCCTGTCGTACTGGTGCGTAAGAAAGATGGATCTATCCGGTTTTGCGTGGACTACCGTCGTTTGAATAAGCTAACCCGCAAGGACGTCTATCCTTTGCCGCGCATTGACGACGCCATTGACACCCTTCACGGAGCAGAATTCTTCTCGTCACTGGACTTGCGGTCTGGCTATTGGCAAGTTCCTATGGCTGAAGCCAATCGCCAGAAGACTGCGTTTATTACACCTGATGGCCTATACGAGTTTAACGTCATGCCCTTTGGACTTTGTAACGCGCCTGCTACGTTTGAACGACTTATGGATAATACGCTACGTGGTCTAAAGTGGTCTATGTGCCTGTGTTACCTCGACGATGTCGTGGTTTTCTCCCATGATTTCCCTACACACCTCCGTCGCCTCAGGCACGTTTTGACTTGTCTGACCAACGCTGGCCTTCAGCTTATCCTCAAGAAATGCCGCTTCGCTGCCCGGGAGCTCGTCATCTTAGGCCATATCGTGTCCAAACAGGGCGTATTACCTGACCCTGCAAAACTTCGTGCAGTCGCGGAATTCCCTAAGTCCACGACCATGAAGGAACTTCGAAGTTTTGTAGGTCTATGCTCCTATTTCCGGCGCTTTGTTCGCAATTTCGCATCCATCATGTCACCGTTAACCCAGCTTCTTCGCGGCGACGTGAACCTCTCCTCCTGGTCCTCTGCATGTGACGTAGCCTTCGCTACACTGCGCCGCCTGCTCACCTCCCCACCTATTCTTCGTCACTTCGATCCGACGGCTCCTACCGAAGTACACACAGACGCCAGCGGGGTCGGGCTTGGCGCTGTCCTCGCTCAACGAAAGCCCGGCTATTCCGAATACGTCGTCGCCTACGCTAGTCGCACGCTGACGAAAGCCGAAACGAATTACAGCGTGACTGAAAAAGAGTGTTTGGCTCTGGTGTGGGCGCTTGGAAAGTTCCGGCCGTACTTATACGGCCGCCCGTTTGATCTAGTAACCGATCACCACGCGCTTTGCTGGCTCGCCACGTTGAAGGACCCTTCTGGCCGCCTAGCGCGATGGGCACTTCGCATCCAGGAGTACGACATTCGCGTCGTATACCGCTGCGGACGCAAACACTCTGACGCTGACGCCCTCTCCCGCTCACCTTTACCGCCAGATCCAGCGTGCGCAACCACATGCGTCCACCCCTTGTCATCTCTCGATCTCGACTCCATTGCCACCGAACAACGTCGTGACCCGTGGATCGCTTCTCTTCTTGATTATCTATGTGGAACATCCACCATTCCTGTATCTCGATCCCTCCGTCGTCAAGCTTCCCATTTCACCATCCGCGATCAACTGCTTCATCGCCGCAACTACGCTGCCGATGGCCGCCGATGGCTACTGGTCATTACACGCAGCTTGCGATCCCAAGTATGCGCCTCTCTTCACGACGATCCGCAATGTGGCCATACCGGGGTGTTCAAGACATACGAGCGCCTTCGCCATCGCTATTACTGGCGCGGCATGTACAATTTTGTGCGGAAATTCGTGCAGTGCTGTCCTGACTGCCAACGACGCAAATCGACACCTTTACGTGCGACCGGCGCATTGCAGCCGCTTCCATGCCCTGCCAAGCCATTTGATCGCGTCGGCGTTGACCTCTACGGTCCCCTTCCAATGACCGCAGATGGCAACCAGTGGATTATCGTGGCTGTCGACTACCTGACACGCTACGCCGAAACTGCCGCTTTGCCTAGCGCTACCGCTCGGGATGTCGCCTCTTTCATTTTACGTCACTTTATCCTTCGACATGGCGCCCCTCGAGAGCTCCTTAGTGACAGAGGCCGCGCTTTTCTCTCCGAGGTCGTCGAAGCTCTGCTCTCGGAATGCCACGTCATTCATCGGACAACCACAGCATACCACCCGCAGACTAACGGGCTCACGGAACGGTTTAACCGCACCCTGGGTGATATGCTCTCGATGTACGTCGCATCTGACCATAGCAACTGGGACCGTGTTCTCCCTTATGTAACATTCGCATACAACACCGCGATACAAACAACTACCGGATTTTCGCCTTTCTTTCTCCTTTACGGACGCGAGCCTTCACATACTATTGACACCCTACTTCCCTACCGTCCTGATGCTTCCGAGTGTCCACCTGTCTCCGAAGCTGCTCGACAAGCCGAAGAGTGCCGCCAGCTCGCCCGCACGTTTACCTCGCAAGAGCAGCAGCGACAGAAAGAAAACCGCAGCACTTCACTTCCAGACCCTAGTTATGCCCCAGGGTCTCTCGTATGGCTCTCTGTCCCATACCAGACTCCGGGACTCTCCTCGAAGCTCGTTCCAAGGTACGAGGGCCCTTACACCATCTTGGAGAAAACCTCTCCAGTTAATTTTCTTATCGAGCCAGTTTCTCGATCGGATGACATGCGCGGGCGTGGACGTGACATCGTCCATGTTTCCCGCCTCAAGCCGTACCATGAGCCTCTACCTGAAACTTCTTAGGTCGCCAGGATGGCTCCTTTTTCAGCGGGGGCGATTGTGAAGAAGAAGATGCGCCTCCATCCAGCAGCATCGCCAACGCTCGGCTCGCTCGGCTCGTGTCTCGGATCGCCGCTGTGCCTCTGGACGCTTCTTCTCGCTTGCTTGCCGCTGACGACCATTACGTCTTTCAACGACCAATAAACCTCTTCACAATTTAACGAAGCTTCGGCAAGCAAGGGCATTTTTTTTTCTGAAAGGAGCTGTCCCGTCACGCACGCACCGCTCGCGCACTGAGGAGGACGCCATTTTCTAATTCTAGTTACGTGACTCAAGTCCTTTCTCGACCAAAATCTATGCTTTCAGCGCGTTTTCTTAATTTTTACTCTGCTATCAGTTGAGGCCAAGGAGAACACAGAAAAATGAATCAGGATAGCTTAACTGAGGCGCCCCCAAAGGTTTGTTTCATGGTGGACAAGCACAGCTCCTCTTCGGTGGGAACGGTACAAACTGTGTCGACGAGCTCAGCTCGTCTTCGGCAGAGAAAAGGTTAAAAGTTTTTGGCTAGACTACACAACGATATCCATGAGCTAATATAAGCTGCCACACCTTCTTAAAGAACAGGCCTATAATCCACTAAGTCAGGAATCAAGATATTAGAAGAAGCGTGTATCCAACCCAGCTAAGAACAGGCGGCCAAAGTTAGTTTCACCCGGCAAACCAGAACTCGCATCATGGTTGACCCCGTCCCGCGTCCCCCGACCCAGGGCATAACGAAAGTAGAATATTGTCTACCACAGAACACTTCTATTTCTCCTACGCGCAATTTTATTCAAGTTTTCTCCTTTTCCGAGGGACGCTGCTCCTTCATCTGCATCGACGGAAGCTGGGCCTTCCACAGCTCAGCCCAGCCCGGCATATTCCATTGCGAGCGCCCAGGTAAATCAACGTGCCTGGCTGAGAACCGATGGGGCCAACGCCGATGGTCCCCACCTTGTGCCGGTAAACGCGGGGCCTAATGCGACACCGAGAGGCCAGAGGTCAACCTTGGCAATCTCATCGAGGAAACGGACCACATGCTCCAGCAGCAGCGAAGACGCCGAGCTGTACTCCATCACTGGAAAATATTCGTCGGATGAGAGCTTTAAGTCCGTGAGGAGTAGAAAGGCAAAAAGAAGAATTATCTAGGCGTCTTCACCCGCGAACACTTCAACCTCGAAGGCAAAAGGAGAACGCTGGCCGTACACCATCTTATTCATGCCCGAGGATACTTCCATCAGCCTTCGAACAGTCAACAGGCAAGTTCTCTCTATGTTCCTTGAGGGAGTGGAGCTGGATGAAATCAAAGATGTCCGCGGGAACACGCGAGACAATATTCTCGCTGTGGACAGGGCAAATGGAACCACCCTAGGGAACCTTTGCAGTGTAGAGGACCTGGCCGGCATCGAAGTCCGGCCAGTTATTATACTGGACGCTTCCTGAAAGACTCTTGACACCCCATTGGAGCCTGCATGAGGCTAAATTTCGCCTTACAATGCCAGGAATTCGTAAGAAGGCGGAGTTCTCGTCGCCAGCTTTAAAGCAGCTGTCTCCGCTGATGCTGCAAGACGTATGCGAAGACCTTGTTAAACATTACACGGACCTTCCCAGCACGTTTACACGTTACCTTCCCCGCAAAAGCTGCAACTTATCACTTTAGAATGTCACATAAGACTACGTTGACTGCTGTAGAGCTTGCGGCCCTCCGCAATGCACTTCGCAGGATTCAACTATACTTACGGCTAAAATGTGGCATATTTTCAGCCTCTAAGTCAGCCCTGCAGTGTCTGTCATCAGCTTTACGTCGTGGTGCACAAGAGTGACTACTATAGAAAATAAGACAAACCTATCAGCAATGCAAAGACAAAGAGCATGACAAAACTTTCAGTGGCTTCCAGGCCACTTTCGCATGGACGGCAACGAACATGCCCATAATTCTGCAAAGAACGCTCATGAAAGTGGCGTGCAGGAAGCCATTTCACTATCAGGAACAGATGCAGCATCAAAGATTCGCTCGCTCGCGCTTGATGTAGCCCATTTGATGTTGAATACGTCAGGTTTTCTGCATACCTGCCTTCACCGTGTGGATCCGTTACTTCAACTTGAAATCGCATCCGGTGGACTATCTCAATCCGAAACAACACTCTTCTGCCGCCTGTGGCTTGGATTGTCATTCAAGAACAGCTTTTCTTACCGAATCGGAAGGAAGGAAGGAACACAAAAGGGAGAAGGCAGGCAGGTTAACCAGACAGCAGTCCGGTTGGCTACTCTACGCCGGGGGAGAGGGAAGGGGAGTGGAAAGACGGGAGAAAAAATGGAATGGCACACAGAGCTGCCTGTGATCACTGTCGCAGCGAGGAACCACTCCACACGTCCTTTGTCATTGTCCTGACAGCGGCTGCCCGAGACAACCGCTGTCAGCAACGTTAGCACGCCTCGGTGACCAGCCGCTGTCCAGACATTGAGTTTTGGAGCGCCGGAACGATCGACCTTCCAACCAGAAAGCGACGAAGGCGCTGCTGAAGTTTCTGCAGTCAACCGTCCTCACTAAACTACTATGACACTTTCGCGCTTGAATGTATGCGTGTGTTTTTTTTCGTTGTATTTTTAACCCTTTCTCTTTTTTCCCTTCCTTACCTTTGGTTCCCCCCCTTACACATTGCCCAGTGCAGGGTAGCAAACTGGAAACGTCTCTTCTGATTACCCTCCGTGCCTTTCATTTAACTTCTATCTCTGGCCAAGTTCATCCTTAAATGGATCAATCATGACACACTAGGGGCATCTTTGTCGATGCTGCCGGATGTGACGGTGGGAATAACTTTTCTCCCTCCGTTGTTTACGCGGGGGCCGACCTGGTTAATGCAGCCTCCGTTTATACTAAGTTTGGCCATGTGGTGGAGGAAGCGATGATCGCTCTCGCTTTTCACAGCACAAAGCTCCGCCTGTCGTCTTCTCAGACTAGCGCACGGCAGTGAGATCACTCTCGGCAGCCCTCGTGTCTGAGCAAGTGAACAGTATTGTGAACAAAGCTCTTCAAAGAACTCGGGAGAGCAGCGAAGGAAGGTATCATATCTCGTGGTGCCTAGGACATCTAGACGGCTCAGTTAATCCGCTCTGATGTTATTCTAATGAGCAGGCACACCGCATAGGGCGCGATTTCACGTCCCGCGTTGTGGCGGATAACCATGCTCTGAACGAGGTCAACATCTTCAAAGATCCACATGTAATCCCCACGAAACTGTTGCCCACTACCGACTAAGGAGGAGCAAATTTCTATCACCCCTACCTTAAATTAAACAAACCTCAGGCTAGCACACTCAGACATCTGCAAACCCGTTCGTATCACACTCCTCGGTCCTTTGATAGGATATACACTAACCACTCCCGGACGCGCCCTAAATGTGGTCATGACGCATGCTTTTTTGATCACACGATCTGTCTGTGGGCAGCCCTTAGCGCCTCTCCACCCATCACGAAGGACCAATGGGAAGAATTCCTCGGCATCAGCAATTTTCACTCTCAACTTCAGGCCGTTTAGAGGGCCCACGACATCGCGGCGGGACTTCGTCTTCCGGTCCCATCTTGGGCGGGGCCACCCACTCGATCTGTAGGCGCCTTCGGCTCCCCTAGATCTCAGTTCCTCAAGACTCGAATAATGTTCTTTTCATGTCATCAGTTTCCAAACTTTTCCATCGTATACTTAACACATCATCAACACCGCGATGTCTATTCACAGGAAAATGCTTAGTGAGATGACGTTGATTATTCGCAGTGAAGCACTTTGTAGCATGCATTTATCGAGGCCAATATTTGGCACTTTGACACTGCCACTATGTCTTGATCAAGACACATGACATTAAATTATTATTATTATTATTATTATTATTATTATTATTATTATTATTATTATTATTATTATTATTATTATTATTATCTCCACAAATACAAAAAGAGACATAGGAATGATTTACGAGGACATAACTTCAAGACACAGCCGTCGAGATGGCAAGACGCATTGCACATCTGACATTGCGCATTAAGAAACGTCATTTTCAACTTTCCGTAATCCCGTGCGCTCAGAAAAAAACACTAACTTCTGCGAAACCTGGTTCCCGTTAAATAATTTTTTGGCTTTGATCTATACAAACTATAAAATTATTGTTGCTCATGCTAAGGCAATTCCGTCGCATTCGCAAATATATAACAACGTACCTCTATGAGTTCGTCATGAAGTTCTACGCGTGTTGCACCAACGTTCGCGCTCAGAACACCTGGACATTTTTAGCACCACGCTGATTAACGTTTTGTTCCGATCCCCTCCCTTCTATCCAGACCGACTCGCGAATTTAACACGTGTGCATCCATGCGTCCTCAACGAGCGGATGCGATGGAGAAAAAACAACAAATGCAGTGGCAGAAAGTGTAGCCGAACACAGATGTTTCTAAGCCATCATAAACAACCAACTTGGTCTAGTTGTGTGGCTGCTATGTAGTCAGTGATACAAATAAATTGGGTCGTGTCCTTCCAAGTCCTGTGAGTATGGAAAACTCAAACTGCAAAGTGTGATGTTTTCTTTGTTTTTACAGCGAAGCTATATATGGCTTGGTTATGCCATCACCGTTTGTGAAAAACACCCTCGCGCACGGATGTGACACATAAATTGGGCAAACCTCACTAATCACCAATTTTCCACTAAAATGACGGAAACACAATGGGGTATTATTATTATTATTATCATTATTATTATTATTATTATTATTATTATTATTAGTAGTAGTAGTAGTAGTAGTAGTAGTAGTAGTAGTAGTAGTAGTAGTAGTAGTAGTAGTATTTTATTATTATTATTATTCCAAAGCATGATACTCACGCGTAACTCGTGAAAGATTCACCAGCCGGCTGAGCTCATTCCTGTAAACGCTGTTCTCCTTGCAGCTTACGAACTACAGGGTGTCCAAACGTGTCGATAATGCCGGTCCTGAAACCATACCAGGTCGGAAAATATTACGCGTGGCGGTCGCACCACAGCTTTGTCACACCCGCGAGGTAGAAGGACAAGTTGCTCAGTTTTCCTGCCTCGTACCATGCATTGGGCACGCTCATGCGCTCGTAAATCGCGAGCCAGTCCTCCACGTCGGTGCCATCCGCGCCAGTGAAGACAGGTGGGTCATGCGGACGGGGCGGGAGGCGGCGTTCGCTAGGCTGCGTTTTGAGGCATGGTAGATGGCAGGGTACGGGATCGCAGCTCCAGGGGCATCCAATGGGTACCCAAATTGATTTAAGGGCGCAGCACTCTCTACCAATTGTAAAGACGTTTATTGACCGATAGCGTAGGAGTGAACTGATCAACGGCTGAAATCACCGGACCCTGAAAGCGAGCGGCGTCCGCGAGCAATGCGCCGTAGAGACGGACCCACTAGATGTCACTGCAAAGGGCGACCCCCTTTACGACCCCCTATTCGCCAGGTGCGCCACCGATGGCGGCGCTGCGAACGGCGCTCCGGTGACGCAAAGGCGGGGATTCGGCTGTTGTCGTCTGCTAGGCTCTGGCTAGAACAGCAGATTTCGTTATAGTTCGCTCGCGTCACACGGCGTTCTTCGACTACTAGCTGTATTTTCCTCTACTGGTAGTTCCTCAGATGGCTGCTAGCATTACAGGAGGTTAAGAAACGTTAACATTTAAGGTATGCTCTATATACACAGAACTATCGCGGTCAAGATCAAGCCACTGAGTTCGTAGCGTCACTCAGTGGGCTGGATGGCGTTGAAATAGCTTGCGTGAAAGCGCGAACGTCCTGCCAAGCGAGTTAGAGTCTACGCAGCCTTGGAAGCGAAGCGCGATCAATTTTACGGCTTATTCGTAAAAGTTAACGTTATGTAAACAGACTTCAACGAAAGTTCACACTCCCCTCCCGATCATAGTCATGTGCACAAAACGTTTGGCTACAATATAAAATTGATAACTGCACCGACCACCGGGTTATTCGGACCACTAGCGTAGATTGGGCGAGTTGGATGCACATTAAAACGTGTTACACGTATTATAGCCTACGAATGAAACGCCAGTGGTGGTGCGCGTGGTACAGTTCGCACCCTTATGATAAGAGATAGATACGCCCTTTCGGTTTGCCGCTCGTCAGCCAGATTCATGCTTCGAGCCTGATTCATGCCTAATTGAGTGTGCGTGCCTGTCAATGGTGATGACAGGACGCGCGCATTATACAGTTCCTGACGCTTAGGGAAAGCGCTCCGCTGTTCGTGTTTCATTTGTGACCGATAATACAGCTTGGTAAACACTAGGAAAGATCGGCGAATATGTCCAGGAAGAGGACAAAGGGAGCTTTTTCCCACCATTCTTTTGGCCCCTTTGGCTGGTTATTGCTGTTCTTCACCGCGCAGTAACAAGATTGAATATTTTACGGTGAAAGCTTTGGATTCCTATTCAAACGCGAAAATTCACCGTCGGCGTCCCTAGTAGGCAGCGTCAACACGAATGATCCAAAAGGTCATCACGCTATGACGTCCCCTCATTACGTCCTCATGACATCACAGACCGCAAAAATTTGTGACGTCATAACGTCACGTCACATGATGACGTCATCCCACGACATCGTCGGTTTGCATTGCCTCCGTGATCGGTGCGTTGATCACGGAAGCAATGCAAAGCCAGATGATGTGTAGAAAGTTTGCAACGCCTCCGATCCTGTAGGTAGTGCAAAACCACCTTACATCCAAAAAGCATTCGGAAGGGGGCGGGGAAGGAACAATACGCCAACTGAAGAAAAAGAAGATGGATTTCGCCTTCGGAGTCATCTTAGCCAAATGCATTACACTGTAAACGAAAATTAGCCGAGATGGGAGCTTTTCCAGCATATGAGCCCCTAAAACCCCCATGCCCCAATCATTTACTCCGTGGTAGCGGGGTGAAGTCGGCACATGTCGTCGTAAAACGCCCCTTGCTTAATGAGGGAGTTTATGAACGACATGACCTTGTTAAACTCCCCACGGAGTTTTAGATTACGTGGTTAGAAACTCCCTGTGGGAGGTTTATAAAGTATTTTTGGTCGTGACGTGCGTGTCACGTGGTCAGAAACTCCATATGGGAGTTTTAGAAACCATTTTTGGTCGTGATGTGCGTGCGTGTGTGAATGTGCGTGTGTGTACGGGCATCTGTTTGCAGCGACGATTTGTAGCGAGGATTTGCAACGGCCGGTTGGTTTGTGTAGACGTGTAGGACTATTTTCTCCACTGAACCGTTCTGGTCAGAGACAAGTTCAACTCGCGCCAGCGTCCGACCGCGAACACATCGAGCTGGCTGTCCTGTGTTTATTCTCCCGTCAAGCGGCAATGCCCATGCACACGAGTGCAAGCCTCCGACACGCCACGAATACCTCGCTTCAACGTGCCGAGTTACGAAGAACTGCGAAGAATAATTTCATCGTTAACAAAAGTAAGCTGTTGCGATCGTCAGCGGGTTGTTTCTGGAGTTTCACCGGCTAAAACTTCGAAGCAGTAACAAGTAGGCTTCGCTACGTCGTCGGCATCAAGCCGGCCGGCGGCCGGTGTGAGAGCTGCGCCGGCGACACGCTCGCCCCGACCACCGGCAACGCTTGCTTCTCGGAGTGTCACCGAACCGATGTTTCACCGGCTGCAACTTCTAAGCGGTAAGAAGGCTTCGCTACGTCGTCGGTACCAAGCCGGCGGCGCGTAGCGAACTCGCACAGCCACACCGGTCTCGCCACCGGCCACCGGTGAAGCAAAGAATATGTTTCACAGAAAATAAAAGCTGCTGGAATGAGTAAGTTTAAATTGTCTCTTTGTGCCATGCAACCACCGTTGTCAAACGTATAGCGAGAAAGCGAGCGCCGATAAGAGGTAGATTGAACCAACATGCGGCCGCCGCTGCACTGCGAGCAACAGGAACCGCGACTACGAGCCGTCTCGTTCGTTGTAAGTGCATCGCTCCGTAGCTTAACGCGGATAGCGGACACCTGTTTTTTTATTGTGTGTGTAAAATAACGGCGACGAAAACTGCACAGAAGCAAGCATTTTGTGATCGCGCTCCGCCGTTCGTCGTATAGCCGTGCCGTACTCCTGCGAGAGGCCTAGCGACGCCGTCGGCAACAACGCGGTATACGTGGCGTTGAATGTTAGGCGGGTTTATAGTAAAAGACGAGTGTACCTCAGTAGTATCTATAAGCCCACCACAAATATACACGTACGCCATGAATGTTTGGTGCATAATTACGCGGAAAAGGAGTGTCCCATCCGAGCTACATTGGAGGTCAAGATGTGGTGCCTATATATACTCGGTGACCAAAGTTTGGTTGTGAAGCGCGGGTGGCGAGCAGTTGTCAGTGTGAGTGTTGTGTTACTTTGCGAATGTTGTGTGCATGTTTGTGCACGTGTGATTGAGTTTGCGTGTTTCGATGCTAATTTAATTAAAGATTCTTCGGTGCATGGTGCGACAGCGAAAAGCATTTTTTAGGGGCGAAGCTCCTTAAGGCGGCACCCGTTCGTCCCTCGTAGTCGTAGTCGTAGTGCGTAACCAGTCTTACGGTTTGACCTCCAAGGTGGTGCCGGTGGGAGATTTTTCCTGTGCGTTGTTGAACAATAAAAAATTCGCAGCGTGCGCGTTAACTAAAAGCCGAATTCTTCTGTCTCTCATTCCCCATTAGCAGCCATTGGCATGTTCCAGTAGGAAACGTTAGTAGAAGTGTAAGTGTTAGCTAAAAGCCGACTTCTTCTGTCTCTCATTCCCATTAGCAGCCATTGTTTACCTCCAAGGTAGTGCCTGGTGAGATTTCTCCTGTGCGTGATTAAACATTAAAATTTTGTTCAAAACGCCGTTGATTGATGAAATAAACCAACGAAAGACGCCAGATGTTTTGTAGAAGCAATACGAAAGAACGCCAGATGTTTCTAAAGCAAAACGAAAAGACGCCAGCTGCTTAACGAAAGACGCCAGATGTTTTCTAAAGCAATGGTTTTCTAAACAATGAAAATTCACAGCGTACATGTAAAATTAAAATGAGCTGCAAGTCGTCATAACTCATCGAACCTTTAGTATAAACGCGCCCGATCTTACGTCGGTGATGATGTACTGGGCAGAATTCACGGAAGATTCACGGTTTACCGATGAACCTCCGCAGCTTCGCCCACTCATCATCATTCACTCCGTGGATATGCTGTGATTTTTTTTCGATGGTTATAAAAATTTACTCCCATACTTACCTGGAAAAGCTCCCCTATGGATGTAAACAAATACTCCCATCAGTCCACCCAAAACCTCCGTCCTTAAGGGGGGTAAATTTTTTACTCCCCTGGACGGGGTATATAAAACCCCCATCGGGGCGTGCGCTAGAGGACAAGTCCATTTACTCCCAACTCGGCTTTTTTTTGCTTACAGTGTAGATACCCTGCGAGTCTTTTTAGTACAGTGACCACATCACGACCATGGAGGAAGGAATACTAAGGAGAGGCCCCATCGTATTTCAATGCATTGCGAAAAACGTGGCGGAAGTGACGTCAGATCTATGGGACAAACAAACCGGTATGGGGCAAACAAAACAGCAGACGCCCCGCGGCGTTCTCTCCGCGGTGGTTAACTTCTGCGCAGATTTGTAGTCCCGGCGTAAACTTAGCGCGTATTCTGCGGTTCGCACGCAGTAAAATGTTGCAAGCAGACGTTTACCAGGCTGTTCGTGCGTGGCAGGCCCGAGCGCTGCGTGCTGAAATTCTTCGTGGAGCGTTTTTGTACAACAGTACAGAATACCGGTACGTGCCGTGATCAAAAACGTTCAGCCCCTGCATCATCCTATTCGAACTCACCTAGCAGTGACTTAAGCGTTCTGCTGGGCGTTAGGCCTTCCCTTTCTCGTAGCCCGATTTCCCGATCTGTTGCCGGATTAGCGGTTCTTTGTTCGTGTATATGGAGTGAGCGTAGCAGCTATTCGGCGCAACGCTAACCTATAGTCACGTCGAAAAGAGGACACCGCTGTTTTGTATACGCGATCGTGCACGTAAAGTTTGTAATTCCAGTACGCACACAACAACGAGCACGCAGCGAGCACACACCGCACAATACATACACCACGTAGTCCGATAACAACATAAGTTTATTGCCCTTTCGTTGAACGACACAGCCTCTAAAAACGTACGATGCCTTCGGCGCATGTTGTGTACGGCGCGTCAGACGCCAAAAACAAAAGTTCCCGTGTGTTTCGAGTTGACACAATGAGTAAGAAGCAACAGAGCGCACATCCGAGAGCTTCGCATGCAAATACCATGCATTAGTGATCAGCAATGAAGCGAACGTGTACGTACACATGAAAAGTGACACCCGGTACTTTCCGCAGTGCACGCGATTTGCACCGGGTATACGCAACCATACGCAACAGCTGGGTATTGCGTAGCTTTCCTAAAGAACACACACAAGAAGCAGCATGCCAGAATCGACTGCGCCGCGGCGCCGCTTGCACGGCGAAAAAAAAAAAAGGCTCGAATCGCGCATGCGCTTGCAAACGACACGGCGGAAATCGCGAAATGTTTCGAGGCTCCTTCGCTAGGAGGCGACCGGGTGTTTGCGATGTGGAGGCTTCACGAATGTGACGTCAGGGCCTCTCCTTATTTTTCCTTCCTCCATGATCACGACCGTTGAGAGTGATTTACACTATTTTATTGCAAATACATCTTACTACGGCTTTCAATGCGAACGCTTTGTATTTATCTACGTTAGTATGATTGCACTAATTTTGCCCAGCATACTTTCAAATGACCGGGAACGAGTCGGAAAACGTACATTTATTAAAGTACGGATTAGAATACTCTACAAAAAAAGAAGAAAAAGCTCCGCACAACCTACGAAACATTTCATATTACCGTCGTGCATCCCCTTTTGACACGTGCTGTCAACCATTTAGGGGCGAAGCTCCTTTTAGTCTAACCTTGTCACGCGTCCGGCGTAAGGCGTAACCGGCAGTATATCCTGAACAGTATCTCCCATCACCGATCCTTTGCAAACTGCCCACTACTTCGTCTTTGCAAACATCCCACTACGGTCCATCACCGATCCATTACTTCACCGACTATAAATCGGTTATAATGAAGGGGGAATGGAAGCCGCCTTTGCAAACTGCCCACTACTTCGTCTTTGCAAACATCCCACTACGGTCCATCACCGATCCATTACTGCACCGACTATAAAGCCGTTATAATGAATGGGGAATGGAAGCCACCTTTGCAAACTGCCCACTACTTCATCTTTGCAAACATCCCACTACGGTCCATCACCGATCCATTACTTCACTGACTATAACGCCGTTATAATGAAAGGGGAATGGAAGCCACCTTTGCAAACTGCCCACTACATCGTCTTTGCAAACATCCCACTACGACCCACCACCGATCCATCACTTCACCGACCATAAAGCCGTTATAATGAAGGGGGAACGGAAGCCACGTCTAGCTACCACTTACGATTAATAAAATTACTTGTATAAATATATACAGTGTTTGTCACGTCTTTGATGATGTACTGGGCTATCGCTTTGATTACTGCTGGGCGAAACCACTGAACATTTCACGGTGTAACCATGATTGCTTCAGGAGCTTCGCGCAAGCTCTTCATCATTAACCCTTGAATATGCTTTGAATTTTTTTTATTTCTTGTTTAAACTTCAGGTACTTACGACGGGCTTGCACGCCAGCTGCTCAAAACTTGGATTTAATCAAAGGTTCTCGCCTATAACGACCATTTAATTCACTTGAATGACGTCACACGTCGCTTGTCATGCGCTTAAAACCCCGAACAAAAGAATTGAATCAAAGGAGCAGGCTTGGCAACCGAACACGCTCAGCACGTGGTATACGTATGTTGCGCTTTAACGCAGACACGATAGCCGAAGCCCGAACACTGAAATCCTGGATCGAAAATGGGCCGAAAAGTCATTTTGAGTGCGCCACAGCCATAGAACAATCATGGAAAGAAATCGTCGCCATATATGCAGATGTACACATTTATGGCTAGCAGACGACACCAGGAGCAATCGACACTGAACGTGCTCCTGACGGCAACTTCGCTCGATTTCGCTGGGCATTTTGCTTGAACATTCAGTACAAATTGCTTTATGAACTTGCCCACTAAGGTTTCAACAACCCGAACAAGACAGACTGGCCGACAGCGTATGGTAGCCTTCACGTAGCGAGCGCGCACGCGAAGGGCGGCACCCGAGTCCCGTCTCTGACGTCACACGCGAGAGGGCGCGACTCAAAGATCTCGAGGCGAATAGCATTGGTTTCTCTTCGCCAATATATTATTATTATTATCATTATTATTATTATTATTATTATTATTATTATTATTATTATTATTATTATCGTTGTTATTATTATTATCATTATTGCGATAGCAATTATATAGGCAGTCTCGGCTGGTTTTTGCAGGCGCCGTCGTCGTCGTGTCCCATATATATATACACATATAAGCAAGAAAGAACAATAATTCAGAATTTTTTTTTCGGCAGCGCGGAATCAAACAGGCGTCCTCTCGCTCCGCAGCGCGCGGCGTTAGACGGCTAGCCCACGAGGCGTACGTCTTTCAGCTTGCTAATGGCGAGCTACCTATATACACCACTTATTTCAGCGTGCTTTCTCGGTCATCATCGAGATGGCGCGAAGTCCGCGAGGGGTGTGCTTCAAGGCCGTCGCCCTGCTCGTTGCTCTGCGCGCGCGCCTCCTGCCACGCCGGTGCACTTTGCCCTCCAGGGCATGGTCGCCTGCACGTGCGCTTATCTCAGGGGGGGGGGGGTATGTCTTGTGCTTTCACCTGGATATCCGCGCTGAAGTTACAAAGCGTACGAAGGTCACTTCGCTTGCTGTAGAGGCCGCGTTTGCGCAAGGAGCGCGTTGTTCAAACAGAAATAAGTAACAGTTATGACAGTTGTTAGTTGGTGCTCGTCCTTCTTGTACCTATGCGTTTGTTTCGTGCGTCCTTCTTTATGTTTGAACAGCGCGCTTTAAGTGTCGATCTGTGACACTCGATAGTTCTTGCTGGTCCTGCGTGTGTTATTTTTGTGCGTTCTTTGCGTTTGAGTAACGCGCTCAAAATTTTAAGCTGCTTTCCGTTCTTCGTGTTACATTCCAATTTGCTGCTATCGCATTCATAGCTTCACCGTTGTGGTGAAACTGTGACTTTTTTATTTGATATGCTTACACAAGGACAAAGAAGAAATAGAGAGAGAAGGGCTTAGGCGAAAATACAAAACAAAAACAACTGACGCACGAACGCATGAACCACACAAATTGAGAAAACCCCGCTACTCACTATTGGTCCACTGAAAATGAAGAAGCGAAAACGCTTGCGGCAAACAAAAATCAGGATCGCGAACGAACCGCCGAGAGCATGCAGCAGGCAAGACTAGACGGCGCATGTCACAGCAAAGCCACTCGTGTTGCTCAAATGAAAAACTTTAAAAGGACATTGGTTAAATCCAAAAGGGAGTTTATTGACACACCTTTCGTATTTAGTTGCCGGCTGTTAGATCGCTAAGCTTCTGAACTCTGTTTTGACAAGGACTTAAATAAAGTTCTTCCATTCTGTGCCGTGTGCCAGCCTGAACAAATTGCTGGCTTGGTACTCTGCATGAGGAAGGGGATTGAAAACTGAAAGACAGGAAGAGAGAGAGAGGTAAAATGACATCAAATGTTAAAATAGAATAAAAAATAAATAAAAACGCACTGAGTTTTTTGGCTCTTGGGCGGGGACGTGCGCTCACAAAATCTGTCATTGTGTCCATGGCACGCGCTCGCGCTCGCTTCATCCTCTTCCTGATATTCTGCTTCGATCCCACAACACGTGCGCCGATTCTTTCGGCGGGGAATACAATAACTATGATGGGCCAGTCTGTTACGTGATTAAATATCATGTTCCAAGTAGTCACGGTACAAAAATCGCGTAACATCACGTAACAACTAGTCACGTGATTAAAGATCACGTAACACCACGTAACGTATAGTCACGCGACTGAAACTACGTAACAACTAGTCACGGGACTAAAAACCACGCAACATCACGTAGTAATACTCACACGCCTAAAACGACGTAACATCTAGTCACGTGACTAATCATGTAACATTACGTAACAACTAGTCGCACAGCTAAAATCACGTAACGTCACGTAACCACTTGTCACGTGACTGAAATCACGTAACGTTACGTAAGAACTACAGGTTTTCCCACTCACTTTAATCCAAGTGCCAGCTAAAATAATCCCTACGCCACTGAAATAATCTGAGCGCCATACTATTTAATCCATGTGCCAAACATTTAATCCTAGCGCCAGCATATTTAATCCAAGCGCCAGCACGATTAGGCCGCGTGCCAGTGAGTTTAATCCAAGCGCCACCATGTTTAATCCAAGCGCCAACAACTTTAATTCAAGTGCCAGTCACTTTAATCTATACACAATACACAGTAATACGGGGCATGAAAACGGCAGTGCAATTGAAATACAGCTGCTACAATATGAAATACGATTACCCGAAACCTGAAGACTGCACTAATATTGCTGAAGCTGAAGACTGACAAACACGTGAGAAATACGTGTTTGTCATTTCGTTAAAGATGGTCAGCGAGCTAGTTGATTTGGAAACATTCAAACGAGAAAACGTGTATTCACATCGCCCGGTCTTTTTTGCACCATACCTATTTTTTCTCAAGTAATGAATCAACTAGCTCAGCAACACGCCTTGCTGAGCTTTTTACTATTTTCATAAAGTAAAATTATGGGACATCACTGAAGCAAATGCGCTTGTTTCGCTTGACCCAAACACGCGCGTGAGTAAATATGTGTAAACACAGAGATTGGAAACTGTCCGTGCAGTATATGAGCGCTCGCGCCACACATTCAGCGTCTGAAAGGATATAGCGCTATAAATATGATGACAGGCTCGATTTATACACCGAATTAGTATTCACATAAAACTTCTTCCGCTAAAAGCATTCGTGCGGGAATGTTTGGGTGAATTTGGTGCTGGATACATTAGTGAAGCCGGCCGACCAGTGGCAAAAACATTTACAAAACAGAAGTACATCGAATTGGGCCCATGAAGTTAATGGTATCTGTTATAACGTTTCAACATTTTTGATAGCGTTGAACAACTGGTCAACAAAGTGGCCATGTAATTTGAGTCAGTTATTCTTCTAAAGACCACCTTTTTTGGTAGAATGGTGACTGTGCTAGTGATAGTTGTTAGTCATTGTCATAGCAGAAACTAATAAGAGAATGCAAGCTATTCAGTCGGCGATACTTCGCGCCCCGAGTCGTACGTGCGGCATTAGCACGGTACAATATTTGAACTTTGTTATTTGAGCTAGTACAGCAATCCATGTAGCGGTATTCTACAGCTTAAGCTACAAATATTCAAGCGCCTAATGCTCTATTGCATTACGATTGTATCCTAGGCGGGCGAGCTGCCGGGCTTCTTCGGCGGGCTGAAGGTAGAGCGCAACGTCGAGGTTATTCTCGTCACTGACGGCCGGCAACACGGCGTCCATAGTCGTTGAGGGGCTTCCGTGAACTAGTTTGAACGGCGTCATATGTGCGCCGTTTCTTACACTGTCGTGTTAACTTCATGTTATGTGCGGAAGATATGGCGTCCCATGTCATGTGTTAGACGTACAGTACATTGCCAGCATGTCGGCGAGGGTTTCATTTAGCCGCTCGTTGAGGCCATTCTCCTGCGGGTGATGTCCGTTTGTGACTTGTGTGGCTCTATTTCAAGATGGTTTGCGATAACTCTGCTGTACAAGCCGTACCTCTGTCGGTGACGAGGACTTTTGGAGCACCGCGACGCAGGAGGACGTTCTCAACAGGGCATCTATCACTGTCTGAAGGGAGACAAGAAAGTTCCAACATCGTCGATAAGCCATCGGCTCCACCGATGTCAACTGAAGCACGGCAGAATGACGGCATGCTAGGCCCAATGTTGCTGGTGAAAGCTATCGGCTAAGCCGATATCGGCGGCAGAACAGCAAAGCGCCGGCAAACTCGGCCCAATGTTGCCGGTGAAAGAAATCGGCTAAGCCGATATCGGCGGAAAGAGGGCAGAACGCCGGAAACCTCGGCACAACGTTGCCGGTGAAATCCCAACATCGGCTGAAAGGCGGCCAAATCGCCCCAATTTTGCCGGGAAAAGTCAACGGCTCCGGAGATATCGGCGCCAGGCTGGCAATGCTGGCCCGAGGTGGGGCCGCGCATAGCCGCCGTAAAACCAATATCGGCCCGACGTTGTGTGCTGCCTGGGAAAGCTTATCCTGGACAACCAGGAGAGCTAAGAATAATCAGCTGAACCTTAGCTCAGGCTACGTATAGCCTGGCATAGCCGAGCTAAGCCACTACAATTTTTGCTTCTTAGGTGTAGCCCGCATTCATGCACTTCGCAAAGATTTTGAAGTAAAGTTAAGAGGATTTGATAATTTCTTAGGCTATGAGATTTTCCGCGACAGCACTGTATTTGCACAGTGAATATCACTATAGTGTTCTCGCTTGCCCGCTTTCGGACTGAGTGAATTGAGCGCCCTTTATTACGCAGCGACTTACAAAGTGCTTATGGCTACAGGATGTTTGTAGGAAAGGGAGGAATTGTTTCGAAAATAAAATGTTATCACGAGGCAGTGGAGTGGTAGAGACTTCAGTGTACGAAGACGACATCAGCGAAGTGGTCAAAGAGGCTCAATACCTTGTGTTCGCCGTGGCAGCGTCTTGCCACGAGCACCTTCTAACAATTTTTCAATACACGCCATGCCCGCAACATTTTCGTGAGCGTGTGGCGTATCACATCCATACCACTCGCAGACTGACTGGGCAGACGTCTAAAAACATGGAGGATGCTTCAGCTTCGCCTGCAAGCAGAAAGTGATAGCGTAATCGGGCCCTGTTCGCATAGCTTTCTCAGTCGCTTGCCTCGCTTCGCATCTTGGTGGACACCCCTGCCGTGCCGCAAGGAAAGAAACGTTTGTTCACGTAACACTGGCCTTTTCTAACTATCCTAGAATCCCTATAGTTAAAACCATTCGGCAGATTCCACGCCTTGTGGGAATCGGTTTCATGCGAAGCAGTCAACGACTGCATATTTTCCCAGTCACTTTAATCCAAGTGCCAGCTAAAATAATCCCTACGCCACTGAAATAATCTGAGCGCGATACTATTTAATCCACGTGCCAAACATTTGATCCTAGCGCCAAGATATTTAATCCAGGCGCCAGCACGATTAGGCCGCGTGCCAGTGAGTTTAATCCAAGTGCCACCTTGTTTAATCCAAGCGCCAACAACTTTAATTCAAGTGCCATTCACTTTAATCTATACACAATAAACAGTAATACGGGGCATGAAAACGGCAGTGCAATTGAAGTAGAGTTGCTACAATATGAAATACGATAGCCGTAAAGCAGGCTGCACTATTTGTGTTTGCCGCTATTATTCATGGAAAAAAAAACTTACTGCCATCCTTTGCTTGAGCCGTGTTTGGAGGGCTTATACTTTGATATGCATTAGTTTGTGGGGCAATGTTTGGCACGGGTGCGATTATAATAATGGGAACGAATGAAAGGCATCTGCGTGCTGCTTAATAAAAACATGTTAACGAATACTGTGTAGCTCAACAAAATTAAGTGTTATTCACTAGAGCTCATAATTTGATTTTGGTTTGGGCACAAAATAGAGCAGTTACTCACTAGAGCTCATAATTGGATTTTTGTTTTCGCACAAAATAGAGCAGCAGCTCCAGGACAGGTCGGGCAATGCGAAGGAAAGACAGTCTATGCTCAGTTAAAGTGACGCAGTGGCTACCAAGATGTCGAAAACCTATCCGAGGGTGACAATGGGTCAAATGGAGTACGGAATTAAGACATTATCAAGCTCGCGCAGGGCAGGGCGAACTGGAGATAATTCGAAGAGCTTTTCGTTCTGCAGTGTACTAAAACCTAGACTGCTGATTACGATATGTGGACAAAGGAAGTTATATTTTATTCTCGTGTTAGTTTTTATCTTTTTATTAAAACAAAATGATGTGTCCGGTAATTTGAACAGTATCAACTGTTGGCCTCATTCGCACGGTGACATATTTAACGCAGTGCGAGAAACATACGCAGATAAAACATAAGGCACAAGGACGAGCGGTGGTCCTTGCTCCTTCTCTTTACTTTATACTCGTTTTTCCGCGCTGCATTATGCATCTCACCGAACATTTGAATCTTACGGGTGTCAACGAAATGATAAACTTCTTGGATCAATTTTGTATATCTAACGTGTACACACAAACACATATATATATATATATATATATATAATTTAGTCAATGAGAGGGGGCAGAATGGGATTATAGGTAAAACGAAACAGAACATTATTTTTGCACACTCCAGATCACTTGTGAAATGCAACATAAGCACAGGTTATAATAAGTATTTGTTAGAATAGCGCTGTCTCCTAGGGCTTTGAAACGGACGTTCACAAGTCATCTTGACGCAATGCTGCAGCCACAAAAGAAAAATTGTGCCGGTCAAACGCCGCGCAGTCCACGCGCTGTATCTGCTGCATGGAGTGCCGAGTTGCGTCCAGCAGCAAAGAACGCCTGTGCTTCTTTTTCGTCATACCTGGTGGTGTCGCCAGCACTAAATCAGGGCGTTCGCTTAGGTAGGCCTTCACGTGCGACTTGAATTTCGACAACACTTATTCTATTGGGCTAAACAAGGAACTGCACGCTGGCAGGCGCTTGATAGAATGCACTGAGTTAGCCAAAGCTTCCTGCTCTGCCCGAGCATGAGCAGGTGCGCCATCAAAAATGAACACAGCTTCTGTGTTTGACTCCTCACTTTCCACACGGGCCGAAACATCGCTGAGGAAATCATTGAAAACAGCCCAATGAACTCTCTCCACTGCAGTCCAGTGAATAACGCCATTTGCGGACATACGTGCCATGATGTTGAAGTTCGCTCCTTTTGTCATCGTGGTCGTGCGGACAGCTGGTTGCCCTTTAGCTGCCCTGCCAAAACTCCTGGAACACCAGATATTGTAGTTTGTCTCGTCCAAGTAGCACCGGCACACACGTGGTCCATCGGACTGAAGCCACTGGGCGCACAGCTTACGGCTGTGCTTGACGTCGTCACGGTTGTGGTCTGCGGGCCTCTGCTTCACCAGATTCACCGAGTAGCTATGGGCATCCAGCAAGCGATCAACTGGGCTTGTGCTGATCGTCACTCCAGGCATTTCTTCCTCCAGGGCCGAATTTATCTGTCTTAGAGTAAATGTACAGTTTTCGTCGACAATTCGCGTCAAAGTACTCACGACGTCATCTCCAAACTTTTTTTAGAACCGCCACCCCGCAATGATGTTTGTCTGTCGGTAGCTGCAATCGATCTTGCTGTTTTTTATGTCGATGCCCAGGGCCTCTGCCAGTTGCTTTGTTAGGTCGCCACCACGCCTGTAGACGTCCACAATCCTCGCTCTGTCGAGCACCGACACCCTGCTCTTTTTTCGACGAGGTTCATCTGCATCTTTGAAACGTGGCCCTCGCTTGCGTCCAGCCATGACTTCAAGCAAAGCTCTCTTCTCGTCTGGAAATAATTCTGAAAACGCCCGTGTTACAAGCAATGACACTTCAGGAACACATCGTCGTCTGTTACATGAACATGGGCATCTCCTTTGACGCTTTTACATAAAACCTAATTGCATATAAATCCAAATAAATGCACTGTTACTTGTTTTAAAGGGTTATTCTTTGATTTCAGGAATGGGTGAATATCGTCTGTAAGTCACTATCGCTCTCATCGAGCCGAGCAGACGACTGCGAACGCTTTTGCGGAAACATAGCCTTAGTGCCCTCTGCTAGCAGACGACGTGAATCTCTCTCAGATGCGATCGTGATTACCCAAAATTCTGCTGTAGCACGAATCATAAACTGTCTGGATTCTTAAACTTTTACCTCGTGCTCATAATGAGCGTATACATTTAGTAACCGAACATATATAATTAAACCCCACTGCTTCTTGAATTCTAAGATAAATGACACCAAAACTTTGGGGCAAAATAACGTAGTACCTTATTTCCTAAGCGCGACCATGCATTGGCAAAGAATAAATATTCCTCTCGCTTCATGTTTACCTTGTTCCGACATTCAGACTATAGAAATTGGCAAACCGTCTGTTTCTTGTGTATGGATTAAACTGAATGGTACTTGAATTAAAATTGTTGGCGATGGGATTGAGCATGGTGGCACTTGGATTAAACTCACTGGCACGCGGCCTATTTGTGCTGGAGCTTGGATTAAATATGTTGGCGCTGGGATGAAATGTTAGTCTCATGTATTAAATGGTTTGGCACTCAGATTATTTCTGTGGTGTGCGGATTATTTTAGCTGGCACTTGCAATAAAGTGAGCGGGAAAACCTGTAGTTCTACGCTGCATTTCTGGCTTTGAGCCAAGCGTTACGAAGTGAATTGACGTCTTTTTCGAAGTGTATTAGTTGTGTGCACATCCTGGGCTTACCAGGCATGTGGAGAACACTGGCGCTTAAAAGATAACTTATGGTCTGACCTAACGTCAGTAGTCACGTTAGAGCACGTACATAAGTATTATCGAAACGAAGTCCACTTTACGGTACGATGATGTGAATATCATATGTAACTCTCGTTAGTGTGTTCCTCCGTGGTCGTGCAACGCTTCAATATAGCTTTCTGAATCATAGGAATAAAAATGTAATCTTTATTAGACTGCAATAAAAGCGGAGCCAACACTGGAACCACAATTGACGTTAACCTGACATGACGCCAACATCGTAGGAGTGGATCTGTAGTGTTTTCCAGTGAAAGCTGTTATGAGATCACAACAAGGGCCGTTTTTGGCACCGTAGTTGTCCGCCGCCGCCGCCGGTGTCCGTAAGCACTATCGCGCGAAATAAGAAAGAAATTAAATAAGAAAAAAAATCACAGCATATCCACGGAGTGAATGATGATGAGTGGGCGAAGCTGCGGAGGTTCATCGGTAAACCGTGAATCTTCCGTGAATTCTGCCCAGTACATCATCACCGACGTGAGATCGGGCGCGTTTATACTAAAGGTTCGATGAGTTATGAAGACTTGCAGCTCACTTTAATTTTACATGTACGCTGTGAATTTTAATTGTTTAGAAAACCATTGCTTTAGAAAAATCTGGCGTCTTTCGTTAAGCAGCTGGCGTCTTTTCGTTTTGCTTTAGAAACATCTGGCGTTCTTTCGTTTTGCTTTTAGAAAACATCTGGCGTCTTTCGTTGGTTTATTTCATCAATCAACGGCGTTTTGAACAAAATTTTTATTGTTTAATCACGTACAGGAGAAATCTCACCAGGCACTACCTTGGAGGTAAACAATGGCTGCTAATGGGAATGAGAGACGGAAGAAGTCGGCTTTTAGCTAACACTTACACTTCTACTTCTACTAACGTTTCCTACTGGAACATGCCAATGGCTGCTAATGGGGAATGAGAGACAGAAGAATTCGGCTTTTAGTTAACGCGCACGCTGCGAATTTTTTTATTGTTCAACAACGCACAGGAAAAATCTCCCACCGGCACCACCTTGGAGGTCAAAGCGTAAGACTTGTTACGGACTACGACTACTACTACTACTACGACGACGACGACTACGAGGGACGAACGGGTGCCGCCTTAAGGAGCTTCGCCAATAAAAATATCCGGGTTGGAACGATGTTCGAACCTGGGCCATCTGCGTGGGAGCCCAGAATTCTACCTCAGAGTCACGCCGGTGCCTGAAGCAGCTTTGGAAAAAAGACCCTATACAGGATTCATGCCGGAAAAGAACCACATTACCAAATGTACTGCAGTGTGGTGCAAGAGTAAAATTACAACTAGGCGTCACACAACGCGAATTCTGTAACCAGGCGTCACACCATGCGAATTGCGCAACGAGTGGGTTGTTGAATGCTTCCAAGCCACTACAAAGGGCTCTGCCATATTTATTCATCGTCATCAGCCACACCATCAACAAAATGCACATAACGCCTTACAGGTGTTTAGCGGGTTCCAAGGTTTTCCGCAGAATGACGAAAAATTGCATAGTGGCTGCTTCCCTATTTCACAAAAATTATTATTTATAGCGCAGTGGGCTCCTCGCAAGTGCACTTCTATTGGTTGTCAAGGAAGCCCATAAGGATCTCATGATCCATTTCCTCAGGGTGTCAGTAAAGTAAATTCCTTCTCTCTCTTTTTCGCGTTAACATATGTTATAAAGCATGGTGGGAAAGTTAAATAACGACCGGGCGTCATACATGGCGAATTACGTTACTAGTGGGTCGTTTAAAGCTTCCAACCCATTACAAAGGGATCAGCCATTTTCTTCATCGTCATCAAGCATCGCATCAACAAAGTGCACGTAATGCCTCACAGATGTTACCTCGCTTCTCCGCAGAATAACCAATAATGTCGTAGTGGGTGCTTCCCAACTTCACAAAGATTAAGATTTGTGCCGTAGTGGGTACGTTGGTAGTGTGCTTGTATTAGTAGCCACGAGAGAGTTTATAACGGGCTCTAGAAATGCCGCTCTTCCAGCTTTTGCTGTGACTGTGCTGCGCTTTCCGCGCAGGCCTGGTATTTTATTGCTTGGCTATAAAATTAGATAGCGAGCACTGAAACGACAATTGACGTTGCACGGACATTACCCCTTAATTGGGTCTTTTTCCAGAGCAGTTTCAAGACCTGGCGTGGCTCTGTGGTAGAATATGTGACTCCCAGGCAGAATGCTCGGGTACGATTCCCGTTGGGATCTTGATTTTTATTCTTTGCAATAATCGGGTCAACGCTACCGACGCCGACTTTTCTTAACGATCTGTCATTTCAGTTACCAATGTCTGTTCTCGCCGTTGCTGGATAGATATAAAGTGGCAGTCAGCTGTGCCACACGTGTCTGGAGGAAAGGGTTTGAGGGCGTACGCGACAGGATTTTCACGTTATTCATGTCATCACCAAACAGTCATAATTATCAAACCGTCTCATCTTCCCATGCCAATTTTCGTCTACACCAAGTTAATGAGATAGATAGATAGATAGATAGATAGATAGATAGATAGATAGATAGATAGATAGATAGATAGATAGATAGATAGATAGATAGATAGATAGATAGATAGATAGATAGATAGATAGATAGATAGATAGATAGATAGATAGATAGATAGATAGATAGATAGATAGATAGATAGATAGATAGATAGATAGATAGATAGATAAAAACGCTCAAAGTATCTCGGGTTCCCTAAGAAATGCCTCACATTTCATACAGTTGCGAAGTGCCCGCTACACCACAATACTTCCTTTCGCGAATTGGCGAAACATTCACTACGCATCCGTATGCAAACACACGCACCTTCCCAGCAGCATACTCTGTTGATGCTGTTGCTGCTGATGATTAAAGCTAATTATACCTGATTCCTTTGTAATGGTTAGGCCTTTAAACCAGCCACTGGTTGACAATGTGGAAACAGGCAGACACTTCGGTGCTGGTAATCCACAAATTCTTTTGGTAATCCACAAAACATCTTTTGAGACGCGAACAGGAATAGACGCAGCCATCTCAAGCTTGGCGTGTCGTCGCCGTCTTCTGCTGTTCAGCTTCATGCGGGACGTACTAGCGCGCAGCAACAATTCGCATGTTTTGATGGCTGGTGTGATCCAACGCTTCTGTCAGGTAATATTACAAGCGTTAAGAAGAGTTTTCTCATCAAATGACATTCGTATAGAGTTTTAGAGCTAAGCTCTTAGGCGCCCGTTCTTGCGTTGAGTGGCGTCGTCATCGTTGTAACCGGCAGAGCGAATCAGGGCGAAAGACAGCGAACGCCGAGCGCAACGGAGGATGAAAGATGGCGATAACGAAGGGAACGCGAGGAGAAGGCAACGACAGTGGCGAGACGGCAGGTTCCGTGGTCCCACAGTAGTTGGCATCATCACTAGGGTGCTGTTGTGCCAGAGCACCTGTCAACGAGGAGGGGTCAACGCCTGCATTTCGGTTGAACTCCGACTCCAGTTCCGCAACACCTGCACTTCAACCGAACGAGGAGGGGTCAATACCTGCACTTCGGTGGAACTCCGACTGCAGTTCGGCAACACCTGCACTTCTACCGAACGAGGAGGGTTCAACACCTGCACTTCGGTGGAACTCCGACTGCATCTCGAACAGCACCTGCCTTGAGAGGACACGTCACAATGGACTGATAAATGATTTAAGGCCATGGCGGTCCGTTGTTAGAGAAGTCGCCTCAGCCGACTTGGTCGTGCTGGCAGGCTGTGTACTGCTATAACCTGCTATACCTGCTATAAACGTTATTACTCTTTCGTAAACGTTTGCATCTCCAGTCTGATCCTAAGCTAAAGTCCGATCTTCGGCTACACCGGCTCCCCAGCGTCCCGGCTTTCAACAACACGCAACCTCCATTCATATCAGTGGTGCAGCGGTGGGATACCACGACCCCGTGTTCTATGCTGTGCACCAGAGGGAGCACCCTATTTCCTAACAGTGTGCCGCGAGGGCGTCCACGGATACCATATATGGAAATAAAGCGCTGCATGAACGGAGGCCTGTCTTCGGCGGTTGTTCTAGAACGGGTCCAAGCGATGCCTTCCGCAGTCTTCCGGTTAGCGAGGCGGTCGCGCTACGCTCCGTGTACTGCGGTTGATGTGAAATAGGCTGCACCAAACTGTCCGCGCCAATCACGCTACTCACGGCGTTCTCTTCCTAATGTAAACCGTGTACTTATATACAAAATAGTCTCAGCCAGTTCTTTCTGAACAATGAGCGACGCAACTGGGCGAAGTCCGTCGTGTGCGGGTGCTAACACCTAAACAGCTGCGCTCGGAATTAGCATTAGAGAGTATCGTAATCGTCGGTGAATTTTTTTACGAACCAATTTCCAGCAATGGAGTGGTTCTGTGGTTTACTAACACGAGCGCTCACTACCAACTGGTTTTATTCAGAAAAAACATAAGTATATAAAGCATAGTACACCAGAAGCACGCCTGCGCACACATCAAGTGAGAAGAAAAAATTTATTTTTAAAAAAAGGTTATCCTAAATTCCGCTGAATCAACCGAAACTCACTCCCCCGCAAGGATATCGACGTTTGGTGAACACAATTGGTGCCTTTCTTTTGGATGTGAAATGCCTCCAGTAGCTCACGTGCCACGGTGTCTCTGCTGCGGCCCAGCACCTTCAGTTCAGTAAACGGAGGCTCACAGTCGCACTCCGCGCAGTGCGCCGGAAGGTGCGCGCGCCGATCATTTGTGAGCGACAGCTCATGCTCACGTGGCCCGTCGTTGACACACCGGCTCGTTTGTCCGATATAGGACTTCCCGCAGCTCAGTGACAACTCATACACGACCGCCTTCGCACATTGCCTGTAAGTCCGGGTGTGCTTTTTTCCACAAGGCGCCTTCTTTTTTTCCTCTCCTGCTATGCGCGCACAAAGCTTTGACAGCTTGTTCGGCGCTGATATGGCGATAGGCACATAGTGCCTAGCCGCCACTCTCTTGAGGTTGTGCGTCACGTTGTGTATGTACGGCAGTACCTCGGGCCTGATGGCGCTTTTCTGTCTAGCCTTGCTCCTCCCATTTCCTTTAATTTTCTGGAGCAGCGATTCCACAGTGGCCACCAGAACGGTTTCCGGATATCCCGACGACCGCAGCCGTTCCACTTGCTGGACGAAACTGGTTGAGGCAGCGTGTTCGCAGGACTTCTGGAGCGCGGATTCTAAAACAAGTGAGGCAATTGCTCGCTTAACGGTCTTAGAATGGGCCGAATTGAACGGCAGCAGAGGTTTGCGGGAGCGTGGGTTATAGGTCTAGCAAACATGGGAAGGCGACAGATTAATCTTTATGTCTAAAAATTGCAGGTGGCCTTTTGAGGCAAGTTCATGAGTGAATGTCAGTGAAAGTCGTCTTGTCTTCTTTTGTCCCGTCCATTTGCGCTCAATCTATTACAGAATGAACCAACACGCCCAACAGAGCATTTTATTAAGGTATACTAACACTTTCTTGACGCGCCGAAGACCTGTGTTCCATTCCCGTTCAAACCGAAGTTTTTTGTTGTTGATTTATTTGCATCTATATCGAATTTTCGCTCACGGACAACGCCGAGTTTTTTCTCGCAACCATCGACGCCGACGCCGAAGGCAACACTAACACAGACGCCGGTATTTCAGCGAAACGATCTCTTTAACGATATCACCTTAAAATACTCAGGGCAGCAGTCACAGCTGCATGCGAGGGATAATTCCGGTGGAATTCTTTCACGCTGTAGCTTGATGGAATAGCGGAGGATATTTGCATCACGATAACTCTTGTTCTTGTTCACCTTCAACTTTGGCTCACACCCACTGTGGGGGATTGGCCAAGAATTACGCGGTTTTATACAATGTCATATTACTTTAGAAGGGAGGTTAAGGAATAGAAATATTACAAATTTGATAGGAAATTATGACGCTTGATCAAATAAGAAAAAAAGAAAATATTAATAATAAAATAAAATAAATCAATGGCCTAATTTTTAAAATATACGCATGCATCGACACAGAAGAATAATAATATAGATTATCTAGTTAACCGATTGGTTTCATTCAGGTAATCTCTCACGGCCACGCAAACCTTCGCATTGGAGAACCCAGAAAGAGAGGCTTCAAAAGACAAAATCACAGGCACAGATGAATTCATTCCAGTAGCACGTAAAGGTGTTTCCGAAAGGGTTTTTTGTGCTGTAGTATATCGCCTGCCGGTCAGAAAGAAATGATCAATAGTTTCCAGCTCACCACAGAATGCGCACAGTGGAGAAGGTACCTGAGCAGACCTGTGTTGATAGAAATTTAGCTTTTGGTACACAACATCACAGCCTCGTAATTGACACTTCCAGTTTACGGGTTTGACAAAACGACCTCCTCCACGGTTATAATAAGTGCCGATATTCTGTGGAACTTATCAGCTCTGTGTCAGAAAAGAGTTCCATAATGCTACGCCTGCGAAATCGCGCAGCCGTCACATAAGCGTGTGTTGGAAAATAAGGTAAAATCGGTCCACTGATCGACGACTCCGCGAAAGAATCGACAATTTCATTTAGGAGCAACTCTTTATGTCCAGAAACGCAAACTAATCAAACTTTTCTCAAATGCGCGGGTACCAGCGCACGAAACGCCTTTATTGCGTAGGAGTCAGCCCCAGCAGAAAGTGCAGCACACAGAGATAGAGAATCTGTGATTATAACGGCACATGTAATTGCCGAGTCTAACTTGCGCAATGCCAGCACTACTGCCACAAATTCAGCCACAAAAACGGGTATGAAATCGGGTAGTCGATGGAAATAAGACAAATCTAAATTCGGGCTAAATATACCAACACCTGACTTTTCGTCATACTGTGATGCATCTGTAGCAAAAAGAACATTAGTTCTAATGCTCTGCAGGTGTTCTTGTAATAAACCGTCTAAAGTATGATGGGGGAGTAATTATGCATTATTGGGAAAAATATCCTCAAACTGAATATGCACAGGTACGAATTATCACTAGTTGGGGTTATATTGCAAATACGTACGTTCAGAGGGTCCAGTAAACGTTGTACAAATAACTCACCCGAAGGAACTGGCAGTTGATATGGCGACTTCTTCTCTTGCTAAAAGCGTTTACACTACTTCCCAATAGCGTCGAACGTGGCGCTCCCGGCCCGCTGTAAACTATCGTAGGGCGCCTGCATGTTCAGTTGCGCTGTTCCCGCTAAGCGATAAATCATCCCATTTTACGAAGTAGCAAAACACCCACTACGTCTTCCCTAAGGCAATGTGCGCACCTGCCTAGCTTCACACTTTGTTGTTGCTGCGGTACATTATGAGGTAGGTAGGTAATAAACTTTATTTAGAGTCCAACGAGGATCATGAAGAGTTGTCGCTCAGCCATTTCTAATGAGCGAGAAGCTTTAAACCACTTGATACTGTCTTCTGCCACTTCATAGAGTATCTGTTAACACCTTTTCTCGCCATACGTGACAGCTGTATAGGGTATTTTTGCAGAAAAGATTCAAGCACTGGCGAGGCTCTGTAAGTTTTAGAGGCGAAGCACCTCAGGGTCACGGGGTGTTGGCGTGCATCATGCATCGTCGTCTGCTGTCGGAATGATCGATTTGCTTGAGCGCGAGAGGGAGCCACCGCCTCAGCGCTCGCCGTGTGGCGAGAGAGCGAACGGCGCGCGTTGATTATGGAAACGCTCATTCTACGATGAACGCTGAGCTACCAGCTCACAAGGAACGAGAACGCACCCTCGCTCGCGAGAGACAATGCGATGCAGGCAGCGGCTGCTAGCGAGTTTCTTGATTGTAAAATTGGCCGCGTATCTGCGTGCTTCGCTTTAAATGTCGTCGAAAGACGATAGAGGAGGCGCTGCGTGAGATATAGACGCCATCTGGCAATACGTCGGGAAACCGCTGGCAGCACCATATCGTCGGAAGAGGGCTTTTTTGTGCACAGCGTCGCATTTTCAGCGCGCCTGCACTTTTAGCACACCCTAAGAAACACTACGGCCGTTAGAATTACGTATTTATGTGTTTTATAGTAAAGGAACACTCCGCCTAATACTAACGTATTGATGTTATGCCTCATATATGCGTAACATTTGCTTTTTTATCGACAATGTTCATAAGTATGAACGGCGCCACCAGTTCAATATGGCTGGGCGTTCAGAAGGTGGTTAAACTTTGGCCAAGTGGCTGAATCGGGTGACAAACAGACAAACAGAAAGACAGACAAACAGACCAAAATTTCTGCGTTTAAGTTCCCCAAGAAAGATTATCGTATTTAAAAAACCGACTGCTCGCGCTACACAACCGTTCACCGGTCACCCCGTATATATAGGCACTGCATCTTCACCTGCAATGTAGTGCCGGTGGGAGATTTCTCTTGTGCGTAGTTGAAGAATAAAGATTCGCAGCGTGCGCGTTAACTAAAAGTGGATTGCGGGTCTCTGTGCTTAATCTGTCTTCTGTCTCTCATTGTCCATGAGCACTGATTTTGCTGTGGGAAACACCAGCGCACACTGCATGCTTCGCCCCCTCCAGAGGTTTCAAGTTAGGGGAGCTGAAACACCCTTCCCTACATGCTTCGCCCCTCCCCAACATATTTTTTTCTCTAGATAGCTGCGGTAGCTCGTTTTTAGTGGTTTATAAAAACCGCTAAAACCCTTTTAGCTGTACAGAACAAGACAGGTCGCCCCCTTGACATCCATTGAAGTAGCTGCGGATGTGTGCCGCAATTTGACAAGATTGACGTCATGGCGAGGGCCAGAGATAACATTGCAAGGGAAATTATGGAGTCGTTTTTTTATAAAGCATAGAGGAGATAAATGTGTGAGCACGCCACCATCATCAATATTTGACAGTGAAGTAGAGCACCAAGTCGGGCTAGTTGGTTTAAATTCATTA
The DNA here is from genome assembly GCF_013339695.2 of Rhipicephalus sanguineus. Classification (NCBI taxonomy): domain Eukaryota; kingdom Metazoa; phylum Arthropoda; class Arachnida; order Ixodida; family Ixodidae; genus Rhipicephalus; species Rhipicephalus sanguineus. The sequence goes on along the minus strand of NC_051182.1, from coordinate 33,587,633 downwards.
TGACGAGTAAAACATCACTAAAAACACAAGGACAAAGACGAGGAAAACAGGACTTGCGCAGGACTCGCGCAGTCCTGCGCCAGTCCTGTGTTCCTCGTCTTTGTCTTTGTGTTTTAGCGCAGTTTTAGTCGTTATTATGAATTTGACAGGGAGGTTTTGGATGGGTACATTTTATGTTTGGTGACGGTCACGGTCGTAAATATTTTGTGCCTTTAAACAAGGGTGTTTCGCGTCAACGTTACTAAGATTTCAGACATGTGGTTACCGCCTATTTTCACGAATGATGTGACACACGCCAAGCTTGGATGCACGCGCTTGGAAACAAGATATCTATGTATCTCTCGATGTTAATATTCTTTTACTCTAGGTGACAAAGTTCTATCTCGCCTGTTTATTAGGTTCTTGGCGCCTTTGAAAAAATAAAACAGTTGGTTGTCGTCGCTCTTTCCTGTCATATGTACCGCTTTTGTTTCCACACCCTAGAGTGGTTCAGTTGCGCAGTGCATTTAAAGTATTTATATCAACCAACTAGCTTACAAAAAAGTACTTATTGAGCGTCATGGTAACAATTTCGGTGCATCGCAAAGTACAGTATCAGTGCTTCATCGGTTTGAATACTTACATGTCATCACTCGTTCTACCAACAAAATGTATTTCACCTTGGTGCCGGCAATGATCACACAAAATTATGAGCTCTCATTTTATGCGATTTCACATATGAACCATTATGACCTTTTGTCGAGCACCATGCTCCCATGGTGTCGCTCTTTTCTCTCCCGTTTCTTCATTTCTCCATAAACAGAGTTTCGCAGTTAAGCAAACGTAATTTCAATATACAGTGTACAAAAGGCAAGGCGTTACACGTAGAGCATTGTACACCCTGTGAAACATATACAGATTACTATCGCGAGGTGCAGTCGTTGATAATGCACCACCCTATCATGGCGTATCCAGTAGATAGCAATTTTACCAACTGATCTGTTTACGCGTTCTTTCTAACACTAACTTCGAAAATTGCCGTGAAATGACTCTGACGGAATGTTCTTTTTTTCTTGTGAATTTTGAAATCGAATGGCGCTCTCTGTTTCCCGAGGTCAATTTTTAGCCCCTATTTGAATCTTCAAATCATTTTCACGTAGAAGCGCCTTCATAAATATCAATAACAAAATTTCGCAAGAACAAGCGATGGCTTACGGAGGAGTTAGACAACACCTCCTAGACAGGTTTTCAGGCCTGCGCGCAAGAATTTGACGTCACAAGCCGCCGGCCATCCAACACGTCCGACGAGTTCGTTGGCCTTGCGTTCCAATCCCCGTCTCCCCAGAGACCCTGCCTGAAGCACGTGCGTCCGCGTCGCTGAGGGCACGTTTCCTGTATTGCTGCATTCGCTGGCTTGATTTTGATAATATCGAGCTGAAGATGACAGTGTGAAAATGCCGAACAAGTGTTGTGTCCCGGAATGTTCCGGGAACTACGCCGGGAAGAAAAAGGTCCAGGTCTTCTCCTTTCCGAAGGACAAAAACATGCGGCAGAAATGGATCCGTGCTATCCCAAGGAAGGACTTCGTGCCGACTGCATATATGAAGGTATGATGTTTTTTACGGCTCGATCTCTCTACTTAATCACTGTTCGCGCGATTTTTGATTTTATAACCTAGAGGCAACAATTAAAACCTTATCGCTCCGAGTATTTATTACTAACGTACGTGTCGCGTTTTATGAACTGCAAGCAGGCTTTTTTTTTCTTTATTACGGTCACCGTTGGACTAAGGACACACTTCCGTTTGTGCAGGTATGTGCAGACCATTTTCTACCGTCCTGCTTGGAGCGAACGACGTCTTACACTGACCCAAGAACAGGAAATGTGCTCGAAGTGCGATTGCCAGTGCCGCGCCTGAGCCCTGACTCTGTGCCGACTGTATTTCCTGGGTGTCCGTCATATTTCTCTAAGCCGGGCGAAAACACAAGAGAAGCTCCGGAAGTTAAGAGGACTAGAAAGGAAACCGAACAGCTCGCTAATGCTGTCAAGGAACCCACATCATTTTACGAAGCAGAATAGAAAAGGCGCCGCTTCACGACACTTGCGGAACTAAATGTGTGCCTTGAAGCAGCTTCAGTTCCCGAGATGTGGACAGTGATCCGTCTAATGAAGTGTACAATGTTTTTGAACATCGTAGGCGACTGTGAACCACAGCTGGAAGCCTCCGTGACGGTTTGCGAAGACCTCAAAATCAGCACTTGTTTCCAAGGGGCTCGAGTCAAAAGACTCGGAGAAAGTGTTCTTCCGGACACTGTGAACGACATAGGTGTTTTCATAAAGATTTTAGAAGACATTGCCATGCTGCGTAAGCAGGAAGAAAGCCGCTGTCTCTTGTTGGACAGAATCATTTCTCTTCTTGATAAAGTTGAGGCCACAGTAAGTGAAGCAAGAAAAGAAGGTGTCAAGTTCCTAAAGGAACAGGCAGCCTTGCTGCTTAAAGATAAACCTCGATACAGCCCGCATTCAATGGTAGTCGCGTGTATATTGTATTCTGTGTCAACGCATGCATACAAATTTTTAAGGAGAACACATTCCATCATTCTGCCTCACCCAAGCACAGTAAGAAATGCGTCCTCGTCTCTTCAACTGTCCCCGCTTTCTGAGTCAGCCGATGATAAATTTCTGCAGTATGTATCGCAAGGACTTCGAGGTTTGCAGCCTCATGACCGCAGCATAACACTTATGTTGGACGAGATATATATCAGGCCTTCTTACGATTACAAGGGTGGCAACATATGCGGTGCAGCAACAAATTCCAGTGAACCAGCGACGTCTGCACACGTATTCATGGTGCAGAGCCTGCTGAGTTCTTTTCGAGAGGTTGCCCATATTCTGCCTGTGAAAACCATGACTGGCGAACAACTTCACGCAGTACTGAAAAAGGTCATTCTAAAGTTAGAGCAAATGGGGTTTAATGTATTGGCGGTTGTTTGTGATAACAACTCCGTGAACAGGAAAGCAATTATGATGTTTTCAGAGCCGCAAAAGCTTCGGATTGTATACAGCCACCCCACAGATCCATCACGACCGCTTTTCTATGTGGTGGATGCTGTACATCTTCTTAAATGCATTCGCAATAATTGGAATAATCAAAGAAATCCTGGTGTTTGTTTTTTTTTATACACAATTTGACCTAAAGTCTAATAGTGTTAATCCTGAGCACATCATGACAGCTTCATTCAAGGACTTGCGCGAGCTTCACAAGCAGGAGGCCTCACAAATCTTAAAGTTTGGGTATGGCCTCACCTCCAAATCTCTTAATCCAAGTAATTTGGAGCGCCAGAACGTTAAGTTAGCGCTGCAAGTTTTTAGCGCGCATGTGTCTGACGCTCTTTCCACTCACTGCAACTCGGAATCCCTCTACCATGCTCAGGGAACGGCAGACTTCATCAGAATAATTGTTCTGTGGTGGAGTATAGTTAACGTGAAGGCGCCAAACAAAGGCTTTCATCACCGAAATCTCTTTGAAGAGCCGATCTCTTGTTTGGAGAATGATCCTAAACATGAATTTTTAAGTTCGTTTGTTACGTGGCTCGACGTATGGGAATTCTATCGACATGACAATGGTGTACTAACTAAGGAAACGCTTACTGCCTTGAGGCTGTCAGCATATTCACTGTCAGAGTTTGCAAAGTACTGCATTGGAGAGCTTGGGCACAAGTATGTTCTTCTGGGGAAAATCCAAACTGACTCTCTGGAAGCCCGCTTCGGCCACTACAGGCAGATGGCGGGTGGTCACTATCACATATCTGTCCGCCAGCTTTACGAAACTGAGGGTAGGATCCGCCTTCAGACTACGCTCCCAGTGATGAGTGCAGATGCTCTTAAAGACATTGAAGACACAATTACTGCAGGTGACGCAAGCACGTCGTATAACATAAGTGTAACAAACGCAGACCTCGACGGACTAACTGCGCAGGTGCCTGTCATTGCATACGTTGGCGGTTATTGTGCGCATGCTGTGCTTAAAATACTAAAGTGCGACGCTTGCAAAGACACCTTAACTGTGCCAAGATGCGATGCTGAGATGGAGCCAGACACGCATTCACTAGTCTCTCAATTAGACCGCGGTGGTTTAAAGTTTCCTTCTGCGTTCGTGACAAATACTGTTATGTATGCGCAAGTTGTAGTGAACAAGCTTGTAGCAGAGAACAGTTGCACTAAGTTCTTCCAGGAGTGCAACCAGAAGCAAGTCGTCAGAAATTTAACTATTCAAGCGCTGCCAAACCTTGATGAGGTAAAGACATGTGTAAATGGCCACGCGCGCGACTTACTTGTACGTTTGATTACGAACTGTGCTACAAATAGTCTGCTGAATAACTTGTGCGAGCAACGCAATGATGTCTATCGCACAGCAAAGGAAGAAAATGCCAAAAAGAGGAAGGCCAGAGTTCTTGCCGAGAAATAGTTTTTTTTTTCTGATGTAACTGCTATTCATGTGCTCGTTTGCTGTACTATGTTCCATGTTTTAACAGCCAGCGGTCACTTCTTATTGGTGCTAACAGGCTTTTGTATAATGTGCGCAGTTTTGAACCCTTCCTTTTGTATCATTAGCTTTTTTATTTGTTGTATTGTCTTTGTACCTCTCTTTATAGCCATATGTAATGTGTGTGTCTGTGTGTAATTTCTACGGCATTGTTCCGCAGCGGTAATGTGGAATGCGCTGCTCATTCGATGTTTCCGTAAGTAATAAAAATCTTTTTTCGCCACACAATTTGCCTGTGTTGTGAGAAACTGAAAACTCGGCGCGAGCCGCACGGCCAACCCGCCGAACCAGCCGAGGGAGAGGGAGCCGGCGGGTAGTGACGTATCCTACGTCACCTCACGCGACGCGCAGGCCTGAAAACCTGTCTAGGAGGTGTTGAGTTAGGGCACGGTATGAACGAATGAAACAACTTTAACGTCCAGCGAACTTGACGAAAAAAAGTCACGTTAAAAGTTTCTAGATGCACAGCGAACTGGAAGTCACGCCTGATTTGTTCGCTTTTTGGGACATCTCTTTCGTCTCTTCCACTTTTCTTTTGCGCTGCTTCTCATGCCGCTTTGTTCAGTTTAGCTTACTCGCCTTTTTGTACTGGCTAACCTGTGAACTTCATTTGTCTTCAATAGAACAATAACGGAATCCCTTCACGCCAATTTCGCGTGCATGGCCTTGCTTTTCAAGGCAGATGCCTTATAGTATGATTAGTTAAAATGCTGTGCGTCAGAGCCTGTTGATTCACAAAAACGTCAAAAAAGATGTCATTCCGTCGCCACGTTCGTTCCGTCATCTCTGTTTCCGCCTGTCAAACCCGATGCGAAAATGAGCGAACATGCCAGTAAGGCACAGCCGCCACTGCTTACTATAACTTCCGTGCTTAACAATCACAGTAGGGCGGAGGCGTAAACTACAGCGAAAGGGTAAGAATGATGTTGTTCATGAGCCCCCAATCTAGTCACGCTTCCGTTTTTACTTACAAACAGAATGTGTATGGCTCACACGACTTCCTCATTGTTCTCTCTCTTATTGTTTCCTTTGTCCTGTGAGATTTCATTTAAATTTTTGCCAACGTATCTTTTCTTCGGAGCGACAATAGAGATTGATTTTGCGCCAACGTGAGGGTGAATATAAGGCGACGCTTACTTGATCAATATCGAATGTCTTGCCATAACAGCGGTGATTTCAGAGTTTAAAAATTCACAATCAAAACACCCTGGCTGAAAGCATAGAAGACATTTTCATTGAGGCCCGTCACCATGTAGGTTTCAGTCCTCGCTATGCGGTGCAGGCCCTCCGGCTGAAAAGATCGATATTTCCGAAGGTTGACGGCAAATTCCGCTGTTTTATTTTCGAGCTTCTGGATCTTCTGAATTAGTGCGTTTGCAGCCATATTATCGGCAAAGGGTGAAGCGATACGGCGGCTGCAAATTAGGTCAAAGCCACAATTCACCTAAGCCCTAGAATTTGGCACAGCAAAGCGTCATTTATGGTGTTCGCAATTATCTTCAAGTGCGTTTCTCAGGAACAACTGGGTTCTGCCTGACAACAAAAAAAAAACGAACATTGCAACCTGCGACTTCATGGCCGCGTTTTTACCGCTGGCCGAATTCACAAAGCCAAAATGGTGCGCCTTCTTTGTGTTATGCTGTTGGGTCCACCACGTTCATGGACAGCCAAGACTTCACGTTCGTGGTGCCCAGAAGTATTTTGCTACCGAAAACGTGAATGTCCATTTTCTGTGCGCAAGAAGCTTTTATGTCCGACAGCTCATCTCTTCAGATAGCGGCAGACATCTTCGCGTTCTCTCCTGGTGCGGTGACTGGAACCGGTACATCGAGGTGCTAGCAGAAGCTTGCTTCCATCACGAGCACATCCTCGCAGTCGTCTCAACCACCGCTTCGGATATCATCCTGCCCATGTCTCAGAATCTACGCAAGGGCACGTGCTCGCGCGTGAAGTGGCTACACGTCAGCGAAACTAAAGGTACAACTTCAACAGAGAAGATTTCGCCCAGAGAAGTCGCTCGTTTGCGGGATGCCATCGACGCGTTAACGCAGCAAGCGCCGCCAAGCGACATCGCAGATCTTTCCCAAGAGCAGACCCCTAACGGGGCAGTGATGTGGTCTCTACTTGCTGGTCAGACAGTTTCCATAGGTTGCATCGTATTGAACAAGACACATATTGGCGAGGCTTGTTTGACATATGACGAGAACACTTTAGCTCAGGCTCTGGACTTGATTAACGGCTCCTACGACATCATAGGCATCAAAAGAGGAACGTTCACACAAGTGCTGCGCAGAAAGCAGGTCGACATAGTGGTCAACTCCGTAGGCATAACTTGTGATCGTCACCGGCAGTTCGCCTTCACGGCAAACAAATTCGGACAGGCAGTCTTCTACGTAAAGAAGACGTGGAAGCATAACACCGACCTATTTTCCCTCGGCGGGCTTCCCTGGATGTTTCTCTTAGCCTTGTCGATGTTACTCTCAGCGGGATGTATCATCTTCCTCAATATACGTCGAGGAAGGCGGCCCACGAACGGATTGGCCGACGTGGTGCTCGCCCTGACGGCCACGACCTTAGCGTTCTCCTCTCCGCTGCCGAGCAGCCACGCGCGCAACCCCCTAATCCGCCTCGTCATGGCTACCTGGATGGTGGCGTGCCTATCCTTGGTCAGTTACACCAGGAGCCTGCTTACAGCTAGTCTCATGGCTGGGCCTAGATGGGAGGCCGACGACAGTCTGGACGAGATATTGCCGAAGTTGCAGAAGGGTCGTCTGCTCCCTTGCGCCGAGACAAACTCTTTCTTCGATTTTGCGCTCACTAAGGCCGCCGGAAATGGTAGCGGTGTTGTAGATGCTATGGCCTTGGCCACCAGGCGTTGGGCCCGCAGTAAGCGCGATTTTACCGGAACCTTTCAGTCGTGCGTAGAGCGTACTAGAAAAGGCACCCACGTGTTCTTTACCGATAGCATCGACCCATGCAGATTTTTGCGGTTCGACAAAGTTATCGTGAAAGGGAAGAAGCCGGTTTATAGTTTGATCGGAGGTTTCCCCGTCAGGAGAGATTTTCTGTTTCGATCGGAGCTGATTTCTCTTGTTCACAGAATTTTCGAGACCGGCTGGGAAATACGACTTGGAAGACTAGCAGAAAGGAATTGTTCGGGGCTCGTCGAAAACGAAGAAGTGCCACTTCGAGGTACAACGTTCATGTTTATTTATTGCGTGTCTTGCATATTCAGCTTCACTATCTTTTTCCTAGAATTCGTTTTCAGTCACCTTTTTAATAGTCCCAGAAGTAGATGGCCGATTAATTTCATGTCTTTAAACATTACGCCGGGTCATTCCGCTTGGGTACGCGTGTCTCACAGCAGGCATCCCAATATACGCAGACATACATTGCATAGCACCGAAAAATCCTGAAATAACGAAAAATCACTACCACCCGTGAAAGCATTCCGCATTACGATGAGGGCATCGCAGCAGTAGATAACATTGAAATAGCTTTTTTGTGAAAGTAGTAGAAAACGTGCATGCGTAATTTCTTGTATGTCCTTTTTTCGCTTCTTTTTCGAATGTACCAGCCTCCCTATGTAATACTCTCGTAAGACGGTCCTCAAAGGTATTTTTATTAAATAAATAAATAAAAGAAATAAAACTGGCAACCGCTGTAGCGGTCCCTCTTGCGGACGACACTCCCAGACGATCGGCTCGCCCCATGGCCTCCGCGACCTTCTGCCGGCGTGCAGTCGGATAATTAGGGCCACATTGCACATCCAGATGCTAAGTGTTATTTCACCTGTTAGCACTCATACAACTATCAGCTAGCTGAATCATGAGAAATGTCATGTGCAGTGTACAGCATCGTTGAATGAAGGCATGCTATTTAATACTAAGCTCTGATTTATAATCTTGTGTATGAGAATTTGTGTTTTCAAACTCAAGTCGCGATACCGGCGGCGCTCCCTTACGCCTGCAATGTATTGCGATAACATTTACAAGCTGTCAAACATGGTAAACCTGATGTTTGATATTTACAGTAATGATGACCTTTTCCATTAAAAAAACTCGAATTGATTATTGAAAATGGTATCAGCCCCTAAGTCACTCAATGTAGCAATGATGTTAGTAAACACAGTGCCACGTTATGTCCTGTGTAGTGAATCGCTTCGCTATTATCGCTACAACAATGCAAGTTTATGTAACCGTCAGCCATATTCTGTGTGTAGGATCCTGGCATTATTCCATGGACACATTTCTTGTTAAGAAGACAGTTATTTTTCAATTAGTCTATCACCTACGCTGAATAGACTACACATAACTTCAAGTTTACAGAGAGCAATCCTCAAACTCGTCTCTTATCCAGTCTCGGGAGTTCTACTTTCCTGTGGACTGCTTTTATTTCACTGACAGTTTTTATTCCTATTACTACTCGGAACGTTAGTAGTTAGTGGGTGGCAAGCTGCAATACTTGGTTTCTCATGTTTCTTCTTCATAATCACTGTCCTCGATTCATTAACCTTTGAAACAACAAGAATTTTGTGTTTTTCCTTAGTTTGCCAAGTCATACAGGACATCTCACTTTGTACGATACATGTGAACTTATTTTCCTTAAATAATCTTTTACTCCAATATTTGTGTCACATGCACTGTTGGACTGTAGCGTGTTTTCAAATATTGCGTTTCACTGTATGGCATATTTTGTTCTCTTTCCATTTTCTTTTAGTATTTGATATTAAGTTTGCTAAGCGAGGAGTAGCAGGTGCCTGCATAAAGGCACCAACCTGCAAATATCTTCACTGATCCAATCTGCTCGGTAGTGTCCGTGCGAGTGTTTAGTGTAGCAGATGACAGACTTGCCGAATTGCGAAATAATAAAACTGCACTGACAGACGTGCAGTGGGAGGTGCGAGTGACCCTTCAGCGAAAAAAAAGGAGACCGAAATATCACTACTCCACGATAGTTCAGCGAACCTTTCCTCGGTATAATTATTTTACTGCTTGATTGCTACTACTTGATTACTAATACTACTTGATTTAACTACTGTGTGAAGTCTATGTGAAGCGATCCTGTACTGTCGTGGTCAAATAAATGCTTTGCAACTAACGGCGTTGTGTGCAGTTGTGTTTCGCTTGATGCAACGTGCAGTTTCACACAACGATTACTCTTATGCACTGAGGAGGCTGCAGGCTCCTTATTCCTTGTGTCACATTGTTCCATGTAGAATGTGGAATGTTAAAGGCTTCTAATACCCTGTTGCACACAATGGCAAGCGCCCTACTAGGGAGCCGCACATGCTCATCTTGAGGCACATAGCCGATGATACATACTGAATATCCCAACTATAACAATAAAGTACATCAAATAGGCCAGTGAATACAATGGCTGATTCTATTTGAACGTGCATTTGCTTAAAATATGCTGAAAAATTGTCTTTCGATCTTCGGCGCGGGCTCATACTTTTCTGAATTGCTCCAAACCTGCGATTGGGGCGTTCGGCGGGTGCACAAAATTTCTATCTCCCTTCCTCTTTCGCCTGTCTCTTTAACTTCATGAAGTATTTTAGATTTCTCTGATAGCACTCAACCGAAGTGGGTGCATACCAAAGGTCAATAAAATAATGTAACATCTGGTGTTTCACGCGCCCAAACCACGATATGATTATGAGGCACGCCGTAGTGGAGGCCTCCGGAAATTCTCACCATCTGGTGTTCTTTAACGTTCACTGACATCGCAAAATGCACGGGCCTCGAGCATTTAGCCCCCATCGAAATGCGACCGCCGAAGCTGGGATCGAATCCGCGACCTTCCGGTCAGCAGCCGAGTGCCGTAATCGCTACACCTCTACTGCGGGCAAACACCAATAAAACAAGCATGCCTAATAGAACGCTTTCTTTGGACAGCTCACAGAAGGTACTCAACGTGTGGCGTGAATTTTGGGAATGCTTAATTTATTGGGAATTTCGGGAATGCTCGCAATAAGATGTAGTGGAGACGCCCTGCAGGAGAAGTCGCTCATCGCGACAGCTCCCTGTTTCCTGGATGATTCTCGGTAGAAAATCGCCATATTCATCGGACTTCTCATCGCGAATCGAGGCCACAAGTCACCACGATCACCCTGACACCAAATCACGTGGCAGGATCTATATTTTACCATTTTACGACCGTTTTTAATTTTGCTACGTCGGCAGAAGAGCCACCTGCATAGCGATTGCCGTAGACTCCGCCACAACCGCGGCTACGCAGTTGGGCGTCGCGAAGGTCAACGACCACTGCGGTGCCATACGCGCTTTCTGCACCTGTTTTCTCTTTTTTTGGCCAGATGGAAGTGACCGTGGAGGGAGAAAACGTTTCGAGAGAAGAATTTGAGCACAACACCAGATGACGACCGGTGGTTCAGCTGAAGGCTACAGAGCCAATGCCGCAGCAACGAAGCGAGCAGCCTCCGATAGGGGAAAGCGACAAGAAACAAAGAGAACAACGACTTCGCGAAATCACCAGAGCTAGCAGAATGCCACAACTCCCAAGGGAAGACTACAAGATAATTGTTAGACCGCGAGGGGGACTTCGCGTCAGTGACCACAGAGCCGCCCGCGTTGCCCAGAGAAGCACGAAAGCAAGACACGATCTGCCCCAACGACCAACAAACATCATTGTGGTCAGCATTCCCATCGAAGAACATGCCAACAGATACCAGCCAATTGCCTGTATCAAAATAGGCACACAAGAATTGAAAGCCAGCGCCTATGAAGCAGCCCGAGAAAAAAAACGCCAAGCCTGCCCGGAAAGCGCAGCACAGTTACAGCGAAAGCTCGAAGAGCGGCATTTCTAGAGGCCGTTACAAACTTTCTTGTGGCTACTAATACAACTACACTAGCAACGTACCCAATACGCCACAAATGATCATTCTTGTGAAGTTGGAAGCACCCACCACGACATTACTCGTCATTCTGCGGAAAAGCGAGGTACCATCTTTAAGGCATTATGTGCAGTTTCTTGATGCGACGACTGATGACGATGAAGAATTATGACTGAGCCTTTTTTAATGGGTTGGAAGCTTTAAATGACCCACTAGCTACGTACTTCGCATTGTGTGACGCCCGGTCGTTATGTCATTCTCCCACCACGCTTTTTAACATACGCTAACGTCAGAAAGAGATAGAGAGAGGGAATTAACTTTATTGAGACCCTGAGGAAATGGATCATGTGAGCCTTATGGGCTTCCTTGGCAACTAATTTCAGATTTCAAATTTTTCAGATTTTTTATTGATACGAATACAAGAATGTTACATGTGTTTAGTATACAAAAGGAGGTCCCAAAGTCGAAGACTGTATCGGGACCTCCTGTTGAGGGCACTTGCACTTGCGCGCAACCCACTTGCATCCACGTGCACTTGCGCGCAGCCCACTACGCTATAAATCATATCGCAGAACCGTGGTACCCGCTAAACACCTCTAAGGCCTTATGTGCACTTTGTTGATGCTGTGGCTGATGACGATGAAGAATTATGGCAGAGCCCTTTGTAGTGGGTATGAAGCATTCAACAACTCACTCGTTGCGCAATTCGCATTGTGTGACGCCTGGTTACAGAATTCGCATTGTGTGACACTTGGTTGTTATTTTACTCTTCTACCACACTACATTACATATGGTAATGTGGTTCCTTCCCGACATGAAGACTGTATAGGGTCTTTTTGAAAGGCAGTTTCAAGCACCGGCATGGCTCAGAGGTTGAATACTGGGCTCCCACGCAGAGGGCCCAGGTTCGAACCTCGTTCCATCCTGGAATTTTTTCTTATTTCTTTTTTTTTCTTATTTCGAGCGATAGTGGTTACGGGCACCGGCGGCGGCGGCGGCGGCGGACAACTACGGCGCCAAAAACGGCCGGTGAAATGATCTCATAACAGCTTTCGCTGTAAAACCTACCAGCCGATACCGCTAGAGGATACCGCACGAGATATTACAGCAAACGTCATAACCCCCAGAAACCCAACTGCACTCATTCCCAAGCGAATGGGCAGTACCACCAACGTGATTGTACTCTTCGATGGCTACCGAGTCCCAAGCTACATGAAATACGGTGGTGCCCTAATACGCTGTTCGTTGTACAGAAAACAGCTGGATGTGTGCTACCACTGTGGACGCTTAGGACATACGGCAGATGTTTGCCATAACCCGAACGAGAAAATCTGCCAACGATGCGGGATACCAAATCCTCTTGAAAACAACGATTGTAAGGCCAGGTCTCAGCTGTGTGACCAAGACCACCCCACAGCTGATCGCACCTGCAGGGAAAGGTATAAGACTCCATTCCTAGTGAGGAAAAGTCGTTGGGAAAGAGCCAGAGAAGAACAAGAGAACACGTCCTATGCAGCACAAAAAAGCCACCTAACGCCAACTCCACGAGCGACCAATCGGAGTCATTCCCCCCGAAACCACTCTAGGTCCAGGAACAGATCCAGGTCGAGGTCACGCTCCCAGTCCAGGGCCAAGGAACCCCAAAGCCCCTGCGCCGTTGCATCGCTGAGGGTGAGCTGGGCAGACAAGGTGAAGGGGGCAAGCGCGGAGGCGGAGGCTGCTTCTGACCAGAAAGTCACCAAACTAGAGGAAGAGTAGCACCACTTAAACAAACGATTCTGCAAAACAATCAGATAATTGTCAAGGGAAGAAATACACAAATACAAAAACGGCAAGGTGCGATGCAATGACGCCACAGTTATAACACAGAGTAGTGTAACAAGCATGGAGGAGAACAGTGATTCCCCTCTCCCAAAACGTAGAGCTCTAGAGAACAACGACGAGGGTGCAAGCAAATCCAGGAAAACCAAGACCGCTAACATCTTGCACGAACGCCAGGAGGAATTTCAACAACGCGTCGATGCACGAATAAGTGAAATTGAAGAAGCTATGAAAACCTCAATTTAGGCAATGAACGAAATTGAGGAGACTATGGGAGCGCAAATCAGATTCGGAGACGGCTATTATGCAGCAAATTGACACAGTTACAGAACAACCGCAAGTTCACCAGCAGCAACTACATAACCTATCTACTAGGGTAACGGAACTCGAAAGGGGCACTTGTGCTACAGGCCTACGAGCCAGCGGTGCAGTACCCATCAGAGTAGCACCCAGAGCCCCACTCATAAAGCCGGCTATCATGTCCCCGGCGCCTCCTAAGTATTAAGTGCCGCCATGGACAGAAGCAATAAATATGCAATGTGGCACTGGAATTGTAGAAGTTACAGAAACAAGAAAACCGTTCTACACCAGTATCTCAAAGGTAAGGAAAAAGCAGATATTATCATCTTACAACAAACGCACGGTCTCGCTAAATTGTCACGCTACCGGTCTATCGGCAGTGCCGACGGTGAGACTAAAGCCCTTACAACCTTAGTGCGGAGCGACCACACGGCAGTGCAACACAGCACACGAGTAACTGATATAGATAATATACTAATTGAAATCATACCCCACAACAAAAACAGAGGGCAGTATCTTCGTCCTAAACGTGTACAGTTAACCCAAAATTCATACGACACAGATTCCTACAGTCTTTAAACACACGCCTACAATCGCGGGAGACCGAGTTGTGAAAAACGGAGGTAACTTTAATGCTCCCCATTCCACGTGGGGCTATAAACATGTTCACTCCAAGGACAGGTATCTCTGGCTCAACTCACAGAAGGAAGTTCTAACCCTTATCACTGACCCTACAATGCCCACTAGGCACGGAAACAGTGTATGTGGCGATTCCACGCCCGAACTCACTTTCATAAAGAACACACAACCAGCGTGACGGCCTAATACACAGAAAGACTTCGGGAGCGATCACTCCATTATTGAAATACAGCTGATTAGGGGCCCCACTAAACACAAGGGCAAACAGCTTAAGCTAGTTGGCTGATTTAAATTCAGAAATATAAGAGAGGGCATCACAGAAAACATTACAAACAATGGACAGCCAATCTAAGAAAAAATATTTCAAAGGCAACACTAATAGTTCCACCGGAAGCTCAGCTTGAAGTGATGAACAGCCGGCTCTTATATATGTGGGAAGCGAGACAAGGGCTGCAATAACGGTGGAAAACGCAGAAACATAACAGAACACTAAGGAAAACGATAGCCACACTAAACAAAGAAATCGAACAATATGCACAACATATTGAGCCTAGGCAAAACATGAATTTTACTCAGACACCTCCTAAATCCAGGACGCAAATACAGTGCATAGACGAAATAAGAACAAAATTATGCATGCATATAAAGGCCCAGAACAAGAGTTCCTCAAAGAGGTCGAACTTAAATACATATCCCAGGCGCCGCCATGTGCTCACCCCGAATACTTGGGAGTACCAAATACTGACCTCGATGAAGAATTCAGCCAAGCAGAGATATGAGCAGTTTTACGCAAACTCAATACTAAATCGGCACCGGGCCCTGACGCCATTACAAATAAAACACTTCGGAACCTAGACGATACGCCTATTGGCAAGTTTACAGACTTTATTAATGAATGTTGGAGACAAGGGCACTTACCGCAACAATTGAAAACGGCGCAAGTCGTTCTTATACCCAAGCCTGGCAAGCGCCCACAGCTTGAAAACTTAAAACCTATATCACTAACATGCTGTGTAGGTAAGCTGATGGAACACGCCTTACTCGCTCGACTCACTAACTACCTAGAAAACGACCTACTCCCATATACAATGATAGGATTTCGGAGGAATCTCTGTTCGCAAGACATCATGTTACAATTAAAACAACAGATCATAGATGGCCCTGGAAGACTAGAGCCATCTTCGGGCTTGATTTCAAAAAAGCATTGATGTCACCCACCAACCATACTGAATCATGACAGTACCTTAGGCTTAGATGAAAGAACATACAATTACATCCGGAATTTTCTCACGAATAGGAAAGCAAAAATCTTAGTAGGAGACCTCAACATCCGACAGACAGACAGACATAGAACTTTATTGGGTCCTGAGAAACGCTACTCTTAGAGCAACGCCGCGGGCCGCTCCCACGTGGGGGCGGGGAGGCCTAGCCTCAACATCCGAGGAAATATCTATAGGCAGTTCAGGTGCACCGCAAGAATCGGTCATATTTACCTTGGTCTTAATTGGCCGCGCTCGCAGATTACAAAAGATCGAAGGTTTACACTATACAATCGATTAAGATGGCATTACTCTCTGGGTAAGCAGCGGTAGCGATGGGTCAATTGAACAACGATTACAAGAAGCGATCGACACCGTAGAACAATACTTAAAAGGCACTGGTCTTACGTGCTCAGCTGAAAAATCTGAGCTCCTACTTTATAAACCAACATTAAAAGACCGACCTCCCAAGCACCACAACATACATACATACAAAGACGTAAAATTTACAACATAAGACACTCCATACCCATTTGCTACAAGATAAAGGTATACTGGGGTTAATAATAGAGGCTAAAGGCACCAACGGTGAAATGGTTCGCAATCTCGAAGCGAGGATTTCTCGAACGATGCGCTTAATCAAAAGTATCACCAACAAGCATAGTGGCACGAAAAAAGCAAATGTCATAAGGCTCATCCAAGCATTTGTCTTTAGCCAAATTACGCATGTGGTCGCCAGCAGAACAAAAATTCGCAGCAGAAAAAAACTAAACAGCCTGATAAAAAAAAAATCTACAAACAAGCGCTAGGACTCATGCTAAGAACAAGTACAGAGATGCTCCTAGAGCGAGGTTTACATAACAAGGAACTGATAGAAGCGCAATGTATTGAACAGTACGAGCGCCTCTTTAAACCTAAGACTGGACGACACATTCTAGAGAAACTAGGCATATATAGAAACACACAATATGGTCATATGCGATATTCCTCGAGACATACGGGCTAAGCTCACAGGCCCACCATTACCCAAATACATGCACCCCGTACACCACGCAGGCAGAAGGCAAAGCAGAACAAAAACGTTCGGCAGACCCCACGCGTTGTGAGAATCGGTTTCATGCGAAGGAGTCAGCAAGTCCTTCTATGCTGTACTTTATGGCTTTGAGCCAAGCGTTACGAGGTGGATCGACGGGTTTTGGTAAGTTTGGTAGCTGTGTGAACATCGTGGGCTTATCAGGCACGTCCACAACACTGGTGTTTAAAGGCTAACTTATGGTGCGATCGTAATGTCAGCACTCACGTTTGAGTACATATGCCTGTATTATCGAAACTAAGTGCATTTTATGGTGTAGTCATGTGAATATCGTACGTACCTTTCGTTAATAAATTCTTCCGGGGTCGAGCAATGCTTAATATAGCTTGCTGAATCATAGGAATATAAATGTAATGCTTATTAGACTGCTATAAAACGGGAGCCAACACGGGAACCACGGACGTTATTCTGATATGACGCCTTTATCGTTGGAGTACATATCTAGTGTTTATTGCTTTCTTGTAAAATTAGACAGCCAGCACCACAAACACAATTCACACTGCACCGACATTACATCTGCATAGGCTGCTTTTCCAAAGCATTTTATAAACCTGGCGTAGCTCCTTGGTAGAATACCTGATTACCACGCACAATGCTTGGGTTCGATTCGTGCTGGAATCGTAATTTTAAATGCAAAGCATTTCTTAGCGAACCTCTGGCACTTTGAGCGTGTCTATCTACGTATCTATCTATCTATCTATCTATCTATCTATCTAGCCGCCTACGTCTGGGTGCTCTCATGATCGCCTCTTTAACTTGGTGTAGACCAAAATTTGCATGGTAGGGTAAGAGGATTTGACGAATGTGACTGTCGGGCCATGGCATGAATAACGTTAAAATCTTGTCGCGTACGTCGTCAAACCCTTTCCACTAGACAAGTGTGGCACATACCTGTTTACCAAGGGCCGTGGTGTACGGGTATGCGCCACAGGTGATTGACAGTTTATATCTACCCAGGAACGGCGACAACAAACATTGTTAACTTAAATGCTAGTGCGTTAAGGAAAACCAACATCGGCAGCGTTGACTCAACGAATGGAAAGAATGAAAATCAGGATCCCAGCAGGAGTCGAACCCAAGCATTCTGCGTGGCAATCAGGTATTCTAACACTGAGCCACGCCAGGTTTATAAATTGGTTTGGAAAAACAGCCAACGCTGTTTTTCCAAACAGCCATATCGCTGCAACGTCAATTGTGGTTGTGGTGCTGGCTATCTAATTTTCAAAGAAAGCAATAAACACTACATGATACTCCTACGATTTCTACTCCAACGATACAGACGTCATATCAGATTAACATCTGTAGTTCCAGTGCTGGCTCCGCTTTTATAGCAGTCTAACAAACATTACGTTTGTATTCCTATGATTGATTCAGCAAGCTATATTGAAGCATTGCTCGACCCCGGAGGAATACATTAACGAAAGTTACATATGATATCCACATCACCGCACCGTAAAGTGCACTTAGTCCGCCAGAACGACGCAGTGTCCTCTTCATTTCTTACGAGGCTGGGTGATGGCCTCATGCTGACCGAGGATGATGCCAGAATTATCGACAGCCGCTTTGTGGACTAGGCAACGTAGGCCACATACGCCCAGGTAGTCTACAAATACGACAAACACCATCCACTGATGTTGGTCTACGTAGCACTATCTAGACCTACCAGCCTCGACGGCCTATACCTCACCAACGCGAAGGGTGGCTTCAGGTTCCGACATGTCGCCGGCTCTGTCGACAGACAATTTGTCGACGAAATGACCGAGGCATCCACGAATTCCAACAGCTCTACTATACCACATACTTCACTACACATAGACCCCTCGTCACTACGATCACGACCGGATCCTATAACAAGTCATGACCAGCTGCTGGTGCTCACTGATCACGGTGATGATGCCCTTGTTCAAGAAATGTCAAGAAGTTCTGGTACACATGCACGCGGGTTCGTGAAACGTGCGGGCGTTCTCGGGACACGTATAAGCAGTATATATCATCTTACCGCTTCTAGTGTTGGTAATCCCACGTTGCTATTGGCAGCGTTACCCAAACGTAAAGAACTGGTTATATAACACATATGCGGCTCTTCAACATATATAAGTGTGCGTATAAAGTTTATACAAATCTTTAGCGCCATTTTGTAACGTGTCGCTCAGCAGAAAAGTTACGCCACAGTCACCTACCCGCCGCATGCTTCGCAAAACATCGACTCCCACGGTGCGTGGGATCTGCCGAATTTTTTTATTCTTTCCATTCGTCGGGGCAACGCTGCCGACGTCGGTTTTTCTTAACGCTCTCGCATTTAAATTACCAATGTCTGTTCTAGCCGTTCCTGGGTAGATATTAACTGTGAATCATTTGTGGCGCATACCCGTACACTTCGGCCCATGGTAAACGGGTATGTACCACACGTGTCTTGAGGAAAGGGTTTGGCGACGTACGCTACAGGATTTTCGCGTTATTCGTGTGGTGACCCGACAGCAATATTCATCAAATCCTCTTACCCTCGCCACTTTCGGTCTACACTAAATTAAGAAGGCGATCATGAGCACCCAGACGTAGGTGGCTAGATAGATAGATAGATAGATAGATAGATAGATAGATAGATAGATAGATAGATAGATAGATAGATAGATAGATAGATAGATAGATAGATAGATAGATAGATAGATAGATAGATAGATAGATAGATAGATAGATAGATAGATAGATAGATAGATAGATAGATAGATAGATAGATAGATAGATAGATAGATAGATAGATAGATAGATAGATAGATAGATAGATAGATAGATAGGTAGATAGATAGATACGCTCAAATTGCCGAAGGTTCGCTAAGAAATGCTTCCCACTTAAAACCACGATGAGGAGCTTCGGAAACAACAAACTAGCGGTGATCGTAGACACCGCTCCTTACAAACAAAAAAGCTGTTTCTTCGCAGCAGTAGTTAATCACAATAAACAATGCAGCACAAGTCTGAAAACAGGACACTCATTGAAACGTGCAAGAGACAACTGTAGCTATGGCCATAGCACAAACTAATGCCCATTATAATATCAGCGATTCACAAAGGGCAGTGCGCTACTATGCAAATGGCAGAATCTCTATTGAGGCACTGCGTATTCTCAGAACAGGCAAAACAACCCCACACGACAGATGTGTCTACATTCTATGGTTCCCAGCCCACACATCCGACCTCACAGAGAGGTCAACCCTAACGAGGCTGCACACCACGTTGCTCGAGGACTCACTTTCCACGCTATGACAGATGCTGGTCCCTCAGCAGCCTTCTGATGTGTGGGAGTGGGAGGACCGAATGACTACATTCAATGACATTACTAAACACTATGAACTGCAGAGGCGCGTTTACCCACCACCTCACCTTAAACTCAATAGGCCGCAGTCTGTCCAATGACGACAGTTACTAACCATGTCATATAAGAATCCCGCGCTACCTCATGTTCTTTTCCAGATGTATACACGACCGATCAATGCAAAGATTGTGAAGCAAAAACTACTTTAGAACATGCCCTATGGTAATGCCAGAGATTAATACACAGCGATGAGAACGCGGCCTCCACCGACAGGCTCCGCGCGCGTTGGCAGACCGCGCTGCTCAGCTGAGCTCTGGACGATTAGCTCTGGGCAATCCAGCGGACCAAGGAAGCCACTAGGGGGCAAGACCTTCTAGTCGACACTTAGCCGGGAGCCCAGGCCCCAAACACGCTGGATACGAAATAAAGATTTTTCTGTCCATCCAGCTGGCAATAATGACAATCAAAGTGTAGTGCTGTACCTGAGTCAGACGCGCGCTATCAAGGACAATTGATATCAAAACACAGGAGTGGGTTTTGATGTCCATCGTTAAGAACGTACTAAAATCAAGTAACCTCGAAATTCGCGGGTCCCGACGTAAGCTGTAATTCTGTAAATTGTGTGGCTTGCGCGTGAGTGCCGTATCATACCTATCCAGTGACCAATGAAAATAAAGGCTGTGGAGTGTACGCTTGCTTAATTGGCTACATTGTGCTTTCTTGTAGAAGAGAGCCAGTGAGCTCATCAGTTTAAGATGTCTCCTATGTTGAATCTTCATTGAAAGACATCCACTGACTGCAGTATTTTCATAATCATTTCTCTTTAAGGAAATGTCCACTCCCATATGTACCCCACGCTGCCATTTCACCCATTCCAAAAGAAAAAGACCAGTTTTTTTATAACTTTGATTTGTCATTCTACTCAACGTTCCTTTTTTTCGCGCACGTCCATTTAGGAAAGAGTAAACGCAGATAATATCATTTAATCTTTTTCTCAGCAGATTTTTATGGTACAGTGGCTTGCATCAGGGCCGGTTGGTAATCTTGCATATCGAGTGATTCCGGAAAACTTGAGAAGGGCGGACAAAAGAATCTTTCTTTCGCCCGTCCGTCTCAAGTTTGCTGTGAGAATTACACATGCAAGATTTATGTGAGTAACCCTATCTACACGCAAGTTTCTCCTCGAGGCGTATTGAGGTCTTCAAGTTCTGCGCTGCAGTTGTGCTCTTCGAACTTTGATGTCTTCGTTTCCTGAAAGAGTGAACTCGTTGTGAGGCAAAGGAAAGTCTCTGTTGTAGTTACACTTCACTTTTTCAAGGTATACATCCACCTGAAATATTCACCTCATGTTGTGATTCGACACGCCGGTGTGTTGGTTTCCGCCATAACTTAACAAGTACATCACTGCATAATTCCGGTTGCTCCTGTTTACTCCACATTTCTCCTGGAACAGAAAGGGAGCAATCAGCGATTACATTTCTAGCAATGCCCCTATCAAGCACCACGAACGAATTCTGCAGTATGCATGCAATGCTCTACAGTACGAATACAACCATTGTCTTTGACATCGGCTGTTCGCAAGACATTTAAAAGCGAGACGTGCCTTCTAAACAGATCAACAAACAGTTCTTTAGTCTGCATTTATGTGGCATTATTGCGAAGAAATGGACGTGTCGCGTGCTGCTGATAAAATAAGGCAACAGTTAACTGAGCATTTTGACACGAAAGTGTTTTATGTCGGGGTCCACCAAGACTTCAGTGACGTATTTCCGTCACGGAAATGACGCCAAAGAAATGTACACAATTAAATGGCAAAGAAAGATGTTCCGTCAACGGGCATCCAACCCACGACCGCTCGGTCCGCAATAATGGATACCGGGCGCGCTATCCGCTGCGCCACGGTCACAAACTCTAGAGGCTTTACAAACGCGCCTTTAATATCTACCACTATCCCGGTCGGCAGGGTGGTGTTGCCCTCTAGGAGCGGCAAAGTAATTCATCATTACTGCGGCTTCCGCGATTAGTACCTGCAACGCATTACATGTTCGTCCCATTCGGCGCGTTTTCAATAGAAGTGCAATTTTGTCAACGCCTTAACATACCGCGAGGCGGCGACCTTAACGCATGCGTCGTAAAAGCGTCGGCCTCGCTCATAGCATCACGCTAATCAAACCAAAAATAGCTCTGCGACGCGCGCCTGCCTCACCTGGCTGTAACACCGCGTTCCCCGCCTACGCGCTCACCCCGCGAAAAATTGCTGCCGGGCTACCGGAGCGGCACGACGCGCTTTGCGTTTCCCTCTAGTGCGGCCGTAGTGTTCAATCGCATTTTAACATGCCGCAGGATGGCGACCAAGTTCGTCCAATATGCGACGCTCTTCTGGCTATCACAGCTCGTTCTCTAATTACGCTTTCACCGCTAACTACTACAGCTACCACAAGTGTTTGTTTAATCATTGAACATGGCCGTTAGTCGTCGGCATAGAGATGTACCACCAAGCATCAAAGTGGGTGCATCCACGTTAAACGGTGCTATAGCTGCCAGACATGACTATACATTGTGCAAACTCTCTTATATCAATGTACAGTAAACGATCAGTTACTTCTATAGGGGCACGTTTTACTTTCGTGTTATTCCGATTCCTACGATGGAGGGATCAATTATGTTTTTGTACACTTCACAAGTCCGCACCTTACACTCAGATATATGTTAGCGACATTGTGCAGATTCTACAGTATCTGTCGGCAGTAAAGTTTACCGTCAGAGTTTCATTAAATGTTGTACAACTATTCATCTTGTACACATCTTATAGCATGCACACAATGTCAGGTAAATCAAGCTGTTAAATTTTGTCTCGTAATCTCTACAGTTTCGTTCAAACTTTGCAGGATGCGGCGAGGCTTTCCCAGAACCAGGTAAGCTTTGTGTGGGTATTGACAAAAGTATTAGGGGCGAAGCACCTTAAAGCCGAGGCTTGTCCGTCCGCCGTATGTCCGTCCGTCACGGCAGAGCACCGTGTACAATCGAAATAGAAAACATCGGAGTTTGCCCACTTCAGGCTAGATCCGATCGAAGAACCATTGGCTCTACATTTCACGGACCACAAAGCAGTAAAAATGAAGGGAAAACGGAATCCACATCTCAACACGACATACCATTTATGACTAATAAACGTTGTATATAACTGTACACCGCTTTGAATGAAGGAAAGAAGTTGTAATTTCAAGGGATCGTTTTCTTTGTTATACACAATATTAATGAAAACTAACAGACAATAATGCCGAGGAAAGTATAGGGGATGTTTTTAGTAATAAATGTAAGGTAATTGTGAAGAAAGAAAAGTGGACGAAAAGATAGCTTGCCGCGGGCAGGGACCGAACCTGCGACCTTCGAATAACGCGCCCGATGCTCTACCAACTGAGCTACCGCGGCGGCCATCCCCCCCGTCCACTTTATAGGGTATATGTGTGCATTTAAACGTGGGAGCGTCAGTCAGCGCCGCCAGTAGCCATGACGGCGAGTGTGGAACACTCTTTTTCTGCCTGTTGGCGTCACGTAGCACGTGAACTTATTACGAGCTGGCAGCTGACCAATAATCCCTCGCATACCACCTGAAAGCATCAAGTCTGCCAGAACGAGACCCTCGCTATGAATAAAGGAAAGAAGTGTTACTTTCAAGGGCTCGTTTTCTTTGTTATACACAATATTAATGAGAACTAACAGACAATAATGCCAAGCAAAGTATAGGGGATGTTTTTAGTAATAAATGTAAGGTAATTGTGAAGAAAGAAAAGTGGACGAAAAGATAGCTTGCCGCGGGCAGGGACCGAACCTGCGACCTTCGAATAACGCGTCCGATGCTCTACCAACTGAGCTACCGCGGCGGCCATCCCCCCCGTCCACTTTATAGGGTATTGGCCTCGAGGAGTTACGGAGTCGCCCTCTATCGGACGCGCCTCGATTGCGTGCTAGGCAGGATACCGCCGGCGCGCTCCCCATAGGCTTTGCTGTCGGCGCTCTACAAAAACACATCGCGGAAGCCCTCCAGGGCATTTCTGTGAACACTTTCGAAATGAACTGTGTTCTTTACTGTCAAAATAATCATTTTCGACGAACTGAAAGCACAAGATAGTCTACAGTCGCTGTCTCTTTGCACAAAACCGAGCACCCGCTTCACGCTGTCACCGCGTTGTAGACCCCTGAACCGGCTTCTTGCGTGAAAGGTAGTCACTCGCTGAGTGCAAACTATGTGAAATATCTCGTTAGAGTAGACTGCCTGTACAACCAAACGGAGCATAACAGAAAGAAGCCTCAAGCCAGCGATCGCACGGGTTCGCGACGACTGACGGTGCCTCTGCATGCATGTGCTTCTGCATGTATGTTCGTACTGATGGTTTCGCTCTTGCTACGAGCGCTGGGCACCGCGCTGGGAACTTTAGGCCTAAAAATATGAGAATTTGTGAGTAAACAAACAACTACTGTTGCGCGGACGCTATCGGAGCAGTTCAAAAACAATTTCCTTACAACTGCGGCTTCGGTGCGCATGTCAACTTTGTGATCTGCCGTCCCGACGATTCAGTGTTTTTTTTTTTTTCGGTCTAAATTCGGGTACGTTACGGGAATGTCATTTGACAAGTTGTCTCGCACTGCGTATTGATCGGTCTTCTCAGCGGGCAAATGCCGCTGCTTCTGTTTCTTTATTCAGCGCATTCGTTTCGTTTGGTGCTCACACAAAACGTGAGCAAATGCGACGCCTTTTTTTAATGCTCCTTAATTATCGTTCCGTTTGCATTCCAGTGAAGTTGCCGCTCTCTGTCATCAGCAAATTCATAGACCAAAGTTTCACCACTTCGAGATTGCAGGTAGAAGGAGAACCAGTCTACGAGACTGAGCATGTAGTAGCATGCGACGTCTAGGAAAAGAATGAAAATACAGTAACGTTTGCCGGACTTGTTCTGCAAACGTCGGCTGTGAACTAGGACCCACATGAACTTGAAATAGCGGTGAATAAAATAGAAGGTATTGCAGCAACCAGCAGCCGCAAAACAGGATAGTAAATATTTGGCGTGTACCCCAGCAATTTTGGCAGCAGTGTCGTGTCTAACTCCAACAGGGTGGCATCTTTCCCACGTAAATAAATGAGGCTCCAAGAAAATACATGGGGTTGGCCGGTGGGCCGATCACGGGGGCAATGCAAAATTTATGTTGCTTATGAAGCAATGCATGCCTCATCAAATGGGAAGGTTGCCCGTCGGCGTCCCGCGTCGGCAGCGTCAATACGAGTGATGCAAAAAATAATCGTCACGTGATGGTGTCACCATATGACGTCATCATGACGTCACAGATCGCCAAAATATGTAGCGTCATTATGACGTCACATAATGTGACGTCACATGATGTATTCACACGTCATGGTCGCTTTGCATTGCCTCCGTGATCGGTCACGGAGGCCGTTCAAAGCCGCGTTAGGTGCAGAACGGTTTAGGAGGGGGGCGCGGGAGAATCAGTACATCGACTGACAAGAAGAAGATGGCTTTTGCCTTCTAGTCATCTTTAACGAATGCCTAAGGGACCCTGTGCGCTTTTTAATTCAACGTATCTAAACAATGACTTGCGCATCTGCAGCCGATTTTGTGGACGCTGAGCACGGGGCCGACGATCAAGAGGTCGCATTGGAGGGTTCTGAGATGGCATCACACGTGGTAAAAGGTAGCACTTTTACCATCCTGTGGCAGATAAGCATCATTTGCCGGCGGGAAGCGCGCGCGAGCCATCGTCTCAGTGCGCGCTGTCTGCTACTCACCGAACATCGCAGGCCCGACCCAGTAACAAAAGCCTTCGTCGCGGAAGTGCTTGTTGCACACAAGACTCGTAGCGGATGGCTACTTGTCGGTTCTTAGCTTTACAACCCATGCTTCACGCTGTTTCTTGTCCCGCGGTTACCAGTGCAGGCTGACACTGGGCTCCTTTGCGTAAGCGCGGCACTGCGGCACCGAGCGGTAGAGCCCCATGTTCGTCGCCTTCGGAGGCAGCCACTCTATTACAATGGTGTCAATTTAGTAGAAAATGAGAGAAAACTTCCGAATTTGAACAGACCGCAGCGCATGTGGGACTTGAAACTCGTTTTCAAAGCACGCGGCAGCGCGCCACAAGCAGCCGACGCGGCCGCTGAGACCACGTGATCCTGCCAAGCACGTCACGCCGACGGTGGCGCCGGCGTTTCCAGTGGTGGGCCTCGAGGCCAATATGTGTGCATTTAAACGTGGGAGCGTCAGTCAGCGCCGCCAGTAGCCAAGACGGCGAGTGTGGAACACTCTTTTTTCTGCCTGTTGGCGTCACGTAGCACGTGAACTTATTACGAGCTGGCAGCTGACCAATAATCCCTCGCATACCACCTGAAAGCATCAAGTCTGCCAGAACGAGACCCTCGCTATGAATGAAGGAAAGAAGTGTTAATTTCAAGGGCTCGTTTTCTTTGTTATACACAATATTAATGAGAACTAACAGACAATAATGCCAAGGAAAGTATAGGGGATGTTTTTAGTAATAAACGTAAGGTAATTGTGAAGAAAGAAAAGTGGACGAAAAGATAGCTTCCCACGGGCAGGGACCGAACCTGCGACCTTCGAATAACGCGTCCGATGCTCTACCAACTGAGCTTTGTCACTCATTTAAATGCGTGAGTGGGGAAAGTCACGGGTGATTTACGATTACACCGAACGATCCCAGTGCTTCGCCCACTCATCATCATTCACTTCGTGGAGATGCGGCGATTTTTCTTTCAGTGCTCGCAGCCAGTAGCGATGCGCTCACTCAACCAAATGCCCCCTTCTCCGTGTAATCCCCAAAGCTCCGCCGCAGGACATATCTGCTTCGTCTACATATAGTCGTCACTGCACAAACAAAAACACAAATCAAATGCAAGAGAAGGAATATCTTACGTAGAATCGCAGCAAAGTCATTAAGATGTCGTTCACTTATTGACCCCCACTTCAAAAGTTCGAATCGTTACGCTGCTGTTCTGCGTGTATTGAGGACAGTGTTTGCGTGGCTGCACGGGTCTCGCATAATTTTCCTTGCGGGCAAGAGAAATTGTCTTGAGCAAGACGTATACGTTGTGGCCGTTGAGGCTATGTTTCGTTGTGTATATACTGCAATAAAAGTCCCTATTCGATTGACGTTCACTTTGTCTACATGTGCGGTGGACGTGCAGTGAATTGCGGCGGAGTAACATGTGGCCTGGTGAAGCCGAAGCAAGCGTCCGCTGGCGCGTGGAGATGAAAAAAATCTTTGAACAAGATTTGCAGATCGGGCTAGCTGGTGCCCGATGATCTGTAGCGCAATAGCGCGGAAACGGAGCAAATGACAAAAGGGGACGTGGACAAGTGCTCGCCTTTTTTGTCATTTGCTCCGTTTCTGGGCTTTTACGCCACAGACCGTGAACAAGAAATGTCGCCGAAGACAACGTTTCGACAAGTGGGCTTGCTTCCTTGCCGAAGAAAAGTCCATTTGCCGAAACGTTGGCGCTAGTGACGTTCCCTTTTCAAGGATTTTCGCGTCTCTTCAAGCCTCCGCTTGCCCACGAACTTAGGTCCCGTTGCCACGTAAGTAATAAAGATATTTCGACGTTGACAACGCATTGAGATTTAATTGCCGAAACAACACATCATCGCCACAGCACTGGTCTTGGCTTAACTAACACATGATGCGAGATTGTCAGCGTCCAAGCGAACCGATGTCTACTTCGCACCTACGCGACGACGTTGAAAGGGGTGGCTCTCACTCAA
Organism: Rhipicephalus sanguineus; assembly: GCF_013339695.2. Taxonomy (NCBI): domain Eukaryota; kingdom Metazoa; phylum Arthropoda; class Arachnida; order Ixodida; family Ixodidae; genus Rhipicephalus; species Rhipicephalus sanguineus. Next base: position 33,560,043 of record NC_051182.1, on the reverse strand, counting down.
GGGCGACGGACGTTATGAAAGGACAGTTCAAAAACCTACAATGGAAGGACCACGCCCCAGTCAGAGCAAGACAAGACGGACTCATAAAGGTGACATATATAGTGTGAACAGTCGAGCATCATGGTTAGGTTGCAATTGGATTATTTTTTTACAGATGGCAATTTAAAGTAGGAGAGTCGAAATGCTTACGGGGGTTAGAATTACAGGTTTGACTTTGTGTGTGTGGTAACTTGTTCGCACGCTGCCTTATTCTAAGTCATAGGACTTGGGCGTGCTATTTGAAGTAGAGTTTGTTGAGCCGTGTAGTAAATGCAGCACATTAAGCTGCGTAGGTATGATTGCATGATGAAACCAGTGCGTACACACACAGAGAATACGAAAATATGAAGAAAACACTTCGCCGGGCTCGCACCTAGCCAAATAGAAGAAAAACAAGGTAAACAATCACGAAACATCAGGGGATATAAATTACGTAAACCTCTGAGCGCAGTGCGCGATGTTTCGTAACGTTATTCTTTGGTTTTCCGGTTAATCTTAGCCGAGAGCCACCGGAGTTGTTTTCTTCTTCTCATGTTCATTGTGTCTGCGCGCTGGTGCCATCATGTGGAACATCGAGTTCAGTTGTGTGAACTCTCACTCTCGTTTCTTCTCTTCAGCCACAAAAATGGTGCGACAGAGGTGTGAGACTAGTATGTACAACCTTTTGGAATCCAACCTGCTGAAGTGTACCTTTCGATGGACAGAGGCTGGTAGTAATATCAGATCGATATTGGACACCTTCATAGCAACCACGTTAGCTCCACATTTCTCATTCTGTATTCAACGAAAGCTTAATGGGAATCAAGTACTTCCTTCTTTATAATACAACACATACATTCTCAACGACAACAAAATTTCTGGCTTTACCTGTCAAGGCGCTGATCAATAGGCCGATGGCAATCGTTGCGAAAATGCCAAAGAAACCGCTCCAGAAGTACGAAATTCGAAACAGGGAAAATGGCTCTGCCAATCTGAAGGAAGTATAAGGACAAAATAGGTAAGTGAATTCGTGTGCTAAAGGCATGGATACGCCAAACGATTGATAATGTCTTGTAGTAAGACCGAAAGACGAGCTAGTTGGTAGAAATTCATCTTGAGTAGCTTTTAGCGCAAAAAAAGGACACGGACACAGAGGGAGGGAACAAGACCAGCGCTATAGATAGCGCTGGTCTTGTTCCCTCCCTCTGTGTCCGTGTCCTTTTTTTGCGCTAAAAGCTACTCAAGATGATAATGTCTTCTTTGCACAATATAACTGGGTCTGCCGTGTGGCGGAACTAGTCTTACAAAAACCATACACTATTTTCCATTCACAAAATTTAAAATTGCTGTTTCTATTCTCTTTTTCTTAACCATAACACTCATTCCGGCATTACACGTAAGCGGCGGGAGAGAGAGTGAGTGGGGGGGGGGTGCGTAGGGAGACACCGAAGTAGACGGAAACCGATAATTACAGGCTCTACACATTACCACAACCAGACGCGAAGCGATCATACTCAGTCATGAAACAAATCAAAACACAATGTACGTAGCGATGCCGTAAATCCGAAACAAATACAATAAACATTGTGATTAAAAGCAATTCAGAATCAAATATCAAACTTAAGCAAAATGCAGAGTACAACAATCAGAAAGTGCACGAAAACGGGAGTACAATTTCTAAAATAACGTTCTCTATGAACCACACAGGTAAATAAGGCCTTACTGTGGCTTTAAATAGAGCAGATTAAGGCTGGAAATGGTCAAATATTCGTTGTGTAAGAATTATTGGTAGTGCATAGACATTTAATATTATTTTTTCGCGGCAAGCAAATGCTAAACCGCCTTTATGGAATATCAGGAACGCTATCACTATGAGAAACACCCCTACGTGAACATTTTCACCAATCGGCGCAGCTGCGGTGAAGAGAAAAGGGTTGTTACTTCTCAGCTTTCAGTGATTTTAAGCCTGCCTAGAGCTACTGCACGATCTTCCTGCTGGAGAATAGGGAAGTGCATGCAGTAACTCCAAGGCCACAAGTACCGATTTAATGCGACGGTGGTAGGGTCGGGACTTGTCATCTCAACTTCTGATTCAGCACTGCCGTCTCTTCCTAATTAAATGGTGGCTGTGTATCAGGACAGCATAGCCTGCACATGCGATGTGCTAGGGACGTACCCAGCGTTCTCTTACGGCGAAAGGAGGGGAGTCCGTCCCCTCTACATGTACGTCCGTGTGTGTTTACATGTGTGCGTGTGTATATACACACATGAAAATTTTTCGTTTCACATCCATCAAATGATTTCGCCGGTTGTCAAATCCGCAGCATGGTTCATAATGCCGCATACGTCAAATCCCCACGACGGGTAGCAAATTTCGGTACAGTTTGCGAGTGCATGCGGTATGATGGCCCCAGTGTTTCTTAAGCAGGCTATTGGTGTTCTGCTAAATATACTTTCCTTTCTCATGTGGTATCACTTTTTTTTACGAAATGTCCTCTGTAGTGGTACAGAATTCCTTGAACATTCAATAAATTTCAAGAGTTTCCACTCATCGATGAGCGCCGCTTGAGACTTTTCGATTCCAAACGCGGAGACGCTTTTATGCTGCGTCAGGGGCTACTCTTCGTCTCGAGAGCCTCCATCCCTCGAAACGCTTTCTTTCTGACTTAGCGGAGCACCAACACGTAATTACGTTATTACCTCGAAGCCTCGAGCAGCCTGCTGGTATTAAATGTATTCGGTGATGTAAGAAACGTCACGTTTCCAGGGCAGTAGTCCAAGGAAACTGGCATTCGGGGTGGTTTTGTCCCTTTCTGTACCAATTTTGACATATGCCATATTTGGAAGATGACCACGAGAATCGTCCCCACGCCGGCACCCTGCGGAAAAAGAAGATGCAGCAGTATTTTCGAATAGCACGCGCAGGTTGCGTATACTGAGCGAGTGAAAAACATCATTATCTGCTACATAGCTTTGACAAACTACAGCGCGAAAAAAAAAGACATACGAACGGAACAAAAAACGACAAAAACAAGCATTGATGTCCTTGTCGCTTTCTGTCCCATGCGTGTGTTCTTTGCACTGCAGTTTGTCAGAATTATGCACCGACAAACACAACTCGCCACTTTAATTAAGTCTTATCATATAGTTGCATCATTCACTTGAAATGAGCTCTAACTATGCAATGCGTTCACACGGACAAATTTCCTAATATCCAGAGAAAAAACATGGAACCTATAGTCGGATACAACTTAAGAAGGCAGGAGAGGCCCCGCCCAGACGACCGAAGGGCGGCCGCCGATCGCCTACGCGACTAAAGAAATAGTCCCGCTCATGCACGTGCCGATGTTCTCCGAAGGTGGAGCCACCGGCCGTCCCACTCATGACGTCAGTCCCGAGCGCGCGCCCATTGGTGCAGGCTTGGGTTCATCCGCCTTTCAGATGGAAATGCCGCCGCTTTCTAAAGCTGTATACGACTATAGCTCTGACAACTCAATTTTGTTTACTTTAAGGTAATAAAAACAATAACTTACACTCAAAACAATCTTTTGTCCAATGACACACACTATTTTCGCAAATGACTTCACCAGGTCCCTAAACACGTATTATGTTACAGAAAAATTTAACGCAATACTTACTATGTCCTACGCAATACTACGTAGGACATACGTACGCAATTCCTACGCAATACTTACTATGTCGCGCACACAAACAAATAAATTTTTTTCTTCTTCCTCGTTTGCACGTATAGTTATCCATTAATCTCTTTTCTACATGTTACTTTATTGTATGTTAATTTATTCTACTACCCTGTAATTTGCACTCTGTGGAAATGTTCATATACAATGTACTGAATTGTACTGTATTCCCCCCTCACCCTATGCCTCTTACGGGGCCTCTGAGGTATTCTCAAACAAAAAAAAATAATGCAATTTCAACGGATAATAAGGTGTCAACAAATGTTAATTTTGGTGCATTTCAAAGCATTTAGGAAAAGAAGCTACGAACTGTTTATTTCATTCGGACTTGTGTTCTGCACGAAACCGCTTTACTGTTGTAGGCTTTTAAATTGTTTCGGTTTGACATTTGCAAGTGCAACTGAGATGTGTTTATATTGTGTGGTAGCGCGATGGCTGGCCGGGTTGCCATCGGGACGAAGACGAGCGGCCCGTAGCACTCTGCTCGCTGGTCCAAGCATTCGCCGCTGTGGCGACCCGTCAGTCTGGCGCTGTGACGTGATGAGTAAAGTTTGGGATATTTTCTGCCTCCGTTTCATCTCTTCGGGTTCCAGCTAGCCACCGGCTCAGAAGCTACGGCCACAATTGTTATCCTTTCTGTTATTGCTGTATGATGTCAAAATCGGCGCAGTGGCTGAGGCGTCCCTCTGGCCCTACAGCTCGACCTCAACCCGTAGCTTCCTCTTTAGTAACAATAAGTAAAGAAAAGAATGATGTTATGTAATCGTACATTTTGGTGTGCCGTAAAAGTTATTACTCTTACAAGCAAAACAACCAGAAAGTAAAATGTATTCAGCAGCCCAACTTTAAGTGCTGTAACCTTTAAATCAACTATACATCATTTTAACGGAATCAACACATCTTCATAAGAAGGCTTGAAAAGCCTTGCAGAGAGGAGTAACAAGTAGGTGCTTAAATAGTGCGACTAGAGGTAAGTACTCCCTCCGCTATCCGGAAAAGCAGCGAATTATTTGGCCTCTGTTTTGCTTAAGACTTCAGGCGCACCATTCTCAGCCGAAATAGGGTGTCGAAGGCTTTAACTATACTTCTAGGATGGTTGGAGCAGTAGACCGTTATTCGTTAGGGGTCACTTGTAAACTAGTAACTACATTATTGGAGAACGCCGGCTTTACCAAAGTCCAAGTTCTTGGCAAACTAGATGCATGTCAATAGTGTGCACGATTTTCTCATAATATTCACTGCGTATTTTCAGGTTAGCAAGTGTCCCACTCCTATTTAAAACTTTTCGCACCTTTCAGTGCCGCAAATAGCACATGTTCCCAAGGTGTTGGGCTGGGCTAGTTGGTACTAGTCACAAAGGATAAAAACCAGCGGAAAACACAGGTGTGATTGCGCCACACGTGTGATCTATCACATCCCGTTATCGTGCGGCAAAGCATACATCGGCTAAACTGGCCGTTGTATTAACAATCAAATCAGGGAACACAGGGCCTCCCTTCCCATGAGTGACGGTGCTCATCTGCCGAGCCACTGCAGGCAGTGCGGGTGCACTCCTGCTTTTCAAAGCACTAGTGTTTTGGGCAGGGGCGGGACAAAGAACGAAAGGGGAATTTTAGAGGTATTTTACATAAAGAAACGGGGTAATGACTGTGTCAGTGACACGTCAGTGCATCTATCTGGCAAAGAGATGATATTTCTGAACGCGATTATTTCTAGCTAAGGTTTTTCGGTTATCTTTTGTTTTAGGCGGAGCATGGTTGCTCACACATGCGCAGCGTGGTTGCCGGTGAGTTTAAATAAGCCTTTCAAACGAGGTTCTCTGTTCAGTTGTAAGTGCCAGCCTGTCCCGTCGAATTGTTTTCGCTGTGTCCTTTGTTTTCCGCTGGTTTTCATCCTTTGTAGCACCTGTTCATTCTATGTAGCCATAACTATCTTTGCCTGCTACGTGTCAAAGCAGCTGTACTTACCTTGGAGTGGACAAATGGAAATAGCACAGCCAATAAACATAGTCCTACGTAAGGCGATGTCAGGCATGTGTATACCATAAGGAATACCTGATCAGAAGAAAGAGGCAGGATTGAAAAAGTTGAGGGCAAGACAGATGAAGTCATGTACACATGTAAAAATTAACCGAAGTAAAGCGGTGTTCTGGGCGAGACGGCATATTTGGTTTATTTATTTTATTTAACAATACTGTGAGCCTTTGCACAGGGCACTACAGTAAATAGATGAAAAACTCAACATGAGGATTGGAGAAAGAGAAGTAGTAAACAACCACTTTGGCTATCAACATAGGAAAGTTTCTGTGTTTACAATAACAGAAAAGAAAAAAAGATACTCACCACAATTACAACATTAGTCGCATGACATCATTCTGTTTGCAATAGGTAAGATTCTATAATTTTCAATCTACAGTACATTGCAGGAATGACATCTCATATCAAAAAGTACCATACATTAACGCGCGCTTTTTTTTTGTTAAAGTATGCCTACAGTGGATCATATTGTCGAGTAGGCGCACGAATGTTCTTACGCGCAACCAAAATGTGCCTCTAATTTTGCAATAAAACCATCAACAAACTGGAATTCACCAGCTTCATCGGGCAACGTATTCCAGATTCCAATGGCCCATGGGGAAATGAACCATTAAAGGTGTCTCCTTTTGTGAGATCGTATAGCCACCGCCGTGCCTCATCATCATTACGTTGTATTGGCGCACTGTCTCTGTTCGATTCCGGGTCCTCGGTCGAAACAAACGCCTGCCCTACTGAGCTAAGGAGTAGCCAGCACCTTATTTGCGCGCGAATATCTCCTTCCATTATGTAAGGAGATATAAGCTATCGGCCGTAGCCTCCGCGATTGGTTCCGGGAACGGTGCGTTGGCGAGCTAATCGCTGAGGCCACGGCCGATGGCCTCAACACCATGCCGTGTGACGGTATGTGACGCGGCAATGCAGTTTTCCGTCGATCCGCAACGCACTGTAGATCCTGCAAACTTTTGCGGCCGACAGTACTTTCGTCAGTCAAGCCATTGGTGCTCAAGCATGTCTCGCGGTAAGAAAGGGTTTTCGTCGGAGTGGCCGGCCGCTCGATGAAAGCGCGAGCTGCGTCGTCCGCTCTCTACTGCCGTCTAGTCCTGCGTGACCCGAGCACCACACGATCGCGTGTTTCTGCGTTAGGTCGGGTCCTAATAGGCGAATGATGCGCGGTAAGATTTCTTCGAAATTAATTATACAACGCTTTGTATGATTATGCTTTGGGACAAATATCGCACTCCTGGTCGCAACATGCAAGGCGCATAGCGATGACATTATGAACGTTCAACTCCAAAGAATTGATATTATCCCTAGTTAGCTTCTTAGTTAACCCCAAGAGAGGTTAAGAGGAAGGGCGAGGTAAGGCACAACAAAGGCACGCTGACCTGCTCGAAAGCGGAAAGGTTTTAGATATCAGGGATTCCCCCTCGGCTTGCCTATCAGCATTTAGCGATTCATATGAAAATGACTATGCACATGGTGACGAAGGCGCTGTAAATAGTCTCCATATTGCGTAATGTATGATTCCTTGTCACGCCACACCGTTCGTAAAATACCTAACGTGTGGACGTCGCAGAAGGAACCTCAATAAGGGACTCGAATAGAAATGCTGGCATCAATAATAATTTTGGTTTGCCCTACGTCGAATCTCATACGATGTAGTCAACGAATTTCATGCAGAATGATCATAGCACAAGGTTATAGTATCACTACAAATCCAGAATATGCTCACCCTGTTGAGGGAGCCCATGTAGACGCACAGCGTGCTGTACACTGTCATGATTATGCCTAAAGACAGTGCTGAAAAAATACATGACAGACTTCAAGAACTCATTGTGTTATACATGTCCGTAAACACTTAGTACCTCCTTCTTGGTCGCACAGCAGTAATTCATTGTCATGTGGCTAAGAATGCGATGAAATCAGAAGCCAGAACGGTAACAATCAAATTCCTTATTTGACAAACAGAGCGTTTATTCACAAAACAACTGTTCACATCACACTTGCATCTTTATTGTGAATATTTCACTTGAGCATTGCCTAAACAGGCTGATAGTGTAAGGTGAAAATTCTAGATATTCTTTGATCTTCGACGTAGGCACTGTGACATATGCGATGAACGAGAAACTACATGTATCGGTTTTTTCTTTCGTGATAAGTCTAAGCTGGAATTACAGTTTAAAACTCGATCTAACGAAACCCGATATTACGAAGTTTCCGATCCAGCGATGGCATCTCCATTCCTTGGAAAATAACCTATGGAGGAAGGAACACTAAGGAGAGGCCCTGACGTCACATTCATGAAGCCTCCACATCGCAAACATGGGCATCGCCGCCTAGCGAAGGAGCATCTAAACATTTCGCGACTTTCGTGGCGTCGTTTGCAAGCGCATACGCGCATCGAGTAAGTCGCGATATTTTTGCCGTCTTTTAAATGCGAATGCATTTCTTAGTCGGGGGTTGTCCTGCGTCCCTGGCCGGCGTGCGCACAGGTGTTATCTCTCCGCGCGCGCTCCTCCTCGCCCCTAGCAACAGCGGCGCCGCGCCTAGCAACCGGAGCAGGTGGTGAGCGGCGGAGGTTAAGGGAGAGGAGGAGCGCGCGGGCGTGTGATGGCGCTCGCATCGCGGAGCAGCGGAGGGTAAGGGAGACGAGGAGTGTACCCGGTGAGGGCGCTGTTATCGCGGAGCTCGCTCGGCGGAGAGAGACCTCGGGCGCTCCTCCTCTCCGCGCTCGGACCTAGATATATCATGCAGGTAGTGCGCGCTTTGGTGTCTTGATAGCGATGGAAGTCGGTGAAGTCGAATCTCTCGCGGCAACGATACCACTAGGACGAAGTGTAACACAATGCAACTCGAGCATTACGCCTCCACGTGCACACTCTCGTCTCTCTTCATTAATTAATCGCACACTCATCGGGTGCACCCAAATGCATTCGCATTTCCTCACGATCCCCTTCGGGGAGGTGCGGGTTTTTTTTTTTTTTCGCCGTAAAAGCGGCACAGTCGATTCACGCATGCTGCTCCTTTTGTGTGCTCTTTAGGAAAGCCACGCAATGTCCAACTGTTGCGTATACCCAGCGCAAATCGCGTGCACTGCGGAAAGTACCGGGTGTCACTTTTCATGTGTACGTATACGTTCGCTTTATTGCTGATAACTAATGCATGGTAAATGCATGCGAAGCTCTCGAATGTGCGCTCTGTTGCTTGTTACTCATTGTGTCAACTCAGAACACACGTGAACTTTTGTTTTTGGCGTCTCACGCGCCGTACATAACATGCACCGAAGGCATCGTATCGCGTTTTTAGAGGCTTTGTCGTTCATACGAAAGGACAATAAACTTGTGCTTTTGTTATCGGACTAGGTAATGTATTTATTGTGCGGTGTGCCCTCGCTACGTGCTTGTAGTTGTGTGCGCACTGGAATTACAAACTTTACGTGCACGATCGCGTATACAGTACAGCGGTGTCCTCTTTTCGACGTGAAGTTTCAACTAGTAGGTTGGCGTTGCGCCGAATAGCTACTACGCTCACCTGTGCAACGCGTAATCCACAAGACATGACGTGTGGAATTCTTCCACCGAGGAGCAATGACGTCAACGTACAAAATAGCTGCTTGCGAATTAATCGTCGACGACGTCGTGCTGCAACATAAGAAAATAACAAACACATACTGGTTTTTCCTCTTTACGCTAATCATTTAACAATTGCTGTTGCAGTTGTGGCCACAGAACTCCAATGAAAAATAAAATCTCGGCTACAAAGGTACTGTACCTTTATATAATAAAAAGAAGGAAGTAGGAAGTTTTAAAACGCTTGCAGAATCATTTTTCAGCAAAGTGCGCGTTAGATTACAGTTGCAGCAACTGAACTCCGCTACTTTTCATGTAAAATGACACAGCCAAGCACACAAATGTCCTTAAATTCTCAAACTCTGAGAACTTAAATTGAAATTATGCAAGTCATACCGTTCAAAATATAAAGATTCGCATTGCTTTAAACGTTCTATTCACGTGGAGTGCCTCAGACCCAAGATAAAAAATCTTGCAAGTTTTTCTGCTTGCTTGTGTTATTTTGTCTGTTGTGTAAATCATAATAGAATACCAAAGAACGCCAGCCTTGTGCGGAAAGCGCTGCACAGACACAGCGAAAGCTGGAAGAGCGGCATTTCTAGAGCCCGTTATAAACTATCTTGGGGCTACTAATACAAGTACATCAGCAAGGTGCCCACTACGCCATAAATCATAATTTTTGTGAAGTTGGGAAGCACCCACTAGGACATTATTCGTAATTCTGCGGAGAAGCGAGGTGCCAGCTACACATGTTAAGTACACTTTGTTAATGCGACGGCTGATGACGATGAATAAATATGGCTTAGCCCTTTGTCATGGGTTGGAAGCTGTAAACGATCAACTAGTTACGTAATTTGCATTGTGGGAATCCCGGTTGTTATTCCACTCTCCCATCACGCTATATAGCATACTTTACCGTGAGAAACAGAGAGAGAGGGAAAGAACTTTATTGAGACCCTGAGCAAATGGATCATGGGGGCCTTATGGGCTTCCTTGGCGACCAGTATAAGTGCACATGCAAGGAACCCACTACGTTATAAATCATCTTAATTTTTGTGAAACAGGGAAGCAGCCACTACGCCATTTTTCTTCATCCTGCGGAGAACCGTGGTTCCCGATACACACCTGTGAGGCAATATGTGCACTTTGTTGATGCTGTGGCTGATGGCGAAGAAGAATTATGGCAGAGCCTTTTGTAATAAGTTGGAAGCATTCAACAACCCACTCGTTGCGCTATTCGCATTCTGTGATGCCTGGTTGTTATTTTACTATTCTAGCACGCGACATTAGATAAGTTAATATGGTTCCTTCTTGACATGAAACCTGTATAGGGTCTTTTTGCAAAGCAGTTTGAAGCACCGGCATGACTCTGAGCTAGAATACTGAGCTCCCATGCGGAGGGCCTAGGTTCGAACCCGGTTCCATCCTGGATATATCTACCTTATTTCGATTTTTTTCTTATTTTGCGCGATAGCAGTTACGAACACCGGCGGCGGCGACGGACAACCACGGCACCAAAAAATGGTCCTTGTTGTGACCTCATAACTGCTTTCGCTGTAAAAGTCCGGTATCATCGAATCAAATTGCGTTTTACCAATGATGGCACCAAACGAACGGTGCGGTAAGGAATTATCTCCAGTCGACAGTCAAGATGGAGTACTTTTGTGAATGTGATGCGCCGCACATAAATGAAAGCCTGGCGCTTCAGAAATTGTCATTTTCTTCCAGCTCTCCAGAAAAATGCCAACCGTCGTATGACAGCTGCGCTGCATGTAATACGCGCATTAGATGGCATATCCCAGTTCCTAGTTACAAAGTTACATTTTGTGTATTGAAATAATGGAACAGTGGCAATTTGTTCTTGATACTTTACCTTTCCTTTGCGTTCATTCGCGCTACTTTTGCTTACCAGCGTGGTTAGAGATAAATAAATGTCTCCTTAGATAGATTTTAACATGCACGTAATCTTTAGGTGAAATCTACAAAACGAAAGTTCCATTTCTTTACCGGTCCAATCCCCCGCAGGCCATTGCAGATTACTGGCCATCAGTTATTATAGTTCAGAGCTCAAACACGTTCATCTTACTATTACAGATGAATGGTTAAGGTTATATTAGCACTGAAGCGTTGTGAGCCTTACTTAACCACTCCCGCCAATCGCGCTCGTCACAGAAATGGCATCAGGAAAAAGGTACGCAAATAGGCCACAAAAAATAGTCAAGGACGGAAATTTCGCTTGGACTCTACTTTTTTCTAGACGTTACCATAGCAGTTTCCTTTTCTCGTACACTGAATCTGCATGCGCTAACCACTGCGTCACTATGCGTTTTTTTTTTTTTTTTGGAGGTTGGGGCATTTTGTTACATGCATATTTAACAACTTAATGTGAACCCACAGCGACCAAAGCCGTGAAAGCCGCCACTGCAAACGCTCTACAGACAGGTCAATGGACATATTACAAGTGTATGCTGTTCTGTTAAGTGTACTAAACCGGCGCACTTCATCAACATTGGATACTGTTGCGACCTGGGTTTAGCTCCGTCCCATCGGTGCAACCAGTTCTTGCGACGTTATGGTTGCGTCGGACCCGGACTCCGCTTGGTAGCGCGACTGAGTCTCCGGGTTGAGGAACTGATGCTCGCAAGTTGGGAAGACGAAAACAGGTTTACTGGCACTTTTTGTACACTTATTTACACAGTGAAAAGGTAACAGTTCAGCGACGAGCGAACTCCATGAGCCTTTAACCCAGCGCTCAGAGCCTCTTGTCTCACTCAGCACCGTCGTTATAACCCCTCAGGCTGGCCCCTCCTTCTTGATTTCAGCCAATCACAGGCACGACACCACCCACCAACACGCGAGCCAATTACACTTTCTCAGAAGGGTTCTTGCACTCGTTGGTGCAGTAAAGTTCCGGCGGTCAGTGCCACTCCTGTGGGGTCAGACAGGACAAAAGGACAAAAAAGCGACTTAACGGCTCTTGTCCAAACATACAGTACAGGTCGGCACCGCAGCATACAAACAATGTCAAAGTGGCCCATTGTGAAGGCGGCGCCATTTTTGACGTCTCTCTGCTATTTTTATAGTTCACTATATCTCTGCTGCCCATCGGAGCTCGCGCGATGCTCTTTCCTTTGTGGGGCGCTTCCCGTCGCGGGAAGGCCGTTTCTGGGAAGGATCCAAGTGTCCCCAGTAATGTGAGAACCCATCGCCCGTCCATTCTCCTAGACAACTCGTCGCCAACGACGATCAGCCATAACAATACCGATCCGGTTGGAACTCTGTTTGCTGATAAAAGTCCGTAAACTTTAAAGCCATGTGGAAAAAAATAATAAAGATAAAATTGGTTCTGCATTCCTGTTTAACACGCGCATTTTCCGTTAACTATTCGCGACCGTCTGGGCGCGGCACACCGAAGTATTTCGTCGTGAAACTAACGGGTGACGTCAGAGAGCGTTGCGGCTGTATTTCAGTGTAGGGGAGGCACCAAAGCGACACTTTTTTATTCTCTTTGTTGCACCTTCCAACACCTCACTTGAGGCACGAATGAAAATGAACACAGGCACTTTATGGCTGGCAACTAAAAATCTGCAGTGGAAAAACGTCCTGGAACTACGCTGATTGGCGATAACCTTGTCACAATTACTGTGAAATTAAGATGACGCGGTCTTGTTTGTCCCGGCTATTCGAGAAGCCCCTTCGCTAAGATTCATCTTGTTTCTTTTAAATGAACTGGCCAGGGCGCTTGTAAATATATAGCTCTCTGGTAGATTGACTGATTACATTTTGAGCGTAGAAAATATTTTCGTATTGCACGATTGGTCAGTCGAAGTGTGATCGTTGCGTGCAGGTTAGACTAGATATATACTTGAGTAAATTAAGGTCATGCACCATCAGGAACTACAACTTAAACACTTGGGACTATAATCTGAACTAACCGTGAAGACAGCTTATATCGAATTTTTGAGGCAAACTGCAACACCGCCTTTTGGTGGACTTTCAACGTTGTTTCCGGTAAAGTTAAAGCCCGCAAACAGGCTGCATCATGGAAGCATGAGGCAGCACATGCGAGTCCGCACGCTGTATTTAGATTACACTTACAAACAGCATACTCCACTTGCTTTTAGGGGGATGATAGCACCTGCCATTTAAGGGAATTGGTAAAAGTTTTAGCACAGTACACTATTCATCTGAGGCAATATTCTGATACAAACATGTTATATAACTGTATCTGCAATAATTATGGTATCCGAATAATTATAGCATACGAAAACGACCTATACCTTGTTGCAGCACAGACAACTCCCGCAAGAAAAAGACCCACAAGCCCGGGAACTTCACTTAGGCGAGTGGTAATGTAGTGTGGCATAACCTGTCAAAAGAAACGAAAAGCAAGTTTTACAGTGTTCTCACTCCTTGAAAGAAGACAAATAAGGTCAGCGTCCACAACGTCCAACATGTCTGTAAGACCAGCTTGACGCGTGCGAACACTACAGCGGTCATTAGCTGCCACTGATGTAGAATGCATCGTCTCATGCAACAAGAATCCACAGAAAATGCCTGTCTAATCCCCACCAGATGAACAGTCATAGGCACAGCTTGCAAGCCCAAGTCGCGAGTACCAGCTGATGATCAAGGCTAGGCTACTAGCCCAAGCTCGCGATTACTTGTAATGAGGTGGCCACCCACCTCCGGCTGTAAGCAGTTTGGTCAAGAAAATAGAGTTTAATTTTGTCTCTTAATCTCTCATTCACTTTCATAGGTAAGGGAACTACTGAGGGTCAACCATGGCAGCTGAGATTTCCAGTCATATATATCGAGCTGGCATGGCAGCTGACTAGAAGACGGTTCGCCTTTGCCCGTAGATTTAGGTGGATGTTGAAGGATCCCCGGTCGCGAAACCTTATCATCCGTACCTGGATACTTATCACTGGGTTTGATTCCGGCTTGAACCCTTGTCTCATTAACGTCACTTAGGTTTTTAGATGCGAAGTATCTTAAGGCCGAGCTCAATCCGGTGGTGGTGGTGTGCGGCGTGACCACCCTTACTGCGCATGCGCATACCCTCTCCACACACCTCCTCTCCACTCACCCTCTCCCCTTCCCCTCTCCACTTTCCCCTCTCCAATACCCCTCTCCCCTCCCCCTTTCCACTCTTCCTCTGAAACGCGGGCTAGACATGCCGAAATTCTCTCCTGCGCAACGCCGCGATGAGCTCGAGCGCATGCGCGTCCCCTCCCCTTCTCTCTCCTCTCCTACGCTGCCCCCCTCTCGCCCGCCTGTCGACCGCGCTCCCCGCTCGCCCTGTGAGAATTCACGGCCAGGCTAGATGGAAAGATACGACGCGCGTAGCGTCCCTCTTCGCGTTCCACGACGCGAGGTCGGTAGCATGCCCAACGAACGCCAACGGAACGCGATCGTGCAAGTGCTCCGGCTTCGCATCGCCTCATGGTCCCCTTTAGCGGGAGATGGTGTAATTTTTAAACTCAGGCGGCAGTTTCGTGACAAGAAAAGCTATTGACGGACTATGACAGTGCCCAGTAGCATCACGAGTGTTGTATTTCTTCCTGGTGATGCTGGAATGCAGTTATCATAGTAATAAAAATAATAAAGTGCTCCGGCTTCGCATCGCCTAATGGTCCCCTTTAGCGGGAGATGGTGTAATTTTTTATCCCACGCCGCGTTTTTCAAAGCCAGAGTCTGATAAGAGACGTAAGGCTTTCCCCTTATATTATTCATAACTCTGCATTAAAAGCAGCTATCGCATTTTTTGTAAGCAGTATCAGGTAGTGAATCTCAAAAGACAAATTGACAGGTTACGGGAAAAGGTTACAATGCTTGCAATGCTGTTGCAGATCTCTGACTAAAAAAAGTGAATTACAAAGGGGTACGCATTTCCAAAATTTCGTCCCTTTTGATATACGATTTGTCACAGCTTAAAAAAATTGACAACAGGTTTTGTTGCTGTGTTACGAATTTGCAACTTCTTAGTATCGTTTTCTTAACCATGACGATATTTAGTAAGTTTCATTATACAATTTCGCACTTTAAAAGTAACGTGTACCTAAAACTTTATCTTAATTTTCCTTTACAAGCAAGAAACCTTGTCAAATTTGGTGCAGCGCTTGTGTTATACACCTTGAGAGGAGCTGTCAAGAAAAATCTTTTTCTTAAACCAAGTCCGTAAGCGTCATCCTCAAGCTGTGGTCTTACTACTGAAGTTCAGAGTCTACTGCCAACCTGACCACATCATTACGAATAGACAAGCCCAATCGAACTTTCTCGTTGAGTACGTGGAAAATCTAGCCGGAATTTGAACAGCTGCAAAATGGAGTCCATCTTCTTTACAACAACGTCACTGTGTGAAAAAAAGATGGCTCCCTCTCCTGTTACGAAGAGTACGTGTAAGCATGAAATCGATACTGGTGGCCACGACGCGACACAGCCCTGAAAGAACACTGAGCTAGAATAGACCTGTTTTCAACTGAATCTCGTCTAGGCCAAACAGTTTGCCATGTACCTTAGCATTCGCAGTGACTGACATGATCACTTCAATAAGTGGAATCAAGATAGGCCTCATCACACCGCATTTCTTTTTCTTTGTACACTGCTACGTTGCATACATACTTGTGCGTTCTCCGAAAGTGTACTCCAAAGCAACCTTTTCTGACATGAATAATGATGCCATTTGTGCCCAGCTGGAGTTGCATTTTTTTAAAAGTCCAGAAATTTGACTGCCACTTTCAGCGCTCATTGATTGAATAAAGTTTCATAGGAGAGGTCATGACTAGGGTCGGTCCGCGAGCTCTCGAGCTTTATCCATTCAGCGCGCTCTTGAATTACGAGCCGACCTAGTACACTCTTACATATTACCAATCGCAAAGGCCCCTTTCGAACCCAGGACGAGTATTTCCATTGACGCACAGGCAGACCGTAGAAAAAGATGATTCTAGAGATAACAAACTACTCCAACCCCGTATAGTTTTGTATCCGTCTATGTTTTCCAAGATGATGAGCAAAACACTCACTTGGTCAACGCGGTGAACTGCCCCAGACAGCATTGGATCGCAACCTCGAAACCATATCGTCAGGGCCACGCCCATAGCAAACAACGATCCATAAGTGACAACGAACAGGAAAGAACTGGTAATAGCAGTCCTGCAAAACATTCATTGTAGGCGCTAAAGAGTTATATTTTCGATTAGTGTCACTTGGGAAATAGTTTGCATAATAATGTGAATATCAATGCTCGAAGTTTGAGGCACTGCGTTTAGGAGAACGCAACTGCGTTCATGTAGTAATCATCATCGTCAGTCTATCTCTTGTGGATAGGCATGATGGAGGCGCCTCCTAATGATCTCCAGTTCACCTTTTACTCTATGAGCTGATTCCATATTATTACTGCACATTTCTTAATTTCGTAGCTCCACCTTATTCACTGCCGTACTCAGCCGCACTTCTCATCTCTCGGCACTTATTCCGACGCTCAAATGTATTAGGATCACTACAGTAATCGCGCATTCAGCATCACTCTATTCTAGTAAGGAAGCAAGTAATATTTTTAATGACTGTGGTGCTTTAAGTCCCTGCGGTTTATTTCGGTTTTTCAACTGATTTCTCCCTTCCGCTTCGTCTGTGATCACGATGTCGCAGCTCTTATTGTATGCCTTAGCTCTATTGTACACTCTCCAGTAATCATCATATTTTGTTTTGATTTATGCATTTTATATTTTTTTCATATTCCTGTGATTACTTGGCATTCTCTTGTCACCATTCGTATGGAAGAGATACTGCAGCACAGTTAGAAATACTGCCATCAAGTTTTCCAATGCTCGTCCGTTAATAGTTAAAGCGTGCCCTATATCAATTTTTGTCGTCTTACATCTTCTCGTCTTCAGGTTCACCTTGATGAACTCCCGCAGTTTTCGAGTTTACAATAATGCAATACTGAATTCGTTCCACACGCCATCACTCCCCGCAGGCGTCAGCTCAAAACACTTTTGTGATGATATATGGGAACTCATCAGTCTGCCTTCCCGAGACATAATTCGTAATGGATTTTCGCAATAAAAATGGTATTTTTTCAAGCGCTGCTAACGAGTTCTCTAAGCGCGCAAGCTTTTCTATGTCACCTCTAGTCGAAAACCGCCCTCTGGCACATAAGGCGATGATCGCTATAAACGAGTACTAAGTGCCTAAAACAAAGGAGCAAGAAAGAACTTTAATGAATGTCCGGCTGTTTACAAGGAATCAGTCCCCGACTAGAGACTAGACGGCAGCCAAAGCCCTTGGAACCTGACGGCGTCTTCAGCCAGCTGAACGACGCCCAATTCGTCCATCAGGGGCCGAGCTGAGCGGCACTGTCTTCCACTGCTCTTCACTGTTTATTGTGCAGCTCGGTCCCGTCTCCTGAGGGCAAGCCCCTATTATATGTAAGAGGTCTTCCTTAGGTCGAAGGTATTAGCATCAAGTGCAGCTGTCCCAATATTGAGCTGTGTAGTATTGGCTGTAAGCCACCAGGTTCGGATACGTGTTAGCTTGACAGAGGTACCAGGTGACCTGTTGTTGATAATTGGGTAACGAGTGGAAACAAAGTAATGTTTTTTCGCGGTGCTGTGATAAAAAGCCAGGCCCTTGTGCTCCGAAGGCGAGTGTCTTAACCGCTGGGCTCTTTTAGGTTCGTTTATTGCTACCGCATCACATCACGTCAATTAGATAAAATGTTTGCAATTGCGTCCGACGTTGACATCGCTGCTTTTGAAGGTGTTTTCCAGACAGCACAGAAAATCACGGCATACCCACCCACAGGGCTGGGCAAAGATACTTTGAAATTGTATCGCGATACGATACAAGATACTCAGGCAAAAAGTATTGGAGATACAGATACAAAATACTGCCGCAATAATTGTATCCGATACGATACTTGGCAATTGTATGTTAAGATACTTCGATACATTCTCAAATTTGTTATAGATCCATATAATGTAGCAGCAAACGCCTATGCACGGAAATATCTGCTGGAAACTTTCTTAACTGTGACTTATTTTGTTTCACTTGAATGAAACGTTTTGCCCTTCTTGCTCAAAGTGAATTAGTTTCCTTCCAAAACAACTTATTGGGGCTTGTTTTAGCTTCTTCACAGGACAACTCTTTATACACTTCGCTGACAGCGGTTCTTGCTTGTCATTTTTGCATTTTACGGGAGTCGCTGCTCAGCTTGCCGGCCGGCTAGCGGGTTGCCATAAAATCACATAACGTCAATAGGAAGCCTTCGCACGACGACGCAAATACCGATGTAGACTTTTACCTTGTCCGTAAAAGAAGGTTTGCACAATACCGTATATCCGAACAGGCGTACAGCAGCAACAACGCTGGTAACGGCTTTTTTTTTTATGGGGGAGGAGGGGGGAACGCATGGTGTATACGGGGTTTGAGACCGTTCGCTAGCGGCCCGGCCGGCACACATGACCGTCTCCGTCCCGTTTGTTTTTATTTTCTAATTAAGTATGTTCGTGAGCTACACAGACATGACTGGTCTCAAGCATTCCTTTCGTGAGGAACATGTGGTCACCATGTGCTGAAACATAACCATCGAACAAAAAATCTACATTTCAATCCGCGTCCAAATTTCACTCGTTGTGTACATCGGTATCGATGTTTCTCGAATCCTGACTCCAAATCCCCTTCAGAAATGACCTATATATGAGACATCGGACCTTTTCAAATGGCAATGTCATTTTGTTCAAGCTCTCTCCGACCCCACCATCTTCACTGTACCGGCCCTTGGAGCTAAATTTCGCGACTGCGGCCCGCCGGCTATAAGCTGAGTTTGAGACCCCTGGTGTATACGTAGATGACGTAAAACTGCAATGAATTTCCATGATTCTACTTAGCTGCTGGCGTAAGGGATTCTTTGTTGATATGCTCACTAACCTGCAATCTTTCAGCAATATTTCTTCAACGAGAGAACATGTGCAACATAGAAATGTCTCAGACGTATTGTATAGAATTGCACAAAGCGTCGCAGGACACTGCCGCTACTCGCACTATTGCCGCTTATAGCTGCCATTTCCTCCTCTCTAACTTTCCTTCCCCGTCCCCCCTTCCCCAGTGCAATGTAGTCTACAGGGCTCAGCGCTGGTTAACCTCCCCGCCTTTCTTTTATTCTTATTCTGTCTCTTTTTACGTGGCGATTAGTGATAGGAAAAATATTTAGAACGCCTAAAACAGAAAAAACAAATATAAGTAAAAGAGAGAGGTGGTTGTGTATCAAACATTCACATTGAATGAGTACAGAAACACAATACAGACGACGCCCTTAATAGCTATGAGCATGAGGTATTGTACACTTACCTGTTGAGAGAATAGAAAATTCAGTGCCTACGGAAAGTTGCCTGAAACGGCTCGTTGTGACGCTCATGAATAAATCGGAGCATTCAGTAAAACAACGTTTCTCGAATCCCCTTCCTAACATCTTTAAGATGGCTCCTAATGATTTCCATTATTATAATGCAAACTCAATTTCGCTATTTTCTTAAGCGGTAAGCAGAATATTTTGTACTGTATACTCAAGGCACGCCCACATAATAATATATTTGTTTTCAAAATCGCCTTGACAACGTCTAAATATGTAAACAGTAGTAGAAATAAAGCAGACGGAATAATCAAGCAGAAATCTAATTTTGGGAGCGCGTTACAAAATACATATTGCAGTGACCAGACCAGAAAAACAGTGCAGAGACCTAGGTAATGTATGTGATGCAAAATAATAGCTAAGAAAGCGCTTGTGCCAGTAAACAAATTATGATTTCATAAATTCTTTGAACAAATATAGATGGAAGTGAAAAATACGGTACGCTAAGATTTTTTCTGTTAGGTAAACGCTTGCTCTATTAGATCTAGCATTAGTACCGGTGGTGCTAAAGTTGTTAGAATCTTATTTGCATATAAGTTAATTCATTGCACGCAAGTCAAACATACATCCACGACATGCTTCAAATCGCTGATATGTAAAATCCACGCGACGCAAAGCAACCCCATTCTTGCACGCATCACATTTCGTTACGGAGCAAAACGTAAGAGAATCTTCAATAACGACACTGTAACAACATCAGAATTTTCGTGATAGACGCCGCACGCAGTGGAGTAGGCGGCGCAGGACAGTGGCTAAGAGCAAGTGTCTGGCACTGGCGCAACTAAAAAGAAAAGGAATCGACAAAACAAAAGGTACGTGGGCTGCGCGTAGCCGTCCGCGTGCTTGTTTTCCTCATTTTCTTCCTTCACTGGATGACTCTGGCGTAAAAATAAAATAACGCCACTGCCCTTAGACTTATTCAGATGGCTTAGTGACACCAGTACCAGCTTGAGAAGCGGAGCTTGGCCAGCGATTATTGTTTCGCATGGTTGTGTTGCGATAGAAGTATCTTGCATGTTAAGATACACGATACATTATCGAATGTATCGGAAATACAGATACAGATACTCATCTTTCGAGACGTATCGCGATAGAGATACAAGATACCCACAGAGTATCTAAGATAGTATCTAAGATACATGTATCTTCGATACCGCCCAGCTCTGCCCACCCACATACAAGCTAGACAGCACTGTGTCCCTCCATGTGAACAAGCTAGAGAGCGTGTCGAGGAAACAGCGCTGCATGTTGTATACACCAGCGCCAAATACAGCTGCGTAGGTCCGAAAGCAATTCTTCCTCATCACTGAGAGTGAGTTGGAAGCCTAGGGTACTGCTTGCTGATTTATTCGCTCTTTGCTGCTCCTATCACAGGCGTGCGAAGCGCCTGCATTAGCGCTAGTGCGCGTGGGTGTGTGTTTGTCTGTGGGTGGGGAGGGTGGAGGGAGGGGGTGTCACTATATGCTTACGGCGCACTCCAGCTACCCGTCGGCGTTCGTACCACTCCAAATAAAACGACAACAGGAAGCCCACTTGCGCAAATCGCACGATTTGTGTTGATCATTGTAGAACGCACGAGCAGTTGGAAATAACTGCATGTTTATGAAAGCAACTGCGTGCAATAGACTTTCCGCAAGGTGCATCCTGCTGTTTGAAAACACTTGTTCAGGCCTGTGGCATAATCCCATGACGAGCAAAGTGCAAATACGAGCTCAAACGTTTTCAGGGCGCTTGGCCAATATTTCAACTGACATGTATTAGGTCTGCTGTGCCATGCGTAAAATAAGTTGCATAGGAGAGGAGAGGAGAAACATCTAGTTCGTTAAGCAGCTGGCGTCTTTTCGTTTTGCTTTAGAAACATCTGGCGTCTTTTCGTTTTGCTTTTTGAAAACATCTGGCGTCTTTCGTTGGTTTATTTCATCAATCAACGGCGTTTTGAACAAAATTTTTATTGTTTAATCACGCACAGGAGAAATCTCACCAGGCACTACCTTGGAGGTAAACAATGGCTGCTAATGGGAATGAGAGACAGAAGAAGTCGGCTTTTAGCTAACACTTACACTTCTACTTCTACTAACGTTTCCTACTGGAACATGCCAATGGCTGCTAATGGGGAATGAGAGACAGAAGAATTCGGCTTTTAGTTAACGCGCACGCTGCGAATTTTTTATTGTTCAACAACGCACAGGAGAAATCTCCCACCGGCACCACTTTGGAGGTCAAGATCTGGTACTAGCGTTAAAGGGCCCCTCACCAGGCCACATAGCAAATTTTAGTTAGGCGCTGGAAGTTGTTGTGTGCCAAATGAAGATCAGTATGCGGCAAGAATTTTTCAAATCGGTTCATTACGAGCTGAGAAAAACAATAATTTTTAGCGGCGCGAAACCATGATGCGAGGAGGCGAGTTTCAAACCCTTGCCACTCGCCCCGTGTAGCCTTAGCAAGCCAAATCCCTTCCCTGCCCTCTTCACCTGACACATACGCATGAACCCGTCATGCGCATGCATGGTCACGTGCGCATGACGTGCCCGAGCCAGCCCGAGCACGCGAGCAGCGTTGCACGGCCGCTACCTTTTTTTTTTATGTAGCGGCCGTGGGCGTTTTGTCGGCGTTCTCTGTGGTGTACTGCCTGTTTCTGCGGGACGGGCATGAAAGTTGAGACATTTGAACGGGCATGTGAGTGGCGGTATCATGAGCCAGGGCCGCATTAATGTTTACATGGACGCGGTAGAATAAATGAGCATAATGAGTGCTCGAACGCGCCAGAACATTACTTTTGTTTCCATGGCTGGCGTCTGCTCGATGCGCTAACCGCGGGGACACGAACGCATGGGAAAGAGAGGTACATTAGCCCCGCATTCACAAAAAAAAAATGAAAAAGACGCACACATTCCTTTTGTGTGTCTCATTATTTCTCTCAAGTTTTATTAATCTTTTCAAGCAAGAAATTACACAAACTAAACATGTCGTGTCAAATAATTATCGCAGTGGCACGTGCTACTGTTGACGACGTCAGAGCACAGTCGTCTACGTAGAGGAGCGACGTCACAGCACTACCATCTACGTAGGGCCATTTTCTCATGTACGTCATCCCCTCATTCTCTAAAGCAAGCGCCCGCGAGAGGAAGGGCAGGCAGCGTTCACCTTGAAATTTGACCCATTTCCGCGGCGCGTAGCGTTGCAAATTTTGGCAGACGTGATAGTGAACGCCCAGTGTATGCATTGCGCTCGTTAGCTCAAAATTGTCAAACCTGGTGAGGGGCCCTTTAAGACTGGTTACGCACTACGACGGCGACGAACGGGTGCCGCTTTAAGGAGCTTCGCGCCTAAAACGGAGGGGGCGTGCACACATGAAGGCTCCCTAAAGACAATGCGCTGCGACAGTACGTGATATGCATCGCCCTCTCCTCTCCTACGCTTCCCCCTCTTTCTCCTCTCCTATGGTCCCCCCCCCCCTATCTTGCCTCGCGGCGCAGCGGCGCCGACGCAGGCAGTGTCGCGAGGCAGCGTCGCGGCAGCGTCTTGACTGAAAAACCGACCGCTCGCGCTGCACAACCGTTCACTGACCACCCCGTATATATAGGCACTGGATTTTCACCTCCAAGGTAGTGCGTGTATGCGATTTCTCCTGTGCGTGATTAAACAATGAAAATTCACAGCGTACATGTAAAATTAAAGTGAGCTGCAAGTCGTCATAACTCTCATCGAACCTTTAGTATAAACACGCCCGATCTCACGACGGTGATGATGTACTGGGCAGAATTCACGGAAGATTCACGGTTTACCGATGAACCTCCGCAGCTTCGCCCGCTCATCATCATTCACTCCGTGGAGATGCTGTGATTTTTTGTTTTTTTTTTTAGCCTGGTGGCACACGTGTCACCGCCCCATTATAAAGGGGATGCTCATAGCATCGATCCATCTATCCAAGAGCAGTGTCAGAGGACAGTGTGAAAGATAAAACGCACGTTCATGTAGCCTCCGTTACGTGTTTGGCGGTAGCTCAGTTGGCTAAACGCCCGCCAGCCACTGTCGCGGACCGAGAGGTAATGGGTTCGGCTCCTGCTACCGGAACTTTTTCTTATAGTTTTTTTTCTTTGTCATTTGACGGAGTTCATTTTGCTGACGTATTTCCGTGACGGAAATACGTCAGCAACTGGACCCCGGCATAAAACATTTTCGCGTTAAAAAACACATCGTACGCATCTTTACCTCTGGGCGTCTTGGAGCGTTCTAGATGCTAGCAGCCTTTGTGCAGCAACTTGGTCGAAACACAAACGGCACATTGATGGAGCAAATGAGCCAACCAGGCAACTCCATATAGTTTCTTCGCTTGTCCAGTCCAGGCGGTATCTGTTCAGGCAAACATGATTGAGGGGTCATGCCTGAGAACGTTTCCTTTATTTGGCTTTTTTTTTGTCTAGCTGCAAAATGTACTTCATCATGAGAGACACATGGGTTCTTAAGCTGCACTATTTTGTAAAATGGATGCAACACACAGTCCATTTTCTTCTTCCGGCATTTCTCCGATCAAATTTCAGAATGGCAATGTCATCACGGCGTCTTTGTGAACATTTCGGCTTTTGTTGGCTCGTCACAGCAAATTGCAAGCGGGATTGATGTACGTATAAATTGAATCTCTTTTGCATGTTTTCTCTGACAAGTTTCACATCCCGTACCTTTTACTCAGAGACATGAAATCACTCAGCATTTGTTACATGCAAAGACGTGTCACCATGAACCCACAGATCCGTCAACATTTTAGTTACAACAAAATAGAACTGCCATTTTATTTTCTTCACTTGTTTAATATTACGGTAAGAATTTTTTTCCTTTTTTTTTTGCTGCTGCCGCGGAAGGAAGAGCGACGGAGTAGCCTAGATGCTATATACCTTAATCTCTCCACTGCAATCAAGTTAAAACAGAACATCATCATCATCATCATCATCATCATCATCATCAGCCTGTCTACGCCCACTGCAGGGCAAAGGCCTCTCCCATGTTCCGCCAATAAACCCGGTCCTGTGCTTTCTGCTGCCACGTTATACCTGCAAACTTCTTAATCTCATCTACCCACCTAATTTATTGTCTCCCCCTCACGCGTTTGCCATCTCTTGGAATCTAGTCAGCTACTCTTAATGACCACCGGTTATCCTGCCGACGTGCTACGTGCCCGGCCCATATCCATTTCTTCTTCTTGATTTCAACTATGATGTCCTTAACTCCCGTTTGTTCCCTGACCCACTCTGCTCTCTTCCTGTCTCTTAAGGTTACACCTATCATTTTCCTTTCCATCGCTCGCTGCGTCGTCCTCAATTTAAGTTGAACCCTCTTTGTAAGTCTCCAGGTTTCTGCTCCGTAGGTAAGTACCGGTAAACAGAACATACCAGAAGAGAAATGCAATTTAAAATGTCACACTATAACTGCACGTTTCACCAGCTGGGAGTTTCAATAAGACGCAATTCAAATTATAGGAATGCTGTAGAAAATGAGGTATGGATAAATGGACTTACTCTCCAATATATCTGGCGATGTCTAGGTCATTGATGGGGTGAACTGTAGAGCCTGGTGACAAGGAATCAGCTATTACCTTAACAACGACGGTTGCTGGAGCGCAAATCACAATCAGGAACTGGACACAGTCCGTCCAAACGACACCTCGAAGTCCACCCTATAAATAAATAAATTACGCATTGTGGCTGTAGGGTTCATTTCGGGATTTCCTGTTTCCAACGCTCTACATAAATTTACCTAACGCAAGCTCATAATATTGGCTCAAGGGGTTGATCAATTGAAAGCAAGACATCCATATCTCACCCCAAAATGCAGACGCAAGACGCCGAAAAGGTGATGGAACGATGAATTCATGTAAAGAATAAAACATGACAAAAGGAAAAAAAAATCTCCGATTATGAACGCACTGCCACTTACCAGAAATCGCATAACATAGTAAAAAATGAGAGTAGGACTCGAAACGTTTGTGCACAACAGCTGACACGTTTCAGTGGTTATGCCAACATTTGCTTTAAAGGGACCGACAAAAGATGTTTCATGGTACGTGTTTTCTTTGGCGCAACGGAAAGCTTACTGTTTAGAATGCCTAATCACGGAGCGGTAACCCAGAAAACGTTGTGAAACTTGTATAACATTTTTTTTTGTTCTGCTGCCACTATTATTCGGATACGCAAAACACAAGCTGCAGACAATGGGATGTGAGCATGAGAGCGGTTTGTGTTTGTACGCGGAGGTTTCCTGCTCATGCGCCACTGCTCGACGTGTTCCACTAGTTGCCGCGAAGGGAGCGCCGCTTCTCAGCGTGCAACTGCTTTTACCTCGTAAGCAGCAAAGAATAGAACGGGGATGGATAATCATATACATACTGTAATTTTGAGTCGTCAAATTCCGGTGCGCATGAAAGCATCAGGCTGTGTACAGCAAAGTGAACGACTCCATAATTCAGCTTCAAGGCTCTTCCGCTAGGCGGCGGGACATATCGGTTTGTGGTTACTTTTAAATGCGATTTAAAAATATAAATCTTCCTCAGACCGCGATAAGAATTCGTGAACCGGTCGATATAATTCCCGGTCTCTTCATTTCCACCAGGATCTCGTCCTACGTTCAGGCCACTTCTCGGTCCCTTTAATGGAATCCAATAATGAAACCAGATGCGTTTAAAGTAGCAAAATGCTTTATTAACGTATAAGTGCAGCAATTCGTCATCGTAAAATCTGCCAGTGATTCGTTCCTGAACACTTTCTGAACATTTCGGAGTCACAAATAGGTCTAAGGCTAGCACCTAACTCCTTTAGGATCCGATCTGGCTAAACTCTACAAAACGCCGGCGTAAGGTAAAATGGCTGTTGCAGCGAGTCAATCAACTTTCATGCTGTCTGCAAAGTAAGCGGTCTGAGCAGAGTACGTATTAGGAAATGGGCTATCTAACGATCCCCGTCAAGATCAGCACGCGACAACGACGTTTGATCAAAGATCGCAGGTTGTGCCGGAGCGATGGACACCCGCCTCCGGCCTCCCTCCATGCGCCTTCGCGCGACGGAGAAGGTCGGCGCGTTTCATCTGTGTTTGGGCCTCGACCGGCAGCAGTCCTCGCATGCTTTGATCCGCACATATAACATAACATATGAGGCGACGATTTCGCACTTTCCACGGCTTATGACGGCGACGGCGACGACATAAATGCACATCGCGTGCTCATATGTTTGCTAAAATAATAAAATCATTCCTCGCAAAACGAACAAATCTACCGTCCGCATCTACACACGCAAGCCTACACGGCTGCAGAAACCTCCCGAAGCTTTCTCTTGGCAAAAGTCATCGTTGGAAAATGAGCTGCAAGTTTCGCGCAACAAATATGTACGAGCAGCGCGCAGCCTTTATTGTAACGGGATCATGCCACAGGTGACAAGGGTGTATGCATGCCACACGCAACAGCGGCCTCGCGTGCTTCCCCAGATGCATGGCATCCGATATTAGGCAACAAACGTTTCTAGGTTGGATCGAAGCTAGATAAACAAGACGGCAGCCACTGTCAAAGGGGAGCAATCAAATCGAGAATTTTTCTCAGTGAAAGCATTACGGTCAATGTTTTCTCGTCTAAATTGTACTATCGATGCGAGGGTTCGCAAACGAGCACGAATATTGTAGTCACTTTTCCTTTGCAGCAGTATGAGATATCAAAGCTATATTTCTTGTGATCTGAGAGAAAAAATCTACGGACAAAATGTCGCCGCCACAGATACTCAGACTAACATTTACACAGGATACTCCGAAAAATGTGTGCGAAAATCTGCAAAAATTAGGAACACACGGCATTAACTCGCTGTCTTCACAATTACTTTTTCTTTGGTGGCAAACAGTTTAAGATAATTACAGTGCTAAATGCAGAAACTGACACATCTACGCTCTCAATTAGAGTTCTGTGGTGGTCGGGTCGAATGGGCATAGGTCGGCAAACTAACTCATGAGTCGACTCACTCAGACTCCGATTGAGCCGTGAGTCCGGGTGAGTAATATTTTGATGAGCTTGAGTCCGAGCGAGTCCGGACCAGAAAATTTTAGTGAGTCTGAGTCCGAGTGAGTCCGGTAGAGGGAAGTTTTGGTGAGTCTGAGTTCGAGTGAGCCCTGAGCGCAAAATATATTTCTTGAGTGAGTCGGAGTGAGCTCCACTCTTCTTTGCCGAGTTATGGTTCTATCTACACAAAGTCACCATTACTATGAGCCTTATATCGGCTCACGTTTATACTCCCGCCGACTCACACATACTTCAAAGCACTAGCGTTCATACGCCAGCTCAATGTTTATTAATTAGAGGCGGGAGTTACGTAGAAGGGGGGGGGGGGCAGGTTGACCTCCCTCCCACGAACTCTTTCACAGGAAGTTCTGGATAAAAATATCTCGTGTGAGTCACCACTTTCAATAAAGTCTCCTTACTTAATTGCAACGACTGATAACTCATATTTGAAGGTTCGAGATCAAAAGGCGCCGAGTAGAGCACCAAACATGCGAGATATTGGTGTTGAAGAGCATTGACACCATGGTCAAAAAAGGCAATTATACGCTAACGGACTCATGAGTCGACTCACTCAGACTCACTCAGATATAGCCGTGAGTATGAGTTTGAGTGAGCCAGAGTAAGAATATTTTGGTAAGTTTGAGTCCGAGTGAGTCCGGCTGAGAAAAATTTCAGTGAGTGTGAGTCCGAGTGAGTCCAGTTGAGGACAATTTTGATGAGTCTGAGTCTGAGTGAGCTCTAAGGGAACAAATACATTTCATGAGTGAGTCTGAGTGAGCTCCACATTTTTTGATGACCTATGCGGATGGGTGAATTGAAGTCCTTCCTGGAAAGGTGGAATTGCTGCTATTAGATTTCCAAAATGCGCCTTTCGGTAAATTTTTGCGGAGTCAGGAACTATAATGCAATTAACCGACGAAAGTGAAATCGAAGCAGCGAAGTGCGCAGATGCCATACCCTATAATAGATGACCAGAATGACGGCGCTGCTTCCGATAGCGATTGCACTTTTGCTATTTATTCCGCATTCGTTAACCTGGGTGCGCCATGCGAGCTATCGTGGCAAGCGCAACCTGCATACTCGCGAATCGAAGTAGACCTATGCCTCATATAAGGACGCTGGCCCCTTTTGGTCGCCGCGGAATAATATGGCAGTTGTGCTCTTCGGCGTATCGGTTTTGGTTTCACCGGCAGAACTGGTCGGATTTCATCACGCCGCAAAAATCGCCAGTAGCCGAGTTTTGAAAATCTCATAGCGGCAATGGGGTCTTCGCAGGAAGGACTTCCATTTTCCCATTTGAGCCAATCACCTCTCTCTTCTAAGTAAGTAGTTAATTGCCTTATTTTCTATAAATATTGCCGTAAGTAACGCGTCTAGACATCTTAAGATGTCTGGTGTCACATAAAATGCAATGCTAAAGGTAGCGAACAAATATCGCACTTCCATTACATTGAGTGCTTTCGGATGCATTTCTTAAAACACCCCGCATATGAGTCGCTGTTTAATGCATATGTATTTGTTTTGTTCAAACCTTATGCATTATCGTACAATGCTATTCAGAAAACGCTTAGCACAGCGGATTCGACAGCGCGTTCTAGGGGGAAAGGTCTGCAGAGTTCTTACCAGTGCTGTGTACACAGTTCCTGACAATCCGATGGCAATGTTGCACCAGAAGACAGGGACATGAAACACTGGAAAACGAATAGAATGAAGCCCAGCTCAAGACGGTTACTAAGTCCGCAGTGCGGTCAACGTTGAAAATAGCGCTTTCGTAAACCCAGCTGTATTTGAAATAATTTCCCTGATCTCCGGTTAGGATATTCGTTTTAAAATCAGGTGGCTTTCAATTTTACGCAAAAAATATGTAATTAATGTGGTACTGCGTTATCATTACAGAGGCTTCTAGCAAATCAGCGTAACGCAGAAAGACGCTCAAGTGAATGAATAAACAGCTTTTAAACATGCTGCTCTGCAGCGAACACTCATCAGGGCTATATGCAGCGCTAATTTTAGACATTTATTTGTGACATGAAGTATGTTTGCCTCTCTGTATTGCAAATCGCCCACGATTAGGGAACGTGCAGCGTGTTTCAATAGATTGGCGGTAGCATAACGATCGAACAGCTAAGCTGCCTAAGTAATAGGCACTCTACGACACCAAAGCCGTACATGGTACGTCCGTCTGTCACACACACTATAACCGTCATATATCTTGTGTGGTTTTCTTGCGTTATCGCCGCGTGGCCGGCACTACCAGTTCACGAACAGTGTGCGTTTATCAGTGTGACATAGCCCTCTGGAGAAGACAGCAGCGAGCGCATAGTTTTCAAGAAAGGGACGCAAGCGAGCCAGATGACGGTCATTGTTCTGTGGCAGAAAGACACACCAAATACTCCCCTATAGAGTGCCTGTCCGGATTGTGATGCACGTTTTCGCCACTTTACACTGTGACGTTTTTCATTAGTAACCTATCCTAGGGAGCTCAATAGGGGAGAGCAATCGCTGAACTTCCAGTCGCCGTCACATACGTGAGAGTCACGTGAACTGAACATAAACGTCGCGTATGACGTGTTACTACTGTCAAAACTTGAAAGAAAAGAAAAGGTTGTGCCTGGCACTGCGTAAGTGCCGCTATTTCGCCAGTACCACTGGTTGGCCCTTGTCACTGGGGGGCCAGTAACATGTGCCGTGCCCCTTCGCGGTTCTGACTAAGTTGCCAGCATCACTACACTGCCAGCGCCAAAGCCGACAGCGGCATTCCGCTGTATCCTTGTACATCATATGTGACCTTTACCCAGTACGTCATACGCGGCATATGATGGCGAGCGCAAGTTCCTTTTTGGTCTAAAATTAATTGGGCGTGGCAATTACGCATTCACACCCACACACGCGCGCACATACATGCAACCAAAACACGTACAGCGCTCACTACACAGAACTTCACGGGCAACAAAAGAGGCCCCACGTACTAATTCATCGTTATATTCTGGACGAACTTGTTTCTGGGCTAGTTGATAGCTAATTTTAGTAAAAAAACGAATAGAGCTCAAAAATTGCACATTCACACACGCGCACCCTGTATTACAGGCAATCGAAGCATGTACTATCGTGAGCAATATGAGCTGGAACGCCGAATTCATGTTCATTCAACGATTAATTGTAATGTACTCATACGAATGTGACGTACTAGATTTCCAGAGATACCTGTCTGCTTGGGCATTCAGTCTCATGAACCGCTTTGCACTTAACAGCTGCGTTTAGCCATTAGGACATTTAAAAGGTAATTTCTGTGTCCCAGCTCATATCGCTCGCGACTATAAGCGCTCACGGCACTAAACATAACGGGCAACAATACAGGCCCACGGTACTAGAACTACACTCTAGGAGGACTGGTTGTTGGGCTAGTTGGTAGCTCATTTTAATACAAAATTAATGGAGCGCAAAAAATAGCACATTCAAATACGCACGCACCCGCGCATACAGGCACCCAAAATACGTACAGCACTCACGACACAAAACTTAACGGTTAACGAAATAGGTCCACTGTACTAGGAATACACTCTAGAAGAACTTGCAGGGCTAGGTGGTAGTTCATTTCGGTACAAAATTGATGAAGTGAAACAAACGAAGTTCCCCTATTGCGCTATTTCAAATATTGAAGCACGTGACCTCGTCATACCGAGGAGCCACGAGGTCTCAATTGTACGTCATTTCCGGCGAGCGGGGATGATGCTTGTTCTTCGTTTAGTTTAGCACTAATACGCCCAGTTTTTGTAAGCCTTTCGTGAAGCGACGATTTCTATTTCCTTTGTCTGCGCCACCTGACGCTCGATTTTTCGCCGGGTCCGACATGTCGTTGATGCTGGCTTAAGACGAACACCATGAGAGAAGCTGCTTGCCACGCAAACGCCACATTTGCGAAAACCATTCCCGCGCCCCTCTCCTGCACCTGACCGGACCTGTTCCCCCGCACATTGACGTAATGTTGTCCATGAGCAACACTTAACTATTCCTTGCCCTTTCGGGGTACGATTTTAGTTGCATCACCGAAATTGCATTGTGGTGCGGAAAGTACATGTGACTTTTTTTCTTTTCTTTGAGCTCTGCACCTCATATGTGCTTTTTGATAGGTCTGCGTCGTTTTCACACTAATGTCTAACCTGAAAATACAGAGAACAAGAAAAGCAAATAACTGTGTTCTCCTGCTGCTGCAGCAATTCTTCAAACTCCCATTCTTAATACTTAATAATTCCATCATCCACTTCTGTTTTGTTCATGACCGCAGAGCTCGAACTAGCCGGGTAAATTACAGAATATTGCTATACCTGTTTCCAGGACCAATGACGCCGCAAAAATGCAGATAGCGCCCACGCTTTGCTGCAAGAAAAAACACAACACACAGGGTTGACATGTACAAGCTAACACGCTGCAGTCATTACCATGATGAATACATCGGTCGCGCACTAAACAGTTCGTACCGATAGAGCGTGCGCTGTGCCTTGCAATTATTTTCTGTTTTTATTGATAGAAATACTCATAGTTACATTTCTTTGCAGGCGCCAGAAAAAAATGCACTGTAAAGCACGGGACACGTCAAGGTACTATTAATATAAAGAAACCGAACAAACGTAAGGTCATGTCATGTCGATATTACGAACACCAGCAGACGACACTTTGTGCGTGGCTCACTAATTTACCTCGTACATCTGGTTTTTGTCATAATGAACGAGGCAGATCAGCAGCAGCCTCGCGCGCCCATGGACTGCAACGACGTATTGAAGTTCAAACAAAATTGAATCAGGCCGTTGTACGTGTATGTGCGCGAACACCAGGGAATTGATACTGAATAGCGAAAACAGCTGCGATGATATAACTTATAAGGGTACTTGCTTGGGCCAGTTGCCTGGTATAACTGGATAGCCTGCGTTGGCCTATATTTGCCAAAGCTTGCCACCACTTTGCCAACACCAGCCGCCATGTGATCACTCTAGGTGCCATTACCCTTCAATATTAGCGGTAAGATCATTGTCATGATTTTTTAACGCTTGTCGTATGCACTTGAACCCATTTTCATTCTCCCGAGAATTACGTTTCATCGTCAGGACTTTCTGTTACTAACTGAGCAGATGAAACACATTATTGTAAAGTTGCTAGAGGCATATAGCCAATCCTGAATTCCGGTTCTCTCGCTACTTGCTGTTTTGCGTATTTGTTCTAAGCCCTACTTTATCACTTTCACAGAAGAGTTACTCGATCGCTTTGATCATTTATTGCAAGTCATCCGCCGCGTCGCTCGTAAATCTTCGCGCCCTTTATAGCGTCAGCGCTTAGTCTAGGCATGCAAGGTGTAGCACTTCGACGGTTCCATAGCTTGATCTGTTTCTCGATTCCTGTTTTCCCGCTTTCTTATTAGATAATTAAGATAACTGTGGAGCGCACATGGGCGTTTCCGTAAGTTTCCCGAGTTCACTTACGAAGCAATACCTTCGTGGCTGCTCATATCAGTACTGAATCTAAAGCTTTTTGTTTTCCATGGTATATGAAATTGAAAAGTGTGTGGTCCGTTGTACTCTTCTCATTTAACAATTATTCAATTATTTTCATCAGTGTCTCATTCTCATTCCTGAATTGACGAAATGATCCGTTCTCGTTATTTTATTTCAAATTACAATATAGAACATTTCATGCAAGTATCAACGCTTTAGTAATTGTTTTTCTAAGCTGTACTGGAGGCTTCGCTCCACGCACATAACCAGCATTAAACAATAACACTTGCTTTTTTTCCTGAACCATACCAGTGACAGATCTCTTAACGACTGTTATCGCGCTCTATGCTTATTAGCAAATTCTCAGAAACGGTGTTCAAAGGATATGTGCAGCGCGCATGGCAGCTGCAGGTGCTCTTTAACACAGTACAACGATGAGAGACAGGTCAGAGCAATAGGTGACCCAAAGCGCATTGCCCTTTTCCAGTTTAAGAAGATTCTTTATCGGCTTCTCGCGGCAATTGACATTCGTATCTCTGTTGGATTACTCACTCTGTGGCTTTTATTCGTGCATATTACATACTGCATTAAAACAAAAGGATATTCGTCATACTTACCGTTAAAATGATGTAGATTGCGCACGCAGTGAAGGAGATCGTGCTGTTGAAGCGTAGCCGGATATACTGGGGGAAAGAACAATGCACTGTCATAAACAGTTGATCCATAATTCCGAACTAATTAATAATGACGAGCTAGGCCCCCTTCAGTATGGGAGAATCCATAAATTTCGGTCATTATACCACCTTGAGCGGTAGCATTCCTCAGGCCCTAAATAAAGTTCTCTGTCTGTCTGTCTGTCTGTCTGTCTGTCTGTCTGTCTGTCTGTCTGTCTGTCTGTCTGTCTGTCTGTCTGTCTGTCTGTCTGTCTGTCTGTCTGTCTGTCTGTCTGTCTGTCTGTCTGTCACTTATGGTTCGCAGTGAAAGGGAGGAAAAGTGCTCAAGCGATGGCACACTCAAGCATAGGTATTCTGCCAGAATTGGTATGAGAAGATGAGTCTGGAAGCAAGAAATAAAGAAGGCACAGTTTCGCCACAAAGGCGAAGCAGTGAATGCGATAGCAGCAAATTGGCATGTTATACGAAGCGTGAAAAAAGCGCCTATTTTTGAAACCCATAGGAAGCACGACGAAGCAGTTTTCGTGCTGTTTGCCGCTTTAGTACGCACAGAGGTGTACGAGCTGTATGCCGATATTTGTCGAAATAGCGCGCGTCCATTTGGTCAAAGTTCGAAATTCTTGCCCGAGCGACGCTGCCCCTCCCCCTCAGCAACCCTTCATGCTCCTTCGCCCGACGGAGCCGGCCGGCACGTTTCATTCCCGCTTGCGCCCGCCCGCTGCTTTCGCAAGCTTTCAATCGCACATAGAACATACAACGCGCTGGACGATGTTATCTAATTGTACTTTATACGGAACATGACGGCGACGGGAACGGCTGCGATAAAATGCGCTTTCGCAATTGCTATCGCAATAAACACTCGGTACATTCGTGAGTACTATGAGTGGGAAACGCGAGCTCGCGTGAAAACAGCTTCAAACCCCAGTTATAATAATAATAATAATATTTTTTTTATTTCTGCCTCAAGAAAATACATTGACAGGGGAGCCGCAAAAAAAACTGTAATAGACAGCTTGACCAAGCCACAGCCCCTAAATACAAGGCAACAGCGAAGGAAGTTGAAAAGGCAATTAAAAGCAAAAACCGTCCCAAACACAGCACTTCATCTTACAAAAAAAAACAGAAAAACAAGAAACAAGACACCAACATTGCATATCATGGCAGACAAGAAATGAACAGACGGAGTGTTATCTACACTTTGTACACACAGCGTCAATTTTTTCCACAACCTAATAATAATAATAATAATAATAATAATAATAATAATAATAATAATAATAATAATAATAATAATAATAATAATAATAATAACAATAATAATAATAATAATAATAATAATAATAATAATAATAATAATTGTTATAACAATAATAACACATTCCGAAGACCATCATGTATCAAATAAGAGCACAAATAAAAATACAGATACAGAGGAAGGAGAGACATCTTATTTGAATATTACGAAACCTAAATATATGTCGGGGTACATCCTTATACGTAGAACGAAGTTTTTTTATGGGTGCAGGTAAACAGGTCAATGTTTGCAGACGTGTACGCGTTTAGACGGGAGGGAAGTGTATGTTGGAGACGCTCTTTCCCGGTATTTATGCGTGCTGTTGGCACCAACCAGCTTTCGGGTTGCCTAAAAGGGAGGTCGCTCTCGACGGATTCGCACCATTCTGTCTATGGACATTCGCAAAGCATATGATCATGTGAGCAATGATGCTATTGTGGAAATTCTTCACTGGCTCCAATTCCCCAGTCGAGTCTGCGCGTTTGTGAAAGCCTTTCTCCACGATCGCAGCTTTTCCATTCGCCTAGCAGGTCAACAAGTTGGACGGTTTGTTTCCAATAGAGGTGTCCCACAGGGATCTGTGCTAGCACCAGTTCTTTTTAACGTGGCCCTCCTCCCACTGGGATGGAAGCTGGCGCTAATACACCACGCAAAATACATCATGTATGCAGATGACATCACCCTTTGGTCAGTGCACCCTGAAATCAGCTGTCAAGAACAAGCTTTGCAAGAGGCCCTCGACATAACTCATA
The DNA here is from genome assembly GCF_013339695.2 of Rhipicephalus sanguineus. Lineage (NCBI taxonomy): Eukaryota > Metazoa > Arthropoda > Arachnida > Ixodida > Ixodidae > Rhipicephalus > Rhipicephalus sanguineus. Next base: position 33,524,076 of record NC_051182.1, on the reverse strand, counting down.
ACTGGTGCACCCAGATTGGGCTAGAAATCTCCAAAGAAAAAACGAAGTTTATGTCGGTTGCGAACAAGTATGGACGTCGTATACTGGGAGTTCGGCCTCTGCAGTTAATTTTGGATCAGCAGCCGCTACATGAAACTTCGAATCTCCGTGTGCTTGGCCTGGAAATTGACGCCACCGGATCTGCAGGACCTTGGGTCAAAAGTGCCAAACAGCAGGCATCAGAAACTATCCATCTCATACGACGTATTGCGAAGAAATCTGGTGGCGCTAACTCCAACATGGCTCGCCTCTTTGTCCGTTCGATATTGCAACCGAGGCTCGTCTACCGCGCCCAGTTTCATCACCTCACGCTGGCAGAGTGGGCACGTCTAGAGGCGATTAACCACGAAGCCATGCGGGCCATAACTGGACTGCCACGTATCACTCCGTTAACAGTACTGCAGCAGGAGTCCCAACTAAATACCATTGACGAGTTAGTACACCAGCGTCGCTGTGCGCGCAACCTCAAGCCATCAACGTTCTGTTCGGTTGCTGCATTGGCGCGGTACATGGGCCAAGAAGTTCACCAATCCCCTTCAGAGACGAGCATTATTGCCCCGTGGAACAAAATGCAACTCACTGAAAACAAACCTCTTGGTCGCCTTTACAACCCGGTTCCACGCCAGGCGAACGCCCAAGTTTCCCGTTTGCTTCGTGCCGATCACCAAGATACCGCCACTCTCGTCGCCTATACTGATGCCAGTGTGAGTGGCACCACCATTCACACCGCTCTTGTATGTCCATCAATACCAGAGGCTTGCCAGACATGCTCGTATTTTGCGGATCCCGCACCACCGGCTCACCTTGCTGAGCTGGCTGCCATACGTGACGGATTGGCAGCACTGATACCTTTTCTTATACCTGACAGATGCTCTCAGCTCCTCATTCGTACGGACTCGACGCAAGCTATCCACGATATACGACGAGTGTATCGGTCTACGTCACTCTCGGATAGTATTCACCATCTTGCTGCCTCCGCATCTGTGCGGATACGTGTTCAGTGGGTGCCTCGGGCCGCTTTGCCGGACCTTGTCAAAGCTGATTTGGCAACCCACCCACAAGTCACACCGCACCCACTACCGCATTTTCCTGAGGATGCTCAAGGACAGATGCTACGGGAAAAAGAAAGCCTCCGACGTACCACACGAGCTCTTATACCTCCGTGTGGGTCAGACCTCCCTGGTGGTTTAACCCGCCGAGAGGAAGTTACGTTGCGGAGGCTTCGTGTTGGGGTTGCACTTACTCCATCCGTGACCACCCTTTGGGCGCAAAAGTAGCGCGGCCCGTATGGTACATCGTGCCCATTTTGCGACGCTCCAATCAGCGATGTAACTGTCACACACCTATTGTGGACAAGCACCGGTCTACAATTAAGCCGTCGCCGTCACCTACGTGCAACAGGCCTCAGGCCTGGCCGACCACCCGACCTTGACCGCTGGATTAGTGGACCTCACCACCGCTCGTTACTGGACTTCATACACGAAGCAAATTTATATGTGTATTTCTGAATAAATATTATGCCTAAGGGCAGACTTTCGAAAAAAAAAAGGGGTAACTCGTCTTCTTTTCTTCCAAATTGGCGAGATGTTGGATGTAATTTATGTTACATTTTGTTTCTATTTTAAAACGAACGCTTAACCTGTATTGATATAAACGGAAGATTCTGATGATGCCAGTCTCAAGAAATAGCTCTCTGCTGGGTGTCCCATAGTTCACATTGAAGACATGACGAAGAAACTTCTTTTGCAAAACATATTATCTGGAGACAGCACGATGATGCATGCCGCACACGATCTGACAGTAATTAATGTAAGAATAAAATAAACAGTTATAAAGGCGCAGTTTATTAGACTTAACAAGTATGTATCTAATGGAACCGATTGCGCCAGCTTTTCTGACTATTTTTTTAATAACGTGGCTCACATGGCTGCCCATGACATCTTTGACGAAATTATAACACCGAGACACTTGAACTGATCAACTATTTCTATTTCTTTGGAATTATATATAATACTATCATGCGAATTAACCAGTTTATTTTTCGGCCTGAAGATTACCGCTTTTGTCTTTTTTTCAATGACACGCATATAATTATATTTTGACCATTTTTCTAGCGTGGTCATCGTCGTATTGCATGATTTTATTAGTTCAGGAATGTTGCTTCCTGAGAAAAAATGCGCGTATCATCTGCATATAGTATAAATCTTATGTTTACGATATCGTTTAGGTAGATGTTGAAAAGTAGTGGCCCTAATATGCTTCTTTGTGGGACACAAGAAAAAAATTGTTTTTACTTCTGAGTGCGTGTTATGTATATTCACCATTTGTTTCCTATTTGATAAATAAGATTTTATTAATTCTGCAGCTTGCCCTCGAATTCATCCTTGACTTACTCGCGCAAAACACACAGGGACTAGAAGAGACTTACGAGGACAGGCGCACACTCATAAGAAAGCTAAAACAGGAAAACGAGCCGTCGTTGTAAAAGGGAAGGCAGGCTATTTCTAGCTTCCACGTACTAGCGATTCCTTATGTGCTCGGGCTGTCTCAGAATGATAAAGGTAGCAGGAAAGTACGATGTTAAGGTGGTGTCCTCGGCCAAGAACAAGATCAGAGGTGTATGTGCCTTGGTTAATCAAAAGCGTGGAATACTGAACAGTGCACAGGAAATTTGTAGTAGTAAACACACGCACCAGTTTGTTGACTGTGCCATCAATGTAGTATACAACATTCCGTTGTCATGTGGTCATGCGTACTTAGGGCAGACTGGTAGGTGTATTAACACTAGACTAAGAGAACACATCTCCACTAGACTCCACTAGACTAAAAGAACACAGTCTGAAAGGTCGTACTGGCACACATTTAGCGCTGCATTGTAGCGAGTGTGCATGCGCACCTTGGTTCGAAAGTACCCCTATTCTATACAGGCATCGAAATAAAACTTGTAGGGAGACAGCGGAGGCCTATCACATTGAAAGGCACAAAGATAAGTGTGTTAGCCACCCCTCGGTTTCTCTGCTTGCGTTGTTGCTGATGTCTGAACGTTAAGGCGCGTGATGATGTGATGCTGTGTGCGCTTGTCATATATTTTTTAACCTGATCGAGCAGAACAGTGGGCTGTTAAATATGTGTGTATTCTGAAAAATAAATCAGTTGTTAGATCGCGCCTGTCCTCGTAAGTCTCTTCTAGTCTCTGTGTCTTTTTCGCGATGAAGTGAACGATGAATTTGTTCCAACTAGGCCGAACCGCAGTACCATAGCTTCTCTAGAAGTAATTCATGATTTACAAGGTCAAACGCCCCCCCCCTTGGAGAAGTCAACGAATATTCCTATTACAAAAGCTCTGTTCTCAAATTGGGAGAGTATATATTCTTTTTGTTCTTAAAGCGCTAGTTCAGTCGATTTGTTTTTCCGGAATCCATATTGACACGGCGTGAGCAAGTTGTACTTGTCTATAAATTTGGTGAACTTACAGTGGATAATTTTTCTAGAGCTTTGAATAAGACAGGGTGTACGGACACAGGTCTATAATTGCCCATATCGTTTTTATCACCTTTTTTATATAAGACAGTTACTTTTGCAATCTGCATTCTTTTTGAAAATACTGATGTAGCTAAACAAACATTAAAAATGTGTGTGATGGTTGGCGCTATAATACCTACAACATAATTTACAGGTTTTTTCTGAATGTCATCAACATCTCGACATCTGCTATTTTTTAGGCTCAGCATAGTGGATAGAACTTCATCTGTTGCAACAGGATTTAAAAATATTGTGCCATTATTGTTAAAGTTTATGTTCTCATATGTTTCCGGCAAAGATCTCTCCATTTTCAATGCCGTAAAAAAGTCATTAAATGCGTTTGCCAGCTCTGTCCCCGTTAGTTCTTTGCCGTCAATATTGAAAGCACGCACGTGGCTTTGTGACTGTTTACGTTGCAACAATGCGTTCAAACGAGTCCAAACCACATCATCACGGCCATTCTTAGCATCTAAATATGTCGAGTAGTATTCCGTTCATGCTGGTCGTAGTTTCTTATTTAATCTATTCCGAAACTCTTTAAATAAACACAAATCGTGAGCCGCGCGTGTAATTAGAAACTTCCTGTATAACTTATTTTTATAATTGATTTCCTTATGAAACTCAGGTGTAAGCCATGGTTTGCGAGTTCTTTGAGATGGCTTACGTGTTGTAAAGGGAAAATGGGAGTGATATACCTGTTTGAAAATACCAACAAACCTATTGTAGGCCTCATTGGCATTTGTAAGGTAAAGAATGTGGTTGAAGTCAACTCTTTTAGGAGCGTTCCGAAAAGCACCAAGTGCGTCATCTGTTATGCGCTGGTACCTAATAACTTCTGGCTGATTTAGTTTTTGCGCCGGAGCATCCGTGCAGAAGAACACTGGTAGATGGTCACTAACGGGGCATGATAAGGCAGCCGTCCTGATTTCAGGATGAGAGAAATTAGTAATGAATAAGTCTAAGGTTGACTGACTTTCAGCTGTGACTCTTGTGTGCACTTCAAGTACATTCCCAAAGCCGTTTGAAGCCAATACCACATCGAAATCTCTACTACAATAATTTTTATTACTCATGTCAATATTAAAATCACCTCCAGCAATAAGCGTGTAGCCTCCGTCAGCTAAGAAACACAAAACGTGGTCATAAAATTTTAAAAACGTAGCTGCATTTGGTGGGCGGTAACAGAGTAAAAAAAGTCACAGCTTCGCCGCAAGGGCGAAGCAATGAATGCGATAGCAAGAAACTAATGTTATACGAAGTGAGGCTCCCCAATGGATACTCTCAGTTTGAACAGCGCTCCTGTTGCAAAGGCGGCCAAAGCAGCGAAGGAAACTAGAATGCTTCAAGTGTCGAGCTGTGACACTTGATAGTTCGCGCTCATTTTCTGTTTGTTCGTTTAGCGGCGTCCCTTGAGCTCGAATGACTTTCGTACGCTCCGTAACATGAGCGCGGACATCACGGTGAAAGCGCGAAACATCCCTCTTCCCCTCAGCACGAGAAAACATTGCGAGCAGACAGCGGAAGGGCAAGGTTCTCCCTGCGCAAACATAAGAAGCGAGCGCGCTCGCCGACGACTTTTATATCCACCCGTCGCGCTCCTAACGCCATCTCGCTGGTAATGAAGAAACGCTTATAAGCGCCTAGCGTCTCTGAGTCCGTCCAGCGGTAAATGGTGTGTATATAACGCTCGCCGTTAGCTACGTGGAGGATCTGCGTTTCGTGGCGTAGTGGATAGCGCCACTCGCTGCGGGGCAAGAAATCCCTGGTTCAATTCCGCACTTCGGAAGCATTTTTCTGAATTATTTTTCTTTGGGGCTTTTATATATATATACATACTTATACATATACGGTGCATGACGGCGACGACGACGGCAAAATTCAGCCGAGACTATCCATATAATTGCTATCGCAATAAAAATGTACCCACACACAGTGATATCATTTCGTAGTCCAGTGTAATTGCAGTAAATGACCTGAGCAGTTCGCCATTTTCATTCGCACGCAGCAGTAGTGCCACTCCTCCACCACCAACAGGCCTGTTAAGATAGTAAGATTTATAATTGCTCATATTGAAAACATTATGTTCATTGGTCCTCCATGTTTCGGTCAGCATAATCGCAGTTAATTTAAACTTAAATTCACAGAAAAACTGATTTAGCCCGATTCTCGGATGGCGTTTCACTTCGGTTTATCCGGATTCTCGGATGGCGCTGTCAGAAATAAAGTGGAAATGGTGACGCTTTCCGCGAAACGTGTCAGCAAGACGGCGCAAGAGCGAAACGACCTTTCTTATGGTTAGCTCTTCAACGCAAGGCTCTTCACACAGCACGTATGAACAAAGCTATGAGCCGTCTCCCGACTCGTGCTAAGTGAGGGTAGCCGCGACTGCGCGCGGCTTTCAACTTACGCAGATCCGGCCGGAGTCACGTAGTGCCGCCCACCCTCCGGAATTCATCAAGGGTCATTCTAGCGAAGGAAGGCGGTCAGCGCGTTTCATCTCCGCTTGAGCCGCGATGGTTGGCTGCTCTCTCATGCTTTCACTCAAACATTAAACATACGGGATATTGTTATCGTTTTTCAGCTATATACGGAACATCATGGAAAGTTAGTGCTGTGTATGTGTGTTATGTGTCTCGTTTTGTCCCGTCTTGGATGCGCTACACTTTTGGATGCTATGAATCACCAACAAACCCTTCGTGCAACCTTAGTCTATCACGGCAACGACGATGACAGAAATACTCCTGGACTGTCTTTATCCCAGTCTACTCTGTCTATATCTCAGTCTCAATCTACTCAGTCGCCGCACAACTGAATGTGGGTGAAGATCAGTAATCTAAACACTTGAACATCATTTGAATGAACAACGGCGCTCAGCCTTGAAGGACGCGTACACAAGGTGAAACAGAATGCACAAACCTACACGCTGGAACTAACAACAAAATTTTATAAAACAACAGGGCTCGTAAATAAAACCAAGACGCCCACGCACAGTGCATGAGACATTCCACTAACGTTATTTTTTGAAGTAAGCCACCTCTCTCCATGATAGTGATGAGGGGTATAGGCTAAAACCCTTTAATTATGACCGTCTTTTCGCATTTATATGCTTCAATCAGTTTCATTTCACATTTCGTGATTCCCCTGCCACCATCTTGGCTATCAATGGAAACGGTTGAAGAACATCACACTCCGCAATGAGCAGCCATTGCCCCTCCTGCTAACGTGACAGACGTTTTGTACTTTTTTAAGCGGGCAGACGAACACAGCGTTCCGTCTGCCTTATATATACACTCTAACACTGCGCAACAGTACGAGATAAGCGGCATTACCGGTGCATTCGGTGATTTAGTGGTATGGTAAGTAGCGCACATGTTCTTGGCACGAAGACTTGACAGCTTGCACGGCACCGAGAACACGGCTCATACGCCACGCCTTGTGACAAATTTTGCTCGCACTGTGCGATATCTTTGAATACAAGAAATAACTTGCACTCCCTTGCGGTCCTCATATCACGGGCGTGTTACGTGAGTCTTTTTTTTATTTTTTAACTTCTATTTTCTTCCGACTACCACCTTTAGGACAGCATCAGGGAAGCCAGTCGCCTGTAGAAGTATATTCTGCTCATTGAAACATTGCTCCATGCAATGGTGGCAGCTTTTCTTAACGGGGTTGTTAACACAGAGGTTCACTATGCCACGCTTCAGTAACATTGACTGTGATGACTCGAATGGCAGAAGCCGTTTGTTAATGCAGGTCGCATACATACAGCAAACCCAACCGGTGTTACATAGAGATTTGTTTCAACTCTGAAACTTTCAGAGTTGAAAAAAGGTTAGTTTCATCTCAGCGTATTTTGATAAAACTAAAAATCTTGGTACACGCTTTGAATGGCTTGAAAACGTCACATGGTACAAATATAGGTCCGCTGTATCCTTCAGGTCAAACAAAATTAAAAAAAAAACATCAACATGTCCACAGACTGACCACCCGATCGTCAACAAACGGGCAACATTGTTAAATTTTTGAAGGGGAATCTGGAAAGTTATTAGATTATGCCTTTTGTGGGAAGGCCCTGCTTTTGACCGCCTTGCGATCTTTGCTGGGCACACGGGTCACGGGGCCCTGAGGTTCCCCATATAAGCGTACATCTAGGGGTATGCCACTAAGGCAATAACTGGTGCCGTGGCCACGTGATCAAGCACGGCGGTGACCACGCCACACTGCCAATAAAGCTGCCTATGCTAGTTCAGTGCTCTGCATTGGCTATTCATGCTTTCTCACGTAAGTATGTTCTTTTTTTCTCTTTTTGTTTGCGTTGGAAGGCAAGCTCATCCTCTAGCACTTGAAGACAAGCGCCAACTCGTCGCCAGGGTGAAGAGGGAAATCGAAGCCAGAGGGTTCCTGGACTAGGTAGCCATCCCACGTCAGGGTGATACCGGCCATCACTCAGCACAACGTTTACTAAACGTTTACTAAGGAGAAAGATTTAGATGCCCCATAAAACGCGGAAAGTGGCCGTCGGCGGCGCCGCCGTTAACACGATGGGATGCAAAATACCATCATGTGATGACGTGACATTGTGTAGTCCTCAGGACATCACAGGTCGTCAAAATGTCTGACTTCAATGTGGCGTCACATAATGACGTCATCACGTGACATCGACGCTTGGTCAAAGGTGGGCCGATCCCGGAGGCACTGCGATACCACCTGAGGTATAGAAAGGCTTCTGGGGGGGGGGGGGGGTGAGGGGGGAAGAATCAATCAATACAATTAACTGAGCAGAAAAAGAAGGCAAGCATGGCCTTCGCCTTCGAGTCGTCTTCGGTGAATGGATAAGGGACTGTGGTGTGAGGGTTTTTTTTTTCATTCTCTCTCTCTGAAAAGAAAATATATACATGGTGTTTTATACAATAGAGATTTTTCATTAAAGTTCTGTAAGAGTACGCCAGCAGTCGTCTTCGCAGAAGAACCCTAATTCAATTGGGAAACAGACTGTCGCTGCTAAATATTCACCGAAAAGAATGAAAAGCCCTGCTAAATAAGTTTCAAATCATTGTCAGTTGAGGGCAGTTATTTACATAGAAAAGTTGTAGAGCGTGATAGGACAAGCAGTGCTCGGCAGTATCGAAGATACATGTATCTTAGATACTTTATGAGTATCTTGTATCTGTATCGCGATACGTCTCGCAAAACGTGTATCAGTATCTGTATTTCCGATACATTCGATAATGTATCATGTATCTTAAGATACAAGATACTTCTATCGCAACCCAACCGTGCGAAACAATACTTCCTGGCCAAGCTCAGCTTCTCAAGCTGGTACTGGTGCCACTAAGCCATCTGAGTAAGTCCAAGGCCAGTGACGTTATTAGGGGCGAAGCTCCTTAGGGTGTGGGTCGTTCCCTCCTCTGTAGTATGTATTCATGTAGCCAGCTCTAGTTTAATGAATTGCTCACTAGATGGCGTTTCATGTATTTCTGAGAGTTGTTGTTTAAAGATGACAGATGGCGCTTGTATAAGGCGAATGCCGCATGTCATTGGATGCCTGCGATCGTAAAAGGCGCTCGCACTTGGTGCGTTTTCTCTTTCGCACGGAGTCGCCGGATGGAGGCAGACAAGGCGCTCGCTCTTGGCGCGCTTTCTCTTTCGCTCGGGAGCGGACACTTTCCCTGCATTTCATCGATCACAAAGCGGTGATAATGAAGGCAGCACGTAAAACGAACAGTACACTAAAAGTTTGACGTTTAATATATACACGGTGTTTCACACTTTTTATATGATGTACTGGGCGAATTTCACGGAAGAGTTTCATGGTTTACCGATGAAAGCCTCCGGAGCTTCACCCCACTCATCATCTTCACCCCATGAATATGCTGTGATTTTTTTATTTTTACGCCAGAGTCATCCAGTGAGGGTAGAAGATCAGGAAGACAAGCACGCGGACGTCTACGCCCAGCCCACGTACCTTTTGTTTTGTCGATTTCTTTTCTTTTTAGTTGCGCCAGTGCCACGACACTTGCTTTTTAGCCACTGTCCTGCGCCGCCTACTCCACTGCGTGCGGCGTCTATCGCGCAAATTCTGATGTTGTTACAGTGTCGTTATTGAAGATTCTCTTGCGTTTTGCTCCGTAACGACATTTGATGCGTGCAAGAATGGGGTTGCTTTGCGTAGCGTGGATTTTACGTATCAGCGATTTGAAGGATCTCGTGGATGTAAATTTGACTTGCATGCAATCAATTAACTCATATGCAAATAGGATTCTCACAACTTTAGCACCACTGGTACTGATGCTAGATCAAATAGAGCAAACGTTTACCTAACAGAAAATATCTGGGCGTACCGTATTTTTCACTTCCATCAACATTTATTCAAAGAATTTATGAAATCATAGTTTGATTACTAGCGCAAGTGCTTTCATAGCTGTCATTTTGCGTCACATACATTACCTAGGTCTCTGCACTGTTTTTCCGGTCCGGTCACTGCAGTATGTCTTTTGTAACGCGCTCCCAAAAATAAGATTTCTGTTTTCTTCTTCTATCTGCTTAATTTATACTACTGTTTACACAATTACACGTTGCGAAGGCGATTTTCACAACAAACATATTATTATGTGGGCGTGCTTTGAGTAATACAGCACAAAATATTCTGCTTACCGCTGAAGAAAACAGCGAAATTCAGTTTGCATTATAATAACGAAAATCATTCGGAGCCATCTTAAAGATGTTAGGCAGAGGATTCGAGAAACGTTGTTCTATTGAATGCTCCGTTTTACTTATGAGCGTCGCAACGAGTCTTTTCTGGCAATTTTCCATAGGCCCTGAATTTCCTATTGTCTCAACAGGTAAGTTGACGATACTTCATGCTGATACTTATAAAGGGCGCCGTATTTATTGTGTTTCTGAACTCATACAATGTGAATGTTTCATACACAACCGCCTCTCTATTTTACTTAGTTACAAAATAAAAACAAATGGGATGGAGACGGTCATTTGGGCCGGCTGGGACGCTAGCGAACGGTCTCAAACCCCGTATACACCATGCATCCCCCCCCCAAAAAAAAAAGTCGCTACCAGCGTTGTTGCTGCTGTACACCTGTCCGGATATACGGTATTGATTGTGCGAACTGTCTTGTACGGACAAGGTAAAAGTCCACACCGCTATTTGCGCCGTCGTGCGAAGGCTTCTTATTGACGATATTGATTATATGGCAAGCTGAGCAGCGGCACCCATCAATCGCAAAAATGACAAGCAAGAACCGCTGTCAGCGAACTGTATAAAGAGTTTTCCTCTGAAGAAGCTAAAACAAGCCCCAATAAGTTGATTCGGAAGGAAATTAATGGACTTTGAGCAAGAAGGGCAACACTTTTGAGATACTAACAGATATTTCATTCAAGTGAAACAAAATAGCTCAGAGTTAAAAATTTTCAAGCAGACATTTTCGTGTATAGGCGCTTGCTACTACATTATATGAATCTGTAATAAAAAGTTTAAGAATGTATCGAAGTATCTTAAGATACAACTGCCAAGTATCGTGTCGGATACAATTATTGCGGCGGTATCTTGTATCTGTATATCCAAACTTCTTGAGTATTTTGTATCGTATCGCGATACAATTTCAAAGTATCTTTGCCCAGCCCTGTACAAGACATGCTGCTTTTACATAAACTTCAGTAAGTTGCATATATATTTGAGGATTCAACATCAAATTTCAATACTCTCGGCACGCCCGGAGCGCAGAAAGATGCTGCCGCTGTGTTTCGCTATTATGGACCGCGCAGTGAGGATAAGTGACGCAATTTGAATGGAGGTGCATCGCAGCAGTATGTAGTCGGGCAAAGTGGCCCTTCACAGACGTGCACCAGAAGGATCTCAATACATTTGCTTCTAATGTTAGGTGCTTATCTCTTTTTCGCCGCTCTGTGCTACAAAAACCGCAATTTCCACGTTGTATCACTACACACGTAGAAACTCAGGGGCAGCCATTGCGACAGGCGAAACAGTGCTTTGCGCCTATTTACAGTTTAAGAAACAGATAATCAGCAGACATTATAAGCAAAGAATACACGTTCCACACTGACAACTTGCCGTTTTTCCTAACCAAATTGTGTTGCGACGCGCCTTCACTCGAATTTTGCACTTCATCGACACGGGGTGTTTCGGCCTGACGTGACAGAAGCGCGTGAAAGAATTGCTAATGCATATTAGAGTGCAGGATGTTGGTCCCTTCTCGTGAAGTTATTGTACTGCGTGTATAGTTGCGTTGGGTATCAACTAAGTAAAGCACTGAGCTAGCTGCAATTTCTGTGTTTATAGCACTGCAACCTCAGTAGCCAATTGCCCTAACACAATACCCCCCCCCCCCCGCGTCGCTATTTAAAATTAATTCTTCAAGCCCAGAAGTTCTCCAGCGAACTGGGGCCGACACAATCGAAACGCCTCAGCTGTTGTGGCACACCTAGAAATGCGAAGGCATCTACGACCCGCCTACTCTCGATCCGTCATACCACCGCGCTTACGGCGAAGTAACGTTCGGTATGCTCGGCCATAGGGTTCGCCGAAACACAAGGGCATTCGGCCACCTAGAGCGGCCCGAGGGCCCATCGTGTTCCGCGTCCCTTGATCCGCCCCCTCCCACTCACCTGGCCTGCTACTTCTGAAAATAAACATTCAGCTGCAAGTTAGGGCTTGTCACGTTGTGTCTTCCTTCTCCTGTCTGCTAGCGCCATGACACCTCTTCGTGCGCCATGCACTCGCCGCAGCATCAGGATCGCCGCTCTTGCTTGGCATTGTAGTACGATTTCTGAATTTTCGCGTAACATCCGGTCGCTGCGAATCGATTAATTGAACAAGTTCAATCACTCAAACCATTTGAAGGAAAGGGCGACATCGATAAACGATATTCTTATTGCCGGACACTGTTATTGGACTAATTGTTCTTCGATATAAACATCCCAAGCCTGTT